>NC_073696.1:221721605-222046247 GCF_029784165.1 Wyeomyia smithii
ACAGGAAAAGAGAGACAAAGACAAAGACAAAGACAAAGACAAAGACAAAGACAAAGACAAAGACAAAGACAAAGACAAAGACAAAGACAAAGACAAAGACAAAGACAAAGACAAGACAAAGACAAAGACAAAGACAAAGACAAAGACAAAGACAAAGACAAAGACAAAGACAAAGACACAAGACAAAGACAAAGACAAAGACAAAGACAAAGACAAAGACAAAGACAAAGACAAAGACAAAGACAAAGACAAAGACAAAGACAAAGACAAAGACAAAGACAAAGACAAAGACAAAGACAAAGACAAAGACAAAGACAAAGACAAAGACAAAGACAAAGACAAAGACAAGACAAAGACAAAGACAAAGACAAAGACAAAGACAAAGACAAAGACAAAGACAAAGACAAAGACAAAGACAAAGACAAAGACAAAGACAAAGACAAAGACAAAGACAAAGACAAAGACAAAGACAAAGACAAAGACAAAGACAAAGACAAAGACAAAGACAAAGACAAAGACAAAGACAAAGACAAAGACAAAGACAAAGACAAAGACAAAGACAAAGACAAAGACAAAGACAAAGACAAAGACAAAGACAAAGACAAAGACAAAGACAAAGACAAAGACAAAGACAAAGACAAAGACAAAGACAAAGACAAAGACAAAGACAAAGACAAAGACAAAGACAAAGACAAAGACAAAGACAAAGACAAAGACAAAGACAAAGACAAAGACAAAGACAAAGACAAAGACAAAGACAAAGACAAAGACAAAGACAAAGACAAAGACAAAGACAAAGACAAAGACAAAGACAAAGACAAAGACAAAGACAAAGACAAAGACAAAGACAAAGACAAAGACAAAGACAAAGACAAAGACAAAGACAAAGACAAAGACAAAGACAAAGACAAAGACAAAGACAAAGACAAAGACAAAGACAAAGACAAAGACAAAGACAAAGACAAAGACAAAGACAAAGACAAAGACAAAGACAAAGACAAAGACAAAGACAAAGACAAAGACAAAGACAAAGACAAAGACAAAGACAAAGACAAAGACAAAGACAAAGACAAAGACAAAGACAAAGACAAAGACAAAGACAAAGACAAAGACAAAGACAAAGACAAAGACAAAGACAAAGACAAAGACAAAGACAAAGACAAAGACAAAGACAAAGACAAAGACAAAGACAAAGACAAAGACAAAGACAAAGACAAAGACAAAGACAAAGACAAAGACAAAGACAAAGACAAAGACAAAGACAAAGACAAAGACAAAGACAAAGACAAAGACAAAGACAAAGACAAAGACAAAGACAAAGACAAAGACAAAGACAAAGACAAAGACAAAGACAAAGACAAAGACAAAGACAAAGACAAAGACAAAGACAAAGACAAAGACAAAGACAAAGACAAAGACAAAGACAAAGACAAAGACAAAGACAAAGACAAAGACAAAGACAAAGACAAAGACAAAGACAAAGACAAAGACAAAGACAAAGACAAAGACAAAGACAAAGACAAAGACAAAGACAAAGACAAAGACAAAGACAAAGACAAAGACAAAGACAAAGACAAAGACAAAGACAAAGACAAAGACAAAGACAAAGACAAAGACAAAGACAAAGACAAAGACAAAGACAAAGACAAAGACAAAGACAAAGACAAAGACAAAGACAAAGACAAAGACAAAGACAAAGACAAAGACAAAGACAAAGACAAATACAAAGACAAAGACAAAGTAGAAGTAGAAGTAGAAGTAGAAGTAGAAGTAGAAGTAGAAGTAGAAGTAGTAGTAGTAGTAGAAGTAGAAGTAAAAGTATTAGTAGAAATAGAAGTAGAAGTAGAAACAGAAATAAAACAGAAACAGAAACAGAAACAGAAACAGAAACAGAAACAGAAACAGAAACAGAAACAGAAACAGAAACAGAAACAGAAACAGAAACAGAAACAGAAACAGAAACAGAAACAGAAACAGAAACAGAAACAGAAACAGAAACAGAAACAGAAACAGAAACAGAAACAGAAACAGAAACAGAAACAGAAACAGAAACAGAAACAGAAACAGAAACAGAAACAGAAACAGAAACAGAAACAGAAACAGAAACAGAAACAGAAACAGAAACAGAAACAGAAACAGAAACAGAAACAGAAACAGAAACAGAAACAGAAACAGAAACAGAAACAGAAACAGAAACTGAAACTGAAACAGAAACAGAAACAGAATATAAAGGGGAACATGAATTGAATGAATTTAAGAGTAAGCGTAAACGTGAACATTAAGTTTTTTAAAATAATTTCAACGTGCTCATAAAATTATTAGAAGTTTTAAATTGATATTGAGCGATTATTTTAAAACAGAGCAAGATCGCGCCAAATCGCCTGTGGTCGAATATCGACCATTTTTGATTTGAATGAAACTTTGCATATGTATTTGGCTTAGCAAACTGAGCATTTTTCACAGATGGAGAGATTTTTTACACCCATGAGTTACATTCTAAATGGGCGTATGACTTTTGGCATAGGTTTTATTCGAAGCATTGTAGCCCAGAAACCGTTTGTTGTATAGAAAAACTGTCTGAGAAAGAGTTGTAGGGAATTGAAAATGCACCATAAAAAAATATACACTGCACAAAAAAAATATTTTTGACCAAAAAAAGTAAAAATAAACAATTTTTTTTAATTTTTTTTTTAAACAAGCTTGACGTTAATACGCAACTTTTAAAAAAAAGTCTAGGATAAATGAAAAATATTTTTTTATGGTAGATTGATTTTTTATAAAAATTCTAATTCAAACATTTTTCAAAATATTTGTATTCTGATGATTTTAAAAGATGCAGAGAGTCATTTTAAATCAAAAAGCTCTTGGTAGTAGACATTCTAAAGGCATCGGTTTTCGAGTTATTTTGAATGTAAGCTCAAAAAATTATTAATATTTCGGGAAATACACGTTTTTCTTAATTTGTCCATGGTTCTCCAGCAAAAACCATACGTTCATTGGAATGCTTGATCAAAAATATACAATTCATTCTTTGACAACAAAACGATTGGATAAATAACTCAAGCGCTAAACCTTAGCCTATATACACGTTCCCCCTTGCCGAATGTTTTATAAAAAAATATGTTTGTCGTGCAACACTACCTACTTGTTTTCTAATAATAACTGTTTGTAAAGTACGCAACCAATAACTACTGGGTTACCTATAATATCTGTTTTCGTTCATAAATACGATTGCACTACTCCAGATGTGTTAGTAACAGTTTGCATTTTGTGAAGATGAATAAAGTGAAAATGGAATACACCAAGCCCAAATGCTGTAAACCCTTTCCTGATCATCGGTGCTCATCAAGCTTACGCAAATTAAACGAAAACGTTATTGCAAAATCAAAAATATTGAACAGTCAAGCTCATTTTAATACGTCTTTATCAATTTGTGATTCGTGTAGTTATTGGAATGATAGTCAAGCCACCATTCATCCCTTCGTTGTTTACTATTCAGAATCTGGAACACTTACTGAATCAGAATCTCATGACACTGTTGCGGTTCAGGTGTTCATCGCCGAATTAATGAGTTTTTTGAAAACAACAATAGAGTTGAAAAAAGCGATATTAATGTCTGATGGAGCTGCCTCACAATATAAAAATAGATTTTTTGTACAGTGTATATTTTTTTATGGTGCATTTTTAATTCCCTACAACTCTTTCTCAGACAGTTTTTCTATACAACCAACGGTTTCTGGGCTACAATGCTTCGAATAAAACCTATGCCAAAAGGCATACGCCCTTTTAGAATGTAACTCAAGGGTGTAAAAAATCTCTCCACCTGTGAAAAATGCTCAGTTTGCTAAGCCAAATACGTGTGCAAAGTTTCACTCAAATCAAAAATGGTCGATTAAATTTTCGCGTATTTCTAGGCGATTTGAAATGATTCTGCTCATAACTAAACGAATCACAAATTGATAAAGACGTATTAAAATGAGCTTGACTGTTCAATGTTTTTAATTTTGCAATAACGTTTTCGTTTAATTTGCGTAAGCTTGATGAGCACCGATGACCAGGAAAGGGTTTATAGCATTTGGGCTTGGTGTATTCCATTTTCACTTCATTCATCTTCACAAAATGCAAACTGTTACTAACACATCTGGAGTAGTGCAATCGTATTTATATACGAAAACTGATATTATAAGTAACCCAGTAGTTATTGGTTGCGTACTTTAAAAACAGTTAGTATAAGTAAACAAGTAGGTAGTGTTGCACGACAAACATATTTTTTTATAAAACATTCGGCAAGGGGGAACGTGTAGGTAGGCTATGTTTTAGCGCTCATTCTCAGACAGTTTTTCTATACAACCAACGGTTTCTGGGCTACAATGCTTCGAATAAAACCTATGCCAAAAGGCATACGCCCTTTTAGAATGTAACTCATGGGTGTAAAAAATCGCTCCATCTGTGGAAAATGCTCAGTTGGCTGAGCCAAATACGTGTGCAAAGTTTCATTCAAATCAAAAATGGTCGATATTCGACCATCAGTGATTTGGCGCAATCTCGCTCTTATTTGAATGATAGTCAAGCCACCATTCATCATAATATCGGAAGTACTCCATCATGATACTGTTGCGGTTCAGGTGTTCATTGCCAAATTAATGAGTTTTTTGAAAACAACAATAGAGTTGAAAAAAGCGATATTAATGTCTGATGGAGCTGCCTCACAATATAAAAATAGAAAAAAATTTGCAACAAAATATAACGTCGATGCAGAGTGGCATTTTTTTGCGACTTCTCATGTTAAAGGCCCATGCGATGCAATTGGTGGCATATTAAAACGAATGGCAGGAAATGCAAGTTTAGCTAAAGAACATGAACATCCCATAACAAGCGCAAAAGAATTGTATGATTGGTCTAATCAGAAAAGTAATAAAAATTCATCAAAAATGTCATTTAGTTGGGTATAATATGAAGAATATGAATAAGGAGTAACAGAATGGAGCAATATTTAAAAAAAATCTATAATAAAAGCTGCCACACAAAAGTATTACTCTTTTGTTTCGATTTCAGAAAATCAGATACAAACGAAGCTGTTTCCAAAAGATGACGAATCGTTTACTTATGATGTATATGAAATATAAGGTGAAACTAGTTCTGTAAAGTATCTATGTCCTGAAAAAATATGTTCTCAAGATAATAAAACTCGAAAATAAATATTTGATTCTTATATATATTTATATCACTTGAAACATTTAACTCTTTTTTCTTGAGAACCGTTCGCCCAATCGATTTGTTGTCAAAGAATGAATTGTATATTTTTGATCAAGCATTCCAATGAACGTATGGTTTTTGCTGGAGAACCATGGACAAATTAAGAAAAACGTGTATTTTCCCAAACAATTATAATTTTTCGAGCTTAAATTAGAAATAACTCGAAAACCAATGCCTTTAGAATGTTAACTACCAAGGGCTTTTTGATTTAAAATGACTCTCTGCATCTTTTAAAATCATCAGAATACAAATATTTTGAAAAATGTTTAAATTAGAATTTTCATAAAAAAATTATTCTACCATTAAAAAATTATTTTTCATTTCTCCATCCTGGACTTTTTTTTAAAAGTTGCGTATTAACGTCAAGTTTCTTTAAAAAAAAATAAGAAAAAAATTCAACTCTTGTTTTTTAAACTGAAATTTAATGTTTATTTCCAATTTTTTTTGGTAAAAAAAAATTTTTTTGTGTACAGTGTATATTTTTTTTATAGTGCATTTTTAATTCCCTACAACTCTTTCTCAGACAGTTTTTCTATACAACAAACGGTTTCTGGGCTACAATGCTTCGAATGAAACCTATGCCAAAAGGCATACGCCCGTTTAGAATGTAACTCATGTGTGTAAAAAATCTCTGCACCTGTGAAAAATGCTCAGTTTGCTAAGCCAAATACGTGTGCAAAGTTTCATTCAAATCAAAAATGGTCGATAAATTTTTCGCGTATTTCCAGGCGATTTGAAATGATTCTGCTCTGTAGGGGTTTTTGGTCCCGATAAAGGTTCCTATGATAGTTTGAGACCCCTCCCTCTCCTGGAAAGGAGGGGTCCAATACAAATGAAACATACATTTCTGCACAACTCAAGAACAAACCAAGCAAATGAAACCGAATTTGGCATGTGGATGTTTTAAAGGGTAATAAATATGTCCATAATGGTTCGACGCCCCTCCCTCTTATGGAAGCACATGTGTCTGCACAAATTTCTGCACATCTCGCGAACTAATCAACTAAATGGAACCATATTTGGCAGGTGAATGTTTTTAGTGGTAACAAATGATACACAGCTGCTGAAATCGACCACAGACCGCATTTTGGATTCTAGGTTGGCGACTTCCGGTTCCTGGGAAACAGCGGAAAATGATCGAATTACACCCAATATGGGTGTTTCTTCAACCAGAATGACGCTCAGAGGCCAGAAATTATTTCAAATACCATTTTGAAATCCAAGATGGCGACTTCCGGTTCGTGAAAAACAGCCAAAAATAACCAAATTCCATCCAATATGAGTATCTCTGGAACCAGAATGATGCAATGAGCTAACAATTGACCTCAGGCACCATTTTGAATTGCTAAATGGCAACTTATAGGAAACAGTCGAAAATGACCAAATAATACTCAACATGGATATTTCCGTAATCGAGATGATGCATAGAAACCAAACATTGACCCTTGACACCATTTTGAATTTAAAGACGACCACTGTAGTTTCTGGAAAACAACCAAAATAACTAAATACCTCCCAATATGGGTATTTCCGTTGTCAGATTGATGCCAGAAAATCTGCTGAAAATGACCGAATACCACCCAATATGAATATATTCAGAATTAGGGCGCCAAAAGCCAAAAGTCGAAGATTTTGTCATTTCGATAAAACCATTCATTTCAAACGATTTGTCTTTTGACTTTGATCATATCCTATGGCCAATTCGTCGTGCATTTGCAGACTTTAAACACATCGCAAGGAATCAATGAATTTGGAACGTTCAAATAGTACAAAACCACATTTGAATTATGTTGAGACCACATATATCAATCAAAGCAATTATAGTTTTAAATAGCCTTTGAATTTTTTTTCTTTCCATAACTTTTGAGCCACATATAAAATTGTTATGAAGTTTGTTTTTTGTAAGTTTGAGAGATGACTTGTTCGTTTGACACTAGTTATGTTCAAATTAGTCATGTAATCTTTGAAATAATAGACTTTCGTTGTTTTATTAACAATTCAATATATAACGATGGCTTAAGTTCAATTATAATCAAATGAAATGGGAACGTATAGGGCAGCCAAACTTTGAAACCATGTGTTCAATCATAATTCATCAGTTAACCCTTAACTAGCCCGCTCATCTGATATTAATATTGATCAAATCGGTTGTGTATATGTGAAGAAAAAAAAAAAAATCGGTTGTGTAGTTTCTGAGATAATGAAGTTTCGTGATTTTCACATTTCGGTACTTTACAGACGAAGTTACAGTTCGATTACAGTAAAATTCAATGGGGTGTTACGAGGCAGCTAGACTTATTAGTTGACACTAATTTTGTAGAAATCGGGTCAGCCATCACTGAGAAAAGTGAGTGAGTTCAAGTAGTCTTCGGAATATGTTCCTTTTCATAGCTGGATTTCACATTTTTAAACATAACAGGAAAAGTAATAGTCTGATTAAAAAACAAATCAATACGGTCTTATGGGGCAACTAGACCTTCCATTTGACACTAATTTTATGAAAATCGGTCCAGCCATCTCTGAGAAACATGAGTGAGATTAAGTAGTCTTCAAAACACGTTTCTTGTCATAACTTTTGAACCACATGTTCAATTATTATGAAATTCAAAAGTTAAGGGTATTTCAGGTAGCCCGTTTATTTGAAATTAATTTCGTTCTAATCGGTTGTGTAGTTTTTGAGATAATGATGTTTCATGATTTTTACATTTTGAACCATAACCTCTAAACTAAAAATCCGATTACAATGAAATTTAATTTATTAATTATTAATTTAGGCTCTTATGGGACAACGAGACCTTTCATTTGCAATTAATTTCATGAAAATCGGTCCAGCCATCTCTAAGAAATGTGAGTGAGAATAAAAATCTGCACATACACACACATACACACACACATACATACAGAAAATGCTCAGCTCGTCGAGCTGAGTCGAGTGGTATATGCCATTCGGCCCTTTGGAGCACTTTTATACTTTCGGTTTTTTCAGTGATTGCTATACCTTTCTAGGAGAAAGGCAAATACTTTGTCAATCTGAAATTTGTCAAAATACTTGCGTTGGAATAATGTCTTTAATGTATAAACCCATTATTGTACTGAATAATAGTATATTTAGTCTGTCTTAGTTCTTGATAAAATTCCCAAAAAAAATCCCGAAAAACCTATCCTTAGGATAGTCCTAAATATAGAAACAAATTCAATTCAAACTCGGACAATGGCAATCAGTACTTGAAGGGCACCAGTAAATAATAAGAAATGACTCATGTTATGGAAATCTGAAGGAACCTGGTGTTGTCAGGCTTTTTGTATAATTTTTTAGAGCGCTCAATATACCTATTAGATAAAAGTTATACTGTCAAAACTGAGTCGCAATGAAACCATAATATACATTTATCAGGTTATTCTAAAAATCTAACTATTCGTTCGGTTAACCAAAAAAAATGAACATCACGCACACGATTGATTATTTCCCATTATAACTTTTTTTCTGAAACGATAATCAATACCAATTATCTTGTGTCAACATTGGGTAATTTATTCCCAACCTCATATAAAATAATTATGTGAAGGCCACAACTTTACAATCCTACTATAAGCAATCCTACATTACCTTTCGGTCATTTGTTAAAACCATTCCAGCTGTCCTGCCGTCGATTATTATGCAATACCATATATCGATCTCCAAGCTAGCAGATAAAATCTGACCGAGATTAATTTATTACAGTCATCATTGCGACCTGTATGCGCTTTCCGATAGATGTTGAATGCAGCACGTGGTCTAAAGTTAACAAATTATACCCACTCATTGAGCACTCGGTAGGCAATACAAACTTTTGCTGGCTTGTGGTCCTGAAGTTTCAGGCTAGGTGATAAACAATTAACGATTGTTCCAAAATGCTCACTGCATGCCAGATGTAGTACACCTATTGTCAGCAAAACGACATCGCGTTTCCCAATCCTCTTCTCTGATGTAAAGCGCACAAAAAAACCTCTGAAAATACGGTCACCGCAAACGTCATCTATCGTAAACCACCTGTCATCTGTGTTGAATAAAACAAATTGATTTACACCGATTACAGGAACTGGGGCTAAGCAATAAAAATGCAATAGATTGTGAAGCAAACTCTGCTCGCTAGTTGCTTATTTAGTGTGGTATCTTGAAGTTGACATAGAAATTGCGATTCTTGGTCCCAGTTCACGGATGGTTTGCTCTCTTGACAGCGTAAATTGCGTGATCGAATTGAATTTCAGTGCGAATTTCTCAAAGCATCGTCAAACAAAAAGTGCTTGATGAAAATGTAGCCATCATCTAACTTGCCAACGTTGTATAGTCGCGCTAGTCCGATTTTAGAGAATGTACCTACCGTTCATTGATCTCGAAGCTCGTAGTTTACTCTGACTTACGCAAATCTTGAAGAAAACTGTCTAAAGACGTCCTTGGCTGTAGGCCCACATGAATAATGCTAGAATGTTGACATGCAACTTGCATAACATCGCGAAAACCGGTGTGTGACAGGCGTTGTTGCCTTACATACTATAATCCTACGGACAAATTGTACCGTTTGCTACTTTCGCCCTTACAGTGCTTATTTTTCTTGTTTTTCTTAGTTCAAGGAGGTTGTCCGGTACCTCCACAACGATTTTTTTTTAAACTTATTGATTCGCTGGAGGCAAACCCGCAGAATGCATTGATGTTCATTAAATTGAGTAACTTTTTTCATCTGGCGGCATTCTGAGAGCATCAATTAGGTGCCGGTTCGATGCACGATCGGATCCGGTCGGCCTTGATCAGTTGCTGTCGCTATGCGCGATCTATTACTCGGCGACTCGAACGCACATTCAGGAAAACGCAATTCCACTGATGGTGGACACGATCGGTAGCGTACTTCACAGCGCTTGCATTATGTTGTACCACAATGAAGGTCATTTTAACAGCCAAGGGCAGGTTATCCTATCATCGACGGAAATTATGATTTAGCGATGAGTTATTGCTGTTTACGATTATCGTTTGAAGGGCTTTATCTCACCTTCAGTTGTGCAATTTTTGGACCATAAAAACTTTACAGCATTTTTAAATTATTTGTTGCATTACATACAAACTTATTAGTTCTTTAACACTGAATTCATAGGCTCAAATCATTCAGTATTCTGTCTGTCATCCGTCATAGATTTCTGGTGCAAGTTTCGTATATTTATGAGAACAACAATTCAACAACAATTAGCGTTTGTTTGTCCTTAATATCATTTAAAAAGGTTTGCTGCTTAATTATATATAACGACAGAGGTGTTTAGTGGTTTGTAATGTATTGATGGAGTGCTCAATTTTAATAGTCCACTTATTTCACTGTAACACAGGTTTTGAGCTCTAGCCCAAGCCAGTGAAAAATTAAAGGTTTTAGCTTTTTACCCATTCCTGTGTATTTTGGTGCCCCTAGCTGAGATGAAATTTCCATAGATTCAAATGAATTTTCCCATAAGCCAACGTAGAAGCGTTCATTTTGATCGAGAGGCCGAAGAACTTTCTTAAAGGGGAACCATGGGTAAGACGGACAGGGTGGGCGATATGAACCATTGCTCATTTCTGTTTGATGTTAATTGAACTGTTGTTACTTCAACTAACCCATAATTCCAGTCATATGCCGACAGAATTCTAATAATTTCGAGATATTATATGGATCGAAACTGCTGTTACATATTCAAGATATAATTGAAATAGGTGAACCTCATCCAAACAGTCTGATGTAGTTTTCATCGTATCGAATTTAAGCTATTGCGGCTTTGAAACTATCAAAAACTGTAATTTTTATTAATACTAAGATAGTTAGGCAAAGTTAGGCATATTGTGAACATTTGGATAAAGGTAGTTTTACGTAAATATTATTCTTCCGGAAATCATAGAAAGTGCAAAAAAATTTTGCTTCTTGAGCAAAATCATCAGTAGGGTGAATCAACCTATAGTGGACCTCCTTACTTTATTAACCTATAGTGGACCACCCATCATATTAAATCAATTTCTCTTAACATAAATTGGAATATATAAATGTTTGTGATGCAGATTGGCTGGAAAAAATATTTCCCGATGGAAGTTTTCTTAAAATTCCTCGAATCTTCGCATAAATTGAGTTAATCTGGTGGGTGGTCCACTATGGGGAAGGGCTCCACTATAGGTTAACTTACCCTACTTAATACAGGCGAAATTGCAGTCTGAGAAAACGATTGTGACTAGGGTAGGTAACTAGGGTGAAATCACCTATTGTGGACCCCTTTCGTATAGTAGACCATTCGTCAGATTTACTCAATTATTGCGAAAACTTGAAGGATTTCCAGAAAACTTCCATTGGGAAACATCTTATCGAGACAATCTGCATAAGAACTCCGAAAAACATTTATGAATTTCGATTTATGTTAGGAGAAATTGAGTTATTCTGACGAGTGGTCCACTATAAGAAAGAGTTTCACTATAGCGTAATTTACCCTACCTTGGATGAACCACTTCCTTCAGTGGTCCATACCTGTGAATTTGATGCAGAAAAACTGGATAAGATAGGGTAAATTAACCTATAGTGGACCTCCTTATTTTATCAACCCATAGTGGACCACCAATCAGATTAGCTCCATTTCTCTTAACATCCATCGAAATTTATAAAAGTATATGATGCAGATTGGATGGATAACATGTTTCCCGATGGAATTTTCCTGAAAATCCCTCGCGTTTTCGCAGAATTTTTAGTTCATCTGGCGGGTGGTCCACTATAGGAAAGGGGTCCACTATAGGTTAGTTTACCCTATTTTACGATGAAATTTTTCTGGAAATCCCTTGAAATTACGCATAAACTGAGTTAATCTGATGGGTGGTCCACTAAAGGATGGGTGGTCCATCTAAGATAGTTTTATCCAATTTATCATTCCTTTATTAGTATACTCTCCCGAGTCGAAGCTCAAACCTACGACGACTGGCTTGTTAGGCCAGCATCGTACCTCGAGACCAACAGGGCAGGTTTTTTTTTCCCTTGTAGAAGACTGAACCACTGCGACCATTGTTTGATCTATTGTGGTATGCTTCACCTTACTCTAAGTGCGTACGAGCAGGTACATCACTATTTGGCGAGTTGATGTCCTTGCTACATTGCACATTTATCCCAGTTGGACAACGCACTTCGTATGAAGTTTATTACCTCACCAGGACTTTCCCTCCAAATTTCGGTAGGTTCTATGTGTCCCTTACCGAAGATACGCAATCTGCGTTGTATTAATACTGTATTAATTAATAACAGGGCAGGTTAGTATGTATACATAGATATAAATATAAAATTTTTTAATTACTTAGACTACGTCAGTACGTCCGGATAAAATGTTCGTGCAGAAGACGATGTCGTTTTTCTTGTGTCGTGAGTTTATCATGTCAAGGTTCACCAGAGAGCACAGATCTTGATATAGTTCTTCTCCATTCCACCCCAGATTCCTAAGAGCAAACTTTACGAATTTTTTCTGTACTGCTTCGATTCACTGTATGTATTCAAACTAGGGAAAAACTATCTTGAGTGGACCACGTCCTGTAGTGGCCCACCGGTCAAATTAACTCAATTAATGCGAAAACGCGAGGGATTTACAGATTTCCATCGGAAAAAATCGGATAGATTAACCTATAGTGAACCCCTTTCCTATAGTGAATCCTATTTCTATAGTGGAAAACTCTTCAGATTAACTCAATTTTTCCGATTTAATGTTGAGAAAAATTTAGTTAAACTAACGAATAGCCCACTAGAGGTTAATTTACCGGCTTATCCAGTTAATCTGCATTAGAGTCACGAGAAACATTTGTAGGGTAAATTAACATACAGTGGACCACTTGTCAGATTAAATCAATTTCTCTTAACATAAAGCCTCGAAGTTTTCGCATAAATTGAGTTAATCTGGCGGGTGGGCTATAGAAAGAGGTCCACTATAGAGCATTTTTTCCTAAATTACAATTTATATCAAGAGAATAAACATTTTTTCGTCAGGGAGGTCTATTGAAGGAAGAGGTTCATCCAAGGTAGTTCTACCTTAGACGTGATTACCGTTTACGCAGTTGACGATAAGTTTTAAACATGCGCATTTATTACTGCGCAATCGGGATGCATAGAAAAAAACAATTAGGATAAATTAGCATATAGTGGACCCCTTTCTTACAGTGGACTACTCACCAGATTGATTCAATTTATGAGAAATCTCGAGAGATTTTCAGAAAACCTTCCGTCGGAAAATGTCTTATCCAGCCAATCTGCATCACAAACGTGTTTAAATTCCGATTAATGTTTAGCGAAATTGAGTTAGTCTTATGGGCGGTCCACTATAGGTTAATAAAATTGAGGTGTCCACAATAGGTTCATTTACCCTATACACCAGCACTGCCGGCTCGTGTATGTATGTTGAAAATTATCAGTTCTTGAGACGGTTTTCATTTTAAAGAAAAACGATACAGGGTAAGTTAACCTATTGTGGACCATCCGCCAGATTAACTGGATTTGTGCCAAAACTCGAGATATTTTCAGCAAATTTCAACGGAAA
Source organism: Wyeomyia smithii (assembly GCF_029784165.1). Taxonomy (NCBI): domain Eukaryota; kingdom Metazoa; phylum Arthropoda; class Insecta; order Diptera; family Culicidae; genus Wyeomyia; species Wyeomyia smithii. The sequence continues at coordinate 221,735,409 of NC_073696.1, forward strand.
ACATCTTATCCAGCCAATCTGCATCACAAACATTCATAAATCCCGATATATGTGAGATGAAATGGCGTTAATTTGACGAGTGGTCCATTATAGTTTAATAAAAAGGGTCCAGTATAGGTTTATTTACCCTAAAATCACCATAAATAGTGTGAATTAATCTATAGAGTAAACCCTTTTGCTGGTATGGATGTTTTCCGATGAAAGTTTTCTGATAATCTCCCGAGTTTTTACATAAATTTAGTTTATCGGGCGAGAGGTCTACTAAAGGAAAGGAGTCCACTATAGGGTTACCCTAGAATTGGTTGCACAAAGTATGATTTGAAATTAAAAATTGCTAGAAACTTTGAAGGTGTCCACTATAGAAAAAGAGTCCACTATAGGTTAGACACTCAACACACTAATATTAACAAACTATTTTTCAACTTCAAATTTCACTGAAATATAGCTAATCTCTGTACGATCATAGCAGGCCATGCAATGAACATGCTAAAGCAAACAAATTAGCTGTATTTTAGTGAAACTAACTGTTGTAACTGTTTTTATGATGAGTGTGCGGAAAAATGTACTGCGCGGAATTACCCGCAGGCACGTTAATCAACGGGAAAGTATTCATGATTGAAAATAAATTGGAAGCGAAATTCAGGTAAGTTTTTATGATAGGAGTGGCTGGTTCTGAACCGCTCACTCACGCTTCCGAGCCGATTCATATGAACGACTTGATTCAGATGATTCACGAGCGTTGACAGTTCGTGTTGGTAAACTTCGGGTTCGTACGAGCCATTAGTTCTAGTGCGCTCAAAGAACCGTGGTTTTATTTTTCAATTGTAACTAATGTCGAATTCGTTTTTACGGCAGGACTATACCGTCCCGGACTACGCTTTGCAGCTGAAAAAAAAAAAAAAACACTTTCAGAGCAGTTACAATGGTGTGCGTAATACCCGAGGTAGCTGTCACATTGTTTTGTTTTAGTCATTATCGCCATTGTCTTTTTGTCACGTTTATGCTACTGTATCATCGGATTCGGACGATGATGGTTCCAAAAGCTTAAAAATTTCCTCTATTTCGCAAATGTTTTGACAAAATAAAATCCAACCTAATGTTTGACACGCGAAGAACGAAAATCAAAGCGAACCGATTCTGACATTTTTGTTTTGATTTTGACACATACGTGTGAATGTGTTGGTGTCTTTAAAACTGCACTTTGTTTCTTTTGCGAACTGTCTGGGACAGAAAAAAGGTACCCGGGATAGTCCGGAAAATGAAAAAAAAAAACAGTTATAGGACAAAGTCTACACCGCAAAAACGAAAACGACATGAGAAAGCCGTTTTTATATGGTGAGAGTAGGGCGCCAAATGAAAATATATTGACTGCGCAACTAAGTACTCGCTGTCAATAGATGGCGCAAGCAGTAAGTAATGGTCGATTGTGGCGTCATTCACAGTCCTTCCGCATTTACGGGGGGTTGACAAAATGATTGAGACAGGTAGAATTTGGTCAATTTTTGAACGGTCAGAACTTCACGGAAAATGAATAAATTTTGAGGAAACAGGTTTCATTTTACTGAAAAACTATCCTAGTTTCCTAGTATTCCGTGAAAACTTGATGCGGCCAATGGACACCGGAAATGTTCCGGATTTTAGGAGTGTGTGTTAAAATGTACTTTTTTACAGCGTTTAGAACTTTTCCTGACAGCTTGGTTTTTTTAAGTTTATATATTGCTAATAAATTAGAGATGATGAACACCACTTTGCACAAGTAGTATGCCGTCAAAACGACTTCTGAAAAGTAAAATTAAAGATTTTATGATTTCAGATATGTTAAAGAGCAATCTCAAATTACTGTACTCCATTTATTAGTACGGAGTAGTTCCACCATTAGCCCCAAGGACCACCTGAATCCTCCTAGGGATCAATTCGTACAGTCTTTAAATTTCCTTCAACGGTATGTTGGGCCACTCATCAATTAGAGTCTTCTCCAACTGTTTGAGAGATGTTGGTGGTGGGAAAACTTGACATTGCTGAACCACATTGAAAGTAAACAATGATGCAATGAAACAGTATTTGTTCCTTTTTTGGTCCCCGTGGTTTAGTGGTTAGCGATGCCGGTCGGCTAGCTCTCTCACACGGTTGTGATGTCAGGTTCGATTCCCGATCGAGTCGAGGATCTTTTTGAGCTGGAAATTTTCTTGACTCAGTACTTGGGCACGGTGTATTGTGTACTTGTACGGTGTACTTATCCTACAACACGCAAAATGTGCCAAAAACAATATCGATAACGAATTCTCTCAACTGATCTAATCTGATAGCGTGCGATATTGTGTGTGTTGTACCCTTTTTATTTATTTATTTATTTTATTTATTTATTTATTGATTTGTTTACATTCTTCGGATAAACAGTCTAAATGATCACTTAAAAACCAATGACTAGAACTATATCTGCACATAAAAGTTTGTAACACGATCACGAAAAACAGCAGAGGAACCATGAAAGTCGAACAAATAATAATATCTATTGAATAGAGCGCACAAAGTTCGAATAGGCTCGTTTTGTGAGTAGTCCGTCCTATGTTGTTGGAGCCTCAAAAAGCTTCGTTGACGCAGTGGACGTGGCAGCACGTTCACATCCATTTTATTGAGAATCCAGGGCGCGTTGATCTCTCCTAGCAGGATCTTTCCGACGAAAACCGCTTTTTGCGTCGCTTTTCGAGAGTGTCTATTCCTAAAAGTCTGCACCGGGCTTCGTACGGAGGTAGCGCATCTGGATTTCTCCAAGGAAGTAGTCGTAGAGCGAATTTTATGAACTTCGACTGGATATTTTCGATACTAGTTATCCAGATGCTGCGAAAAGGGCTCCACACGACGGCAGCTGTTTCCAGAACAGACCGCACTAGACTGTAGTACATGGAGCGCAGGCAGTAAGGATCACGAAATTCGGTTTTAATCCGGAGAATGAACCCGAGATTCCGCCTAGCTTTGTTGATTATATAACTGTAGTGTTCCCGGAAGTTCAACTCTGCATCAAGCATAACCCCAAGATCTCGCACTACGTTAACTCTGGTAATGGTTTATTTAAATAACGCCATGAGTAGAAATATGTAAAATCGTTTGTGTTAGTCAAACAAGTAAACATCCATGTTTACTTGCCCGCATCAAGTTCTCACGTAATACTAGGAAACTAGGATAGGTTTATAGTAAAATGAAACCTCTTTCATCAAAATTGATTCATTTTCCGTGAAATTCTGGCAGTTTGAAAATTGACCAAATTTTGCCTGTCTCAATCATTTTGTCTACCCCCTGTATGCTAAAACATCAACTAACCCTCAATTAAGGTATTATGGTTCAGCTGTGTTATGAAAAATGCAATAACTATAAAATTTTATTCGATTTCTTAAGAATAGACGAATTTTTGTAAGGCGTCGTACACAAATTACGTAACGCTAAAAATCTAGATTTCAGACTCCCTCCCCCGCCCATGTAACGAGAGGTAACGTTCGAGATGACTCCTCCCCCCCCTAAATTTACGTAACGCTAATCAGCCTGACCCCCCTCCGAAATTTTCAATTTCAAGCAAACATCACAGTTACGTAACTGTCTCTACTACCCCCCTAAAATGCATCGAGAGTTAAAAAAAGTTTACTAAAACGCTGCGCTAGTGAAACAACGTTCAGTGAACGGTACCGTCGCAAGAACATAATTGGTAATCGAATAGTAAATAAAAATAAATAATAATGTTATTTTAACTATTTTACAAAAGAAATAAAATAATTTGAAACAGTATTTTTATGGTAATTTTTTCGTAAATAGTTATGGTAAATTTTATAATTGTTTAAAAATAAAAAAATGAAAAATCCAAAGTTCGAGTAACTTTTTCCTTTTATATATTTCAGTTGATAATTTGCGAGTTTTTAGTTTTTGTTTTTTTTTTTTTGTACTGACATTCGAGAAACAACGTTCAAGAGCTGGTTTTACAACTAAACAAGTGTGGATTAAAAGTAATTTAATTAAATTTAAATTTAATTAAAAGTATCAGTACGCCAAAAATATGAGCATATTATTAGTTCTGTAGCTTTACTATGGTTCTGATCGCATGGACAAACTTTTAATAAAATTTAATTTATTGATATTCATATTTTATCAAGTCAACGAAATGTAAAAAATAAATGAACGGAGGTAAAGCTAATATCATTTCTGTTGGCAGCCGTGAGTGAGGTGCAGGCGCAATGTTACTGGTTTGGAGATTACGAACATAGTGTTTTTCTTGTATGCATCCTGCATCCTTTACAGTATATATCCAGTCTCTATTGAATTCAACGTTCTTATATAATATTTCCTCAAGGTTGCGACACTGGAATAGCAGCACCAAGTTAGTAATTATTAGCTTTCGAATACTCACCTTCATGTGTCATAGTTTTATAGTATACTAGCAAAGGTCGCATTTTTTTTCAAAAATTTGAAATACAATACATGTGTTAATTCAACCTCTTCAACTTGTTATCACAACAGTTTTAGCAAAATACACTGAAGCTTGGTTAAAATTCGATCAACATTTATTTCGATTAGTTCGTTTTTATGTACAGGTAAGATGAAGGAATCACATAACAATAAAAATAACTTAATTCTACCTCATAATTTCACTACCGATCAACTAATCTCTTGGCGAAGGGGGTAACCTTATCGTGTGGGTGAGTATGTGTCAGCTAGTGAAATCTGCTTATTTACGCTTAGATACCGTAAAAAAGCAAACCAGTGTTTTTAGAAGAGCTCGATGGGGTGCTACGTGAGCTTTCCGGCTGGTTGCAGTTTTGTGATGGCACCGGATGCTCCCGTCGTCACAGCTCGGGGGCTGGAATATTTGACACCGGACATTGTCTCCAGCATCGGTGACCGCTTGAACTGGGAAACCGTTTTTGTGTGCGTCAAAGGAACTGAATAGGCAATGGTGTTATAGGGGGCGACAACTGGAAACGGCACAGATGCCGCGGTTGATTGTGGTGGAGTTTGGTACACTGGATAAGTTGAGTGAGAAGTAGGGTAGGACGGTTGATAGAATATTTGAGGTGGTTGGTAGTGGTGGTAGTGCTGGAAAGTATATTCTGGATAATGGCGATGGTAATGGTTGGGGTGTATTGCTGGAAACGATTTTGTTGGATATGGTATGGCTTTGATGGGTGAGAGCTGTAAGGAACTCGGAACGTATGAGTCGAGTAGACTTAGAGGTTGTTTTTGTTGCAATCCGAGATAGTTAAGGATGCCGTTGTTTGGGTGTGTCAACGATGGGTATGATGTTTGAGTTTCATGATGGATTTGAATGGCCGGTCGGGCCGGTGAATGACTGTAGTGAATTGTGGTGTGAAGTTGGTTATTCGGAGATAAATAAACTGGAGGCTCAACACTTTTCACAACGGAAAATTCAGCGGACGGTGATTGATGTCGAAACGGTGTTGGCGTTGAAGAAGGAGCCGCATAGACGACCCCGTGCGTTTTGGTAGGAGGCTCCGGTGCGGGTGGTCTGTTGTCAGACTGCTGCGGTGGACTGCTCGGGCCACTTTCGCCATGCGAATAGGTCTCCACGTGGTTCTCCGGGTCGTTGACATAAGCCGCATATTGTTGTGCCGAGTGCGGCTGCTGCTGGTAGTAGTTAGTCGGTATCATGATGTAAGCTCTGCAAGCGGAGACGAAAAAAGAAATAAATAGAAAATCAGATCCACGATTAGCTCATCTTTGCATAATAATTTTTCGCAAAAGAAAGACACAGAGTGCAAAATATAATCTACCAAAAACAGGCTACCATAGAACAAACATTCAGACAAATATCTTTTAGATTACAGTCTCTCACAGTATAATAACAGTACACGAAGCTTGCATCGATGATTGGTTTCGTCCGGATTATTTCTGTTGACCTCAGAGCCACTAGATTAAATTGCTGATGCTCATTTGAAACTATATTGGAGTATCTATTAATAGCCGTTGTGGTGGACCTGGCGTCTCTCACTAGAGAGCCGAGACACGCGTGTGTTTGCCGTTAATTGGCAAAAAATTGTCTGCCGAAAAGCTTCTCGCCGATATTCATGAATCATGATGCAAGTGGTGGAAGGTCGCTGAAATGGCGTTCTGCCCATCGCATTCATATTCAATGACCAGGCAGCAACAGTTGCGTTACATCGCGCGACTTATTTCCCTCAGTTCAGAAGATATTTTAAGATTGTGCTACAACAGCGTCTGTTGTCGGGCAGAGCTTTGATTTTACTGTAGAAATGAAGCTTACCTTGTTTTGGTTTAAATCTGAAGCTCTTGTTTCAATTGTTTAATTTTGGTAATTTATCTTCAACTGAGCAGCGACCAGGCAGTAACGTAAATAGATTGTGTGAAAAAAATGCTGTTTCTGAGTCAAACTGTGAAATGAGGGGCCATTTGGGCAAACAACTTCGGTGCTTTTAATTGCCAGCCCGTGCACGAGCAAACAAGCAACACTCGAACGCTTCCAATCTTTGCATCCTCGAAAGAAAACAATCCTAACCTTGACGGTATTTTTTCAGCATAATCTGCTTGTTTCTGACTAGCGAACCGCTATTTGCTTTTCGCAGCTATCTTGGGTGTTTATCAAATTTAATCAGCAGTGCTTCTAACGTTTTACGCTTTAGTTTGTTTGTTGAATATTTTATGCAACTGGTCAAGGAACAAGCAGACGGATTTGTTTTGCTTTCGTTTATTAAGGTGATAGATGATTCATTATCATTTTGAAATCGATATAATTTACTCATATAAGTAGGCTATTGTTAAGAAATTTTCTGATTCAAAAATTTGCTTTAAAGTCTTAATTTGAACCATTTTGTGAAGTTTCTGATAGACCATGCCTTACCATTGGCATTGTATTTATATCTATGCAGAGAAATGTTTTTTTAAAAATGATTTCAATATATGCCCTCGAAAACATATCAGCTAATGTACGACATGTTAAACATTAACGGCGAACTGAAATTGCCATAACTATTTATACTGTCGGTAACCGCAAGTCAGTTTCATCTGTAGAAAAATGAAATCGAGAAAACAGCTTCATAAGATATTTTATTCACGCTCAGTTATCACTTATTTAAGATTAATTATTTTGACAATATTCGTGTTAAAATATAGTTTGCATACTAGCCTGCACTAATTACGTTGTAAAAACCACTGAAATAATTGATTTTATGATAAAAACTTTGAGTGTGCCGTTACATTCTATACCGAAAAGAAAAGTAACGCAAGTCAGTCACATTGCCATGTTGATACTATAGTGCGTGTGAACGTGTTGTTATTCGTTGTCGTGAGAAGCTGTCAATCCTTCGCAGTTCAGAAGTGTATGTCCATGAGAACAGTTTCAAAAACGTCGGCGTTGGATGATCTTATGGTGTACGGAATCGATGATAGCTCATCCGGTGAGGATTCGGATGAAGAAACTGAAGCCGGGACTGCAGTTGGTTCATCCGACAACAAATGTCAAGATGATCAAAATCCGTTAGAGATTCGAGCATCACCTTTGGAGATATCTTGGAACGTTTTCCTGGATTCTGATGGAATCTTTTGCGATACTGAAGATTTTCCGGATAGATTCAGGAAGATCCAAGAAAAAGCAAACCAAGAAAAAAATGAACTTGAATTCGTATTCAATTCCTGTCATATTAAAAATTTAAATCATAAACCTATAAAAGACACAACAGTAGTGAAAACTTAGGATTCTATTAGGATATATGCAGTCAACTAAACTCGCTATCAGTAATGTAAAAACCGAACTTAAAATAAAGTTCTGTCCGAATAATTACGTACTTTCCTTGCCTAATGCATTTTGATAGAAGCACGGAATGGATTTGCAATCTTTTTGCAAAATTATTCCATGCGATTATTTCGCATTTTTTCCGAACTTCTCGATGGATATTGGCGAGAACCAATTTCATGGGCAATATGTTTTGCAGGCGTTAAATAACTTTGACGCAACCAAATGTCCTAAATTTGACAGAATCCCTGCAGTATTTATGAAAAATCTTGCAACAGAACTTACTGCTCTATTGCGCTGGCTTTTCAACATGTAACTGGAATATGAATGCTTTCCAAAAAATGAAAATGCTCATTTCTTTAGGCTATTTTAAAATCTGGCCGAAAATCATACGAAGTTATCGTGGAATAGCCATAATTTCTTGCATTACTAAATTATTTGAAACATTTGTTTACAGAAAACTACTTCTACAAATAAAAACGAAATAATTGAGAATAAATATGGCCTTTTCAAGGGCTCCGACCAATTAACTAATTTATAAATTATTCATTGAAAAAGCTCTTTTTATGGCATTTGATGGCATAGGCAGTGGTACTTTTCAAATTGCAAAAAATTGAGCTCAGTTTTTGTTCGATTTAAGACCGGTTTTTTTAAAGATGGGTAAGAAGATTCTAATATATGGACAAACTCTTAGAATTTTGATATTTGGTCTTAAAACAAAATGGCGTTGGAAAAACATCGAAAATTTCCGATTTCTCAAAAATTCAAAATGGCGTAACTGTTGCCCCTTAAGTTGAAATATGTTCAAACTCGGAGAAATTTGGTTTTACATCAAAATACACAAAAAATTATATATAGAAACCAAGGCAGAAAAGAAAGTCAGTTTTTGTTGCACTGTGTTATTACAACACAATAATCCACAAAGCTTATAACATGCAAGGCTTTCTAATTTATTACAAACTATCAGGACCAGTAGACCATCAAAACACTGTGTGTAGCCTATGCAAGATCAATACTGGAATACTCGGCAACTTCTAAATCGAAATATGTCTGCCATCAATCATTATCGCATGATGGCTATTTACAATCAATACTGTGAAACTGTGAAACCATTGACTTTAGAATGTTTCGGGATTAACTCAATCACTTTTTTAGCTTAATAAGCAATCGCAATTGAATGAAATCTAGTTTCAAGTTTGTATTATAATATATAGTTTGTATTATAATATATATTATGCATTATATTATATTGTATACTCTTGGTTCTGATAAATAAATAACGTGTAAGGAAAAAAATCCGAGCAACTTTTAAATTGGTCTACGATTTCAAGGTGCTGCACAAATAGAAAAATCCTTTTCCACAAAATGAAGATCCACTTTTATATAACTGGTAATACGACTAGTCGATTCTGTCAAGTGACGCTTAGTTGGGAAAAAGGCGTGGTCGAAAGAAGATCGTCGTAAATTGATTTGCAATTTTTGTGAGCGAAATGAAGAAAAATCTATAAGTGAAGTATTCCACTATTCACAAGATCTTGGATATAGAGAAAAAAAAACATTTATATACATTATTGAAAAACTCTTCGAGAATGGAAATACCTTCAAAAAAAATCTGGTACCGGACGAAAATGCACTTTGCAAGAGAGCAAAGTTCAAGCGAAATTAAGGGTGGAAACGCCTGGTCGGTCGGCGTAACCATATCGTGAGCTGGGCAATAAATATCCGATTGGTTGAAAAACGATGAACTAGTATCTGCATAAAATGTGTTTAAAACTATAAATATAAGCACTATAAAAATGACAAAGTAGTGTTTTGGCCAGACCTTGCATTGTCAAACTATGCTAATGCAACTTTAGCGGATTTGCGGCAAGGCAATATCGGATTTATTCCGAAAGAAAACAATCCTCAAAATGTGCCACTGCTGCAGTCTATTGAAATTTTCCGAGCAAATTTGAAGCGAATGGTCTACCATAAAGGTTACAGAGCAAAAAACGTCGATTGTTTGAAAGAAAAATCAAGAAGGAGCTGAAAACAATTGAAACATCCGGAATTCAGGAAGCTATAAAGCAAGTACCCCAGAGTATCAGGAAATCAGCGCGATGTGGAGCTGAGTTTTTCCTATGAGGTTTGTAAATGAGTTACATTACTAGAATAAACAAACAAGTATAGAAAAATAAGTTGCGCAAGATTTTAATTTGGAATTGAAAGTTTGTTCGGATTTTTTTCCTCATACGTTAAGAGGTTGTTTCCCTTTGTAGCCTTTTCACTTGAAAAAAAAAAATAAGAGAACCACTGCACAATTTTCCCAAATTTTCGATGATATCAATTATCCAATTTTTTCAATTTTGTAGGTAGAAAAAAGGTACAATATTATACCTCTGTTAACTTTTAACCACTTTGTAGAAAATAGTAACTCTCTATTTTTGAAAATAACCGCTTTAGATTGAAAAAATAAATCGCCATAACTTTTTTGTTTAAATAGGCGGAGGTGAACAACATATCTCCCAATGCCGTACTTGCCAACAATATGGCCTTGGATCTAATTTCTGTAACATAAATCAAAAATGCCTTTATTGTGGAAACTCTCACAAAAAGGACAGATGTCCTATAAAAGAGAGTGAAAATTTTCGGTGCGTCAATTGTAACGGCAACCATATGTCAAATTTTTACGAATGCCCTGTCGGTTAAGCCATTGTTGCAAGGTAGGGTAAACAAAATTCAATTTCCCAATCAAAACAAAACCAAATAAATTCTACAAGCCCCGCTGTACCGCCAAATTTTTCTACTCCTTTTCATACCCGTTTAACGTATGCACAGGTAATAGGAAGTTCGAACATTATTTCACCTGATGTTGGTAGTTCGAAAATTACCGTTGATATGGGAGGTAAACAAAAACCGGTAATATTGCTACCGAAAATAGAAAATTAAAAATTAGAAAAAAATACAATTACGGCAGGTAAACTTTCTTTTCTGCAACAGGCAATGTTCGATCTTATGAACGCCATGTTGCAGGCAAATTCCATGTTTGAAGCAATTCAAATTGGAACAAATCTGTTTAATGTAATATCAAGAGTGTAAGCGATACTCAAAGATACAATTACAATTTGGCATCACATGATCCTCCCCCTCTTGCGGGGAGGGAGTGGCATTTTTGGCCAGGACAGGTCAAAACATAAAAAATTTGGCATCAGCTATGAGACGGAATCATCGCGTCTTCGATTAAGTCAAATGCGACCCCCTCCCCGCAAAATGGCGGGGATCATGTGATGCCAAATTGTTATTGTATCTTTGAGTATCGCTTACACTCTTGATATTACATTAAACAGATTTTAAATAGGATAATTGAACGTCGAGATAAACCTAATTTAGTATTGTAGGGGAAACGGGGCAAAATCGACATGTTGCTGACATTTTACGTAGATCAGACACCTACCAATCGATTTCTGAGACATTTTACTCAATATAAGACATAATTTGACTACCACTTTTAGATATTAGCGCATTACCATTAACGCTCATACATACTCGATATTATTTTGCTCTGTGAAATATACTAAAACCATGCCAAAAGCGGTTTCGTAGAATCACCGTTTTGAGCTCAGTTTTTGTCCGATTTGAGAACTGTTTTTTTAAAAGATGGGTAAGAAGATGCTAATATGTGGACAAACTCATAGAATTTTGATATTTGGTCTTATAACAAAATGGCGTCGAAAAAACATCGCAAATTTCCGATTTCTCAAAAATTCAAAATGGCGCCATTATTGCCCCTTAAGTTGAAATATGTTCAAACTCGAAGAAACTTGTTTTCGCATCAAACTTCATCAAAAAATCATACATAGAAGCCAAGGCAAAAAAATTGTTGCACTGTGTAATTGACGAAAGTCTTCAACATCTAATTCGTTTGAAAAATGTCCGCAGACGTCAATATCGAACGAAAATCGAACTAATTTGTATACTGGTAATTTCATGATGGCGGCAAGGTGGAGCCATTTTTTTCAGTATCCTTATATGGTCCTGCGATCTAATTTTCAATGCCCTTTGCACGGTGCGGCCATCTGATTTTCAATGTCCTTTTATGGTGCTGCCATCTAGTTTTCATTTTCAACTGGCGGATAATGCACGATAAATCGATTTTGCTTATAACCAGTTTTATGTGCATTCAAGTCATCAGATGGCAGCACTACGATTTCAAGGTGCTGCACAAATAGAAAAATCCTTTTCCACAAAATGAAGATCCACTTTTATATAACTGGTAATACGACTAGTCGATTCTGTCAAGTGACGCTTAGTTGGGAAAAAGGCGTGGTCGAAAGAAGATCGTCGTAAATTGATTTGCAATTTTTGTGAGCGAAATGAAGAAAAATCTATAAGTGAAGTATTCCACTATTCACAAGATCTTGGATATAGAGAAAAAAAAACATTTATATACATTATTGAAAAACTCTTCGAGAATGGAAATACCTTCAAAAAAAATCTGGTACCGGACGAAAATGCACTTTGCAAGAGAGCAAAGTTCAAGCGAAATTAAGGGTGGAAACGCCTGGTCGGTCGGCGTAACCATATCGTGAGCTGGGCAATAAATATCCGATTGGTTAAAAAACGATGAACTAGTATCTGCATAAAATGTGTTTAAAACTATAAATATAAGCACTATAAAAATGACAAAGTAGTGTTTTGGCCAGACCTTGCATTGTCAAACTATGCTAATGCAACTTTAGCGGATTTGCGGCAAGGCAATATCGGATTTATTCCGAAAGAAAACAATCCTCAAAATGTGCCACTGCTGCAGTCTATTGAAATTTTCCGAGCAAATTTGAAGCGAATGGTCTACCATAAAGGTTACAGAGCAAAAAACGTCGATTGTTTGAAAGAAAAATCAAGAAGGAGCTGAAAACAATTGAAACATCCGGAATTCAGGAAGCTATAAAGCAAGTACCCCAGAGTATCAGGAAATCAGCGCGATGTGGAGCTGAGTTTTTCCTATGAGGTTTGTAAATGAGTTACATTACTAGAATAAACAAACAAGTATAGAAAAATAAGTTGCGCAAGATTTTAATTTGGAATTGAAAGTTTGTTCGGATTTTTTTCCTCATACGTTAAGAGGTTGTTTCCCTTTGTAGCCTTTTCACTTGAAAAAAAAAAATAAGAGAACCACTGCACAATTTTCCCAAATTTTCGATGATATCAATTATCCAATTTTTTCAATTTTGTAGGTAGAAAAAAGGTACAATATTATACCTCTGTTAACTTTTAACCACTTTGTAGAAAATAGTAACTCTCTATTTTTGAAAATAACCGCTTTAGATTGAAAAAATAAATCGCCATAACTTTTTTGTTTAAATAGGCGGAGGTGAACAACATATCTCCCAATGCCGTACTTGCCAACAATATGGCCTTGGATCTAATTTCTGTAACATAAATCAAAAATGCCTTTATTGTGGAAACTCTCACAAAAAGGACAGATGTCCTATAAAAGAGAGTGAAAATTTTCGGTGCGTCAATTGTAACGGCAACCATATGTCAAATTTTTACGAATGCCCTGTCGGTTAAGCCATTGTTGCAAGGTAGGGTAAACAAAATTCAATTTCCCAATCAAAACAAAACCAAATAAATTCTACAAGCCCCGCTGTACCGCCAAATTTTTCTACTCCTTTTCATACCCGTTTAACGTATGCACAGGTAATAGGAAGTTCGAACATTATTTCACCTGATGTTGGTAGTTCGAAAATTACCGTTGATATGGGAGGCAAACAAAAACCGGTAATATTGCTACCGAAAATAGAAAATTAAAAATTAGAAAAAAATACAATTACGGCAGGTAAACTTTCTTTTCTGCAACAGGCAATGTTCGATCTTATGAACGCCATGTTGCAGGCAAATTCCATGTTTGAAGCAATTCAAATTGGAACAAATCTGTTTAATGTAATATCAAGAGTGTAAGCGATACTCAAAGATACAATTACAATTTGGCATCACATGATCCTCCCCCTCTTGCGGGGAGGGAGTGGCATTTTTGGCCAGGACAGGTCAAAACATAAAAATCTCGCATCAGCTATGAGACGGAATCATCGCGTCTTCGATTAAGTCAAATGCGACCCCCTCCCCGCAAAATGGCGGGGATCATGTGATGCCAAATTGTTATTGTATCTTTGAGTATCGCTTACACTCTTGATATTACATTAAACAGATTTTAAATAGGATAATTGAACGTCGAGATAAACCTAATTTAGTATTGTAGGGGAAACGGGGCAAAATCGACATGTTGCTGACATTTTACGTAGATCAGACACCTACCAATCGATTTCTGAGACATTTTACTCAATATAAGACATAATTTGACTACCACTTTTAGATATTAGCGCATTACCATTAACGCTCATACATACTCGATATTATTTTGCTCTGTGAAATATACTAAAACCATGCCAAAAGCGGTTTCGTAGAATCACCGTTTTGAGCTCAGTTTTTGTCCGATTTGAGAACTGTTTTTTTAAAAGATGGGTAAGAAGATGCTAATATGTGGACAAACTCATAGAATTTTGATATTTGGTCTTATAACAAAATGGCGTCGAAAAAACATCGCAAATTTCCGATTTCTCAAAAATTCAAAATGGCGCCATTATTGCCCCTTAAGTTGAAATATGTTCAAACTCGAAGAAACTTGTTTTCGCATCAAACTTCATCAAAAAATCATACATAGAAGCCAAGGCAAAAAAATTGTTGCACTGTGTAATTGACGAAAGTCTTCAACTTCTAATTCGTTTGAAAAATGTCCGCAGACGTCAATATCGAACGAAAATCGAACTAATTTGTATACTGGTAATTTCATGATGGCGGCAAGGTGGAGCCATTTTTTTCAGTATCCTTATATGGTCCTGCGATCTAATTTTCAATACCCTTTGCACGGTGCGGCCATCTGATTTTCAATGTCCTTTTATGGTGCTGCCATCTAGTTTTCATTTTCAACTGGCGGATAATGCACGATAAATCGATTTTGCTTATAACCAGTTTTATGTGCATTCAAGTCATCAGATGGCAGCACTAACCGTTGTAATAGCGAATTTCTTTATTCCACTGTGTGCGGGCAAAACTGTCGAGGGATAATAAAACGTCATCGCTATTTAAGACGCAAGTAAGAAAGAGATGCCAGATAATTGTTTACGAACTTAGCACGTGCAGTAGTGGGTTGAAGCTGACAAATTTTACAGTGCGCTTCGGGCAGCACGGCAGGTCAAAACTGGGTCAAAATCGAGCGAATAAAGAAGGGTTTTGACAGCAGTTAGTGTGCTTCCAGGTCAAAACGAGGTGCGCTGGTGGAATAAAGAAATTCGCTATAAATGTGTCGTGGGCAAAATGTATGGCAAAACTAGAAGTCGGGTATCTTGTTCTAGTCGTCTTTTGGTGACATTGAATTTGGTGATATCATAATCTTACAGTCTTGGGTTTGTCTTAAACATTATCAACACCTTTAAACGCAGCCTCCAATCATTAGTTCTACTACGGAGGTTGATATGATTCACATTCATGTTTTTCTAGGGTTTATACCCGTATATTCGTGGATTGAAGAGTGCCAATGTCATTTTGATAATATTAATTTGGGTTTCCATTGCTAATTTGATTACACCTTGAGTAAATTCGATACATGTTCAAGCAATATTTGTTTAGGTTCGTTAATTGTTTGGTGACTTCCTAGCAGTTTTAAAAATATTTTATGATCTGAATGAAACGAATCAATCTTGCAAACTAACTTTAGTGAAGTGCATAATTGTTATGAATCGAACAATTTTTTGAGTTATAAATTAGGCTTCCCTCTTGTACTGCACCAGGCCTACTTCATTGACCATAGAAAACACTATTATCACATATGCGGCTAACGCTTTTATGCAACGCGACCGGTCCATCCCACTTGGTAGCTATTGTATTGTGTTGCACATATGTTTTATCTGGGTGATGTTTATCCATAAATATTCATTTTCAATACAATATTCAACTCGTTTTATACCATCAAAAACTGGATCAATTGCTGTCCTACTAAAGAAATGTTGGCCTATGGAATCTCGTTCTCTCACGCTGGGTTGCAAAATTTATCAAAGCAAAACCCGATGCACGGCGGCGGACGTCCAGTCAGCAGCAGCATGGTTGTATAACCGCCTCTCGCTCGCTCGTTCGATGATGACCGCAGCGGCAGGCAGGCATCGTAGTTCATCGAAATTGAGTTTGCCACTGCAATGGTGGTGGGCCGGGCGAACCCATTAACAAATAACTTCGAGCCCATTTTCATAACAAACGAGGAGATTCGTAGAAGAGGAGTCCAATAAAAATAATTTGAAACTAATAACAATGCGATTGTGAGTTTAATCTCTCATCAACGCCGCTAACTGACAATTGGTCCGTAGAAGACTAGTTCATGGGAGCAGCTGAGTGGACCCATCCCATACCGTTGAGTGTAAGTTAGATCACGGATATTGTTTCCATTTTCTGGTGCTGTTTTGTTATTATACTTTATACAATTCTAATAGGGAAATGCATAGCTTTAAACATACACAGAAACAGACATAGTTATTTTGGTAAATTATGTTGTAGGTACTGGCACAATTTAAACGGTGGAAAAGTTAACTAAGGTAATATATCCTAGCTGGGCGCGTTTGCACTAATTACTGCATGTACTAAAAGCGATTATGCACTTACGCAAGTGCATATGTGGCTGCGGTGTAGACTTCTGCGAACGGGCGGTAATCCTAAAATGTATGTTGGCATGTCTCGCTAGTTTACATTTTGATGACCGATAGAGTGCAGTAGATGTGTTAGCATGTGAGTTTAATGGATTCACACTTTTAATGCTTATTGTAGCTGCCATGTTACTAACCTAGTGTGAGCTTTTATGGTTGCCCGGCTTCTGCTGGTTATATATATATGTTGAAGTTGGGTGGAAATAATTACGTTTGAATTTGTAATTTGTCAGCTTGTTTCTGTGGCACGTGAGATTTGTACTGGTAAATTGCTTTGATCTCATCGCTTCAAAAGGTTGGCTTAAACCACACATCATTACCTCAAATGTCACTGTAACCATAATATTTAGATGCGTCACGCTATCAAACTGTTGACATCCTACCAGGTGTAAGTCGTAAGGCGTGTCACCAGGTAATTGTGTTTTTCTTTCTACTTAACGACCCAGAAGCACCATTATTCAGAGGAACTGGAGCAAATCACAACCAGGAAAATGGATATTGAAACTAGCAGTATGACGTGAGGAAACATCAATATGCACAATGGGCCGGTGGTTTAACGGTTTCGGCGGTTTTCGGGGTTTCACAACAATGCGTGTCAATATCGTGACGATGGCAGCCAGCCCTTGATTTAGATTTAATTTTGCATGACATTTCATACGCACACTTTTTGTACCGGTGATTTAACATTTCGATGCCAGTTTTGTAATGCTGTGCGTGTTTTTTTTTTAGTGGAATCGCTAGCCAGCCATATGTTCGTAGCATAATTCCTTCAATTTATCGATCGTGTCCAGGAAAAATGAGTAGAATTCTAGTTTTCTACAGCATTCTAATGCAAATCTGGTGAAGAGTGACCATTTAATAACCTGGAATAAAATTGGCTCCAATCTAATTGAAAGGGTTATCCTGCACGTTGATTGTAAAAATGTTGTTTCGAGCAAACAGCATTTCAAATTTTGGAAAATGGACAAGCCGGCAAGAAACGCTTTATAAAATCCATAGAACTTTTATTCATTCATTTATTTATTTATTAGTCAGTATCAACAGACAACAGATGTCCTAATGTTGGTTAAGTACCTTAACAATCATGATCACTGCAATACAATATAACGACGATATAACAAAATAGTCGAGTCTCCCCTGCTACGTATCGGTGGCAAACAAGGCCATTACGATGTTTTTTTTTTGTCGAGTTTCCAAGTGGATTCATCGGCATCGGTTCTTATAGCTCGGTAAATGAAACCGACTCCGTCAGGGTAGACGACAGAGAGCGAAGCGTAAGAAGCGGCGTTGGATCGACTCAATCCTTATCATTACCATCCCGTTTTGGTAATATGAATGCCAGACAACTTTATGATGCGAAAAATGAATCTCGAAGCTCTGAATGCCTTTTCCACAATATAGGAATCAGGTAGTTTAAACAAAAGTTGGCTATCCAAGATAACTTAGAGGTCCTTTACATGGTCAACCTGTTGGATTTCGGTACCACAGAGCTTGTAGTCAAAGATGACAGGTTGCCGGATGCGGGTTAAGGAAACTACGGAGCACTTTTCAAGATTGATAAGCATGCAATTCAAGGTGCACCAATTTGTGAAGGTGTCAAACCCTTGTTGGAGGCAGATTGCATCCATCGTTGAATTTTTATAAATGTCTCCAAATCGTCATCAAATGAGGGCCTTTAAGTACATAGTTCACATCATTGAAGTACAACAAGAAGATCGACGATCCCAAGCGGGTGCCTTGTGGGATTCCAAACGAGGCCGGAAAAAGCTTTTGCTTGAGAATCATCGGTTGTTACAATTAATTTACGACCGACAAGGTAGGAACAGCAACAACGCAATACACTGCCACTAATACCGAGTCTTTCGAGTTTAGTAATTGTAATGGTATGACTGATTTTGCCAAACGCCGCACACTAATAGAAGTACATGACGTTCGTTTGAGCGCCCAAGATAAATCCATGTTGATCCGCGCTCAGGTATAGTTTGCAGTGGGACAGCAGAGGAGCCGTGATCACAAGCTCAAACAACTTGGATATGGTATATAACCACAACAGATATGCAACTAAACACCCAAAAACGAAACCAAATCTCTTTATTTCAAGTATCTAGCGGTGCCACGGACGCATTTTACACTCAAAATTTACTTACGTTTATACCATTCATACCTGCCTGTGGTGATGAATTATTTCGGTGCCTCTTGTTCTCATACAAAATAGAGAAAGCAAAAAGACTGTGTGAGCTTTCGCCGCGCTTTCGTCGAGAGAATTCCTTGGTTCTCTCTGGTACTGGTATAGCGAGAGTGCCTTTTCATGATAATCGTGCAGTACTACCCGCATACGTGCAACGTTTTTCATGTACAACTTTTTTCAATGAATTTCTTTGCTGCCCGAGTTGAAAACCGAATATCCTGACTAACGTTTTCAGTTGTGAAAATGGCGTCACAGCAAGAAAAGTGACGCAACAACATTTTGCTCGCGCATCGCGGGAATCCGAACCAATCGCACGCCAAGTTGGCAAAATTATTGAATGTGGCCAAATCAACCGTCTCCAACGTAATAAAAGTGCTTGGGAAACGTTTGTCGACTGCCAGGAAAACAGGATCGAGAGGAAATCGAAATCCGAAGGCCGCAAAAACAACCAAAAGAATTGCCAGTAGTTTCGAACAGAATCCCAACCTTTCAGTCAAAGATGTCGCAAGTAAGCTGGGATTGTGGTATAAAACTGGGAATCGAGCTTAAAAACGAGCCTGGACTGTCGACTTATGAAAAGGTGATGATTCCAAATCGTGATTATTAGCAATCAAGTCACTATATCACTTGAATCAAATGTAAGGGCGCTAATAATATTAATATCAGAGCACTAAATCGGTAGAATGAAACATGCAGAAATGAAAGATAGTTGCAATTGTCTTTTTTTTTCACTATATCACTGCCAGACAGTGGGATCTAGAAAGGTTCCACACACACACACACACACACACACACACACGCACACACACACACACACACACACACACACACTAAATCGGTAGAATAAAACACGGTGAACTTCCAGGCAGCGTATGATACAGTCGATCGAAACCAGCTATAGCAAATAATGCACGACTACAGTTCTCCGGATAAACTGACACGACATGTCAAAGCTACCTTAGACCGAGTAATTTGTAAGATTAATTTGCCAGACTTAAAGTGAAAGCTAGAAGAGTTGGACTAGAAATAAATGCGTTGAAAACAATAGATAAGAACTCTTACTCGAAAGAAACCAACTTCCACAGAAACCAGCCTTCCATGGACGGTGATTATGACGGCGACCAACTCGAAGTGGAAGAGGAGTTCGTATACTTGGGATCTCTGGTAACCGCCGACAATATCAAAAGTAAGGAGGTCCAACGACGAATTCAAGTGGGAAATTGAGCCTGCTTTGCCCTACGCAGGACGCTTCGATCCAGGAGCATTCGCCGCCGCACGAAACTGACGATGTACAAAACCCTCATTAGACCCCTAGTTCTCTATGGACTCGAAACCATGACACTGCTCACAGAGGACATACGCGCACTGGCCGTATTTGAACGGAAAGTTTTGCGGACAATATGTGGTGGAATACAAACCGAAAGCGGAGAGGGGCGTAGGCGTATGAATCACGAGCTGCAGACACTACTTGGAGAGATTCCCATTGTGCACCTGTCGAAGGTCGGCTGGGCATGTCGCGAGGATTCCGGACGACAGGGCGGTAAAATCCCTTGCCTTGATCAGGTTGAAGCGGATCTGCGAGTATCTATACGTCTAGGAAATCGGCGACGAGTAGCCCAGAACCGAGTAGAATGGAGGAAAATTCTTGATACGGCACGAGCCACTACAGCTCTAGGCTGCTGAAGTAAGTAAGTAAAACACTGTGCAAGGGTTTTACTGCAAGTTGTTTTGCTTAAAAAATGGTCAGCTGTTTTTTTGATTTTCAGTTGGCTTTTATCGATGTTTGTTAAGGGGTAATATCCACCAAATGCTCGAAAAACCAAGACTTTTTTCATGTTTTTTTTAATGACATTTGGGATGTAAGGTATATAAATAATATCATTGGATCATTGGAATAAGCAACTTTTGGAGAATAGAAAAATTTCTTTTGCTATTTTCTTTTACAAAATGACGGCTGCGCAGCGATTGCCGTGAACCGCTTTTTTAAAAGTTTTTCCGCGGCGAGCAGTAGAAGTCGTGCTCAACTCCGCTTATAACCAAAACAAAACTTTTTTCATTATCTACATAAGTGTTGCTAGTCAAGTACACATGATTATATTTTTAGAATTTTCCCTCGCAAAATGGCAACGGTTTGGAAAAGAAATTCTTTTTTGACAAAAAAAAATCGACTTCAATTGTTTATAACTTTTTTCGCTGCTAATAAATCACTAAAATCGTGTGTACTTCACTAGATAATCTAATGAAGAAGCTACAGTTAAAATTTCAAGTCAATCGGACACAAACTTTCTCAGTTCTACTGCTCGCCGATTTTGGATACATGGTTTTAAGAAAAACGCGTTTAAAGTTTCAAATTGCTATAAATCTCAAGAATCGCAATAATAAAGCCCCCCATAATTTTTTTAATCACCTATCCCCGCGCCGTAAAATTGTCCTTCCTGAGCTTTATTTTCCTCTTCTTACTTTTTTTTTATCTCATATAAGCCTGCGCCTAGCCTCTTCCGCGATATCAAACATGCGATGCTCGGCGACTTCGACGCGGTTGGTGTCCGATATCACGCAAAACTCAAACTTGTCACTCATATTTAAGTATTTTTGAATATAACTCACAGTTAAAAGGTATAGAAAAACTCAAACAAAGAACGTGCACTACGAGAACGGCTGATCGACTGGAAAAAGGGAAATTGTGAGTAAACACGTACTGTGGAGACGGTGTAACGGTCTAATCTTGATGCAGCGACCTCTATACTTCAAATTTGAAACACAATATCGATTAAGGTAACTTCTACTAGTTTACAAAGCCTCGAAATTAAAAAAAAAATGAACATCGCCAACATAAACGAAAAATTTTTTTTTGGAACATAAAAGTTGTTCGGTAAAAATTGTTTTAAACGAATTTTGAGTTTAGATCAGTACTTGGGCGATGTAGATTTTGATTCTAGGATAGTTTTAGCATGATTTAAGCCAATAAAAAAATGACATGAAAACTTTTTTTTGGTGGATATTACCCTTTAATGTCATGGAATTTTCTAGCAAAGGATAAAGTTTTCGTTTTTGTTGTCATAAATTTCCACAAAAAATATATCCAGCGTTTTTTTTATCGTGGTATAATCGAAACGTCACTATATTTAGGTTGGACTCGATTATATATAGACTCGATTGTATATCATTCGATTAAATATCATTTCAGATTCGATTATTTATAGTAGGATTTTTTTTCTATTTCAAACATGACTTTCTTTTCGCAACTTTTGGACCACGTGTTCAATCATTATAATTTATCAGTCAACCCTTAACTAGCCCGTTTATATGAGATCAGTATTGTTCAAATCGGTTGTGTAGTTTCTGAGATAATTAAGTTTCGTGATTTTCACATTTTGATACATTCTTCGTCTGTGACGAAGTTACAGTCCGATTACAGAAAAATTCAATAGGGTGTTATGCGGCAACTAGACCTTTCCTTTGACACTAATTTTGTGGAAATCGGGTCAGCCATCTCTGAGAAAAGTGAGTGAGTTTAAGTAGTCTTCGGAATATGTTTGTTTTCATAGCTAAGTTTCACATTTTCAAACCCAACAGGCAACGTAAAAGTCCGATATCAAAAAAAAATCAATAGGGTCTTATGGGGCAACTAGACCTTCTATATGACACTGATTTTATGAAAGTCGGTCCAGCCATCTATAAGAAACATGAGTGAGATTATATAGTCTTCAGAACACGTGTCTTTTCATAACTTTTGAACTTCGTGTCCAATCTTTATAAAATTTGAAAGTTAAGAGATTTTTAGGTAGCCCGTTCATTTCAAACCAATTTTGTTCAAATCGGTTGTGTAGTTTCTGAGATAATGCACCTTCGGGATTTTCACATTTTGATAACATAACAATAACATACAAAGTAAAAATCCGATTACAATGAAATTCAATAGGGTTTTTTGGCGAAAATAGACCTTTCATTTGGAATAATTTTATGAAAATCGGTCCAGCCATTTTTGAAAAAATCGAGTGTGATCGATAAGTTGCACATACACACACATACAGAAAATGCTCAGCTCGTCGAACTGAGTCTAGTGATATGAGCCGTTGCGGAACAGAGTGGTCTGAAGACCATTTTTTTCGAAAATGAGTTTTTTGCATAAACCGCATCTACTCAAGGAGCTGAAGTTGGGAGATTAGGAAAATTTCGGAAAATCGAATTTTAAAGCTTATTTATTCCGTGTTGAAAATTCGTCCGAAATAGAATGGCCGTTTTGTTTCGGAATGGTTCGGAATTCGGTCTATGTACATAAATCGATGTAATACTATCATGTAACACGTAACATGTAGCATAGCACATGTGATAAGGAACATGTCACTTGTTTTGTACATGGCACACGGTATATGTAACATGTTACACGTAATGTAACACGAAAAATGTAACATGTAAAATATTATGTAATATGTAATATCTTGTGTTACATCTAATGAAACACGTGACATCTTACATGTGACATGCTATATGTATCATATAACATGTGACACTAGCCATTTTATACGATTAACCGTCATTTTCTTTGTCATTTACCAGGTTCGTGTGCATAGACCACTCTGTTCCGGAACGATTCGAGGATTCCAGTGAATATATATATGAAGTCAGAGTGGTCTATGTACATTGGTGAGATAAAATCACCGATTTCGCAAAGAAACTGTTAATTTTAAGTATCCCAATGTTAAACCACTTCATAACCTCCGCAACGGCTCATATGTGCCATTTGGTTCTTTAAAGCACTTTTAAACCTTCGGTTTTGCCAGTGGATTGTGGACAACAAAGTAAATTCTTAGTTCCAAGCAACAAACAGAACATTTACATACAAAAATGAACGATGATAAAAAACTTCAACGAATTTACATTCTTTAAACAAAACAAAATTTTTTTATATATTGTGAATTTTCAGCAATTTGAAAATAAAAATGTAACCGATTGGAGTGCAGTGTGCTAGAAAGTTATTCTAATTTTTCAAATTTTAGGCTCAATATAATTTCTTGGAACGTTTTAAAAAACGTCAAAATATATTCGGGAACTTAAATCTATAAAATTTATTGGAAAAGAAAAACAAAACGTAAAATTTTTCAAATTTTTAAGCTTTTTTTGCAGTTTAAAAAGCTAGCCAATTGAATTTTAATAAATTTATCTTTTGTTTTTTTTTTATTTATATAAGCATTACCACAGTTCCAGAATGTGGTAAATAATGTTTTTATTTGATTTTTTTTAGTTTTTTTTTTTCAATTATATTGTGGGTGAAAAAACAAAATATGTAACATTTGGTAAAAAATGAAGCGGTCATAAGCAAGCAAAAGAGAAATCTAATAATGACAAACCACGACAGTCTAAAATATCTGGAGCTTCCTAGAACGCCGACAATTGAAAAACACATCCAGCTCATACCAATATGATATAAACTGTAGGTAATTTTAAACATCATTGAAACATAGAATGGCCAGACAATTGCAGTTTTGCCCGAGTGCCTACAATTGTGTATAACTAAAAATATTTTTTTTCCAACACTCGCTTCTCGCTAGACTAGTTCAGAAACTAGAAATTAATGAAAAAATAAATGAAATAATTGGTTTGAGAACAAACTTAATTGACACCGTAAAAACTGGTGAAAAAATGTTACTAGTTCAGTTTACAAAGATAGTTGTTTCATCTTTTACAAAGTTTACTGATTTTGGTAAATGCGCTGTAAAAAGTTTCAAGTTTCTTTTCAATTTTACATAATGTATCCCAGTATAAAAAACAAAGACGTAGTCTTACGTCAAAAATCGACTGGAGTAATCAAATAAATTTCTTTTTGAGCGTCTTAGTAGAATGGAATTGAATATTGAGAATAGGTTATGTTTCCATTTAATTCTACTACAAAAAATCGAATACCCTTTAATCAAATACCGTTCGCAGATACGTATTTCGGCTACTACATGCAACCATCATCAGTGCTTATGTGGACTGAAGTAATATTTAGAAAAGATAGAGGTTAAACATACAAGTAACATGTCACATGACAAAACTAATTGACTAGCAAAGCTTGCAAGATACAGTGATTCCGTCACGAATTATAGACATTAGCCAATTTCACCAGAGTGATCATTCAATCACTCAATAGTTCGCTACCGAGTAATTATGCGTGAGCAGATTCAATCATAGATATTATGATGTGAGTAATTTGAGTTCAATCGTGACAAATGGCTTGTACTTACTGTTGATTCTGTGGGAGAATATGTAATAACGACTGGGGTAAATTAAGGTTGCCATATGGTTGCTGTTGCTGCTGGGGCTGCTGCTGCTGATGGTTTGATTGTGGCTGCGGCTGCGTTTGTTGCTGCGGCTGAGCCTGCACGTACACATACTGGGGTTGTGGAGTTAGGTAGCTGTGGGCGGGAGCACTCCCGCCGATGATAGGCTGAATCAACGACTGTCTGGCTGGAACGGTGTACGTCGAGTGGTCCTCGTGTACCTGCGGTACCTTTTGCTGGTACTGGGGGGATCGGTTTTCTTAAATGTAATGATACTATTATTCAGTAAGTCGTGAAAAAAATACTTGTGCTGTACATTACCTTTGGCGTATACTATCCCAGGTCCGGAAGGAAGTGGTGTAACATAGTTGATCGCTCCACCAGGATGATGTTCGATTTGTAGCGAGTAATGATTGTTGTTTTGCGATGATGACGCTGTTGGTGAATGATAGGATAGCTGTTGTTGTTGTTGCGGTTGTAGTTGTTGTTGTTGAGGTTGCAACGCTTCTTTCTTGAAAGCCAAATGCCGCTCGGTTTTAAGATTGTCTCGTTCGATGTCTTCTAAGTCAGTAGGTCGATTCGGAGGGGTATCTGGTTCCGTCGAAACTTGTGATAGGACGCACGCCCATATCACAAAACCGAGGAGAAACTGCGAAGAAAAAATGTAAAATTAATTCTCAAAATGTCTTCCAACGTAAAAATTACAATTGCATGCAACAAATCAAAACAGTTCAGAAAAACCGTTTCAAAAATTATCACAATTGCCTACCGCTAGGCGTTTACAACACTGAGGCTGTATGCGATAGTATTGCGAAGACAACCTGTTCATCAACCAAGCGAACTCGCAGTCGCGATGAACTAAGCCACTGACGTGTTTGATTGAGTGGCACGCGCTCCACCACCCATTATCAGTTGTTTGTGGCTGCTGCAGGCAACCTGTGCATAAACACTCCGATCAAATCGTTTACCAACGCGGTTGAAACAGTTTTACGTTGGGTAGGTATATTACGCTAGAACCGGTCAGATTAGACCCGATCGTTGGACTGCCTGGCGGCAGCCTGAAAAGAAAGTCACAGCGAAATTAAACCACGCACTGAGATGAGGTAATACATATCGCATGGGTATAAATGAGATAATTTTTCCTCGGCCTGGAGAGCGAGCGCTTCGAGCCGTGGCATGGGAAGGGAAGTGAAACTGGAACTTGGTCGGTTGCATTTTTTTTTTTTCGTAGAAGCCAGCGTATTGCTGACTATGCTTTTTGTTATGCTTCAGGTGACTCTCGAGGAGGAAATGAAGCTGTCAATTCCGATCGAAGAAGTGGGACTTGCTGTGCGTAAACCGCTGCGTCGCCTTTTGCTGAAAGCGACTTAGAGACGGGATGATGTTATGTTTACGCGGAAGTCGATAAATAAAGTAGAGCAAAGCGTCTAGAGATGAAGCAGCTGTTTTTATACATTGTGTGTTTTATTGATCCGGTCGATTCTGGCAATGATTGTATAACAACTCATAGAAAAGTAGCAACATCTACTATTGAATTTATTTGCGAAGTTTTTCTGACCTAATAAGCCCACATACCTTTAAAATATAGTTTGACAAAGAAACGTCTTAGTTTGCTGAATTTTGTTTAGGCTATAACCTGAATAACCTGCCAATGTCAAAATTGGCATGAGAGTAATATGATTTCATATTTTAATATTAATCCTATGTCCCAAATAATAACCAATGATCGGCATCGGACTGGGTAGAGTTGGGAAAATTCGGGTTGAAGTTCGAATACAACTGCGGATGAATTTGAAAAAAAATCTCATACATGAAATCGTCGGCTCATACTATTCAAGGTAGCACTCTCTTACAATAATGTATAATTTTTATTCTGTGTTTTGTTTAATATAATGAGTTAAATTTTGTCAATTGTACCTAAATATCAGATTATTTTCAGGAAAAGTGTAATGCTGAAGCTGTAAATATATAAAATACCGAGTACCCAAGTAGTTGTTTTTCAATTCACACGGCCGAAAAGTCTATGAATACTAAACTATAAGGTATCTAATTATTTTTATATAAAAAAAATCAGACTATTGTAAATGTTAGTGGTAGCTAGCGAACAACGCATGTGGGCTCATGGGAAACTGATGTTAAACAAAGTTTAATTCATGCTCGAACATTGATAGCAATTCGTTCCAAGGAAACTATTCTAGATGAGAAATTGCGCCAAGAACCATGTAGGTCCTTCGTTATTGCATTTTCCACACCATCATCGAAGCCATAAAAACATATCCAGGGGGAACCCACTACCAATCACTTCAGCATTATTATTGCCCGTAAAACAATCCTCTCGTAAACACACGATTGCACAACCGAACAAAAGCCGCCAGACAGGGGCCGCAAAAAATGTACACACTACACGTACCCTGGGCTACACCTTTTCCGATGTTGAACCGGTTCACCCGGTGCTGATCCGAGAGCCGGAATGGGCACATCCACTCGCGCAGCAAAACAAAAACAACACCAACCGACGAGGTTTTATCGATAAAAAAGAGAGAAAGAAAAAAAAACTAAGACGAAGATCCCGGTCACTTTTGGTTCGATCGCAATAAGGGCTTCCCTACTAGTGCAATCGACTTTCCGACGTTGGCCTTAAGCTTTATCGTACGGTTTAGCGCCTTGGGCACAGGCTCATGATCGGGCTTCCCACCCTAAGGGGCGATTAAATGGAGATAATAAAAGTGCATTTCAGTTCCGTAAGTGAAAGTGATTCGAGTTTGATCTTGAATTCTTTCGAAGCATATCGCTGGCCATTTGAAGACTACCTAGCCGATCGGGTTGGCCCGTATCGCAGCCATCGCCAAGATGAAATAACACTGCACTGGAGGCCTTAATGGGCGGTCGGTTATCCGCATTTTACATGCACTCCGTAATTTTACCTAAGCGATTACGGTTGACGCGAACCGGTCACACACTGTCACTAACACTGCCCATCACGGTTGATGTCGTTCCGGACTTGGGTTTGAGTGCAACTTATCTGGTATGTCATAATCGGTGTGTTTGGTTCATACTTAAGTGTCGTCTCGCAACGGAGTTCCTGTACACGTCGTCAATCGCTCATTTTTGAGGTGTTAAGGCCGGGCCCGAATGTGGTCTCGTTCCACTATTGGATTTGGAAAAATATTTTTTTGCAAAGCAACGTTTAATGTGGATTTTAATAATTGAGAAATAAGGTCCGCCTATGAGACCGTATACAGAGTATTTTAGACTTACTAATTCTTCAAATTTCTTTTGGTTTTTTTGTATACCAGGGTAATTTAATACAATAATATAATTCAACGATTTATTAGAAATCTCATTAAAATTTCAACAATCAGAGAACTCGTGTCATTCACGTATTCACGTACCTACTTATCTGTTAGTTCAATGATATATGTATATATTTCTGCATGATCTCCGTCGAGCACGGTCAGGTTCAACAACCAATTGTTGCACAGCTTGGTTCAAAATCTTGGAACAACATCCTATCGGTAGCCAGATCTCGGGTCTCTTACAACAACAGCACAGTTAGCATACCACGCTGCTCTCTATCTCTCTCGTTGGCCACCTTTCTCCGAACAATGCGATCCGACCTGGAGATTGGCTCGATCGGGTGGCTGTGGTGGATAATTTTTTGAATGTGACACAGTTAAGTTGCCTTTCGTCACCAGGCGCGACCGACCGACCGGGTGGGCCCACGTTGCACTGACTCCAAACGCGAAAGAAGGAGCGAATAAAGGAAAAGGCAAATGAGTCGGGTTTTTGGGAGCAATTGTCGTCGACAGTCTACTGTGTAGCCAACAGAGTTGCTACCACTTTGGTCGAATTCTTCATCCGTACCTTTTTTTTGTGGGCATGAATCCGGTGGTTATGTAAAAGGGAAATTTTTAAGGTTCGTGTTAAATCAGCGCGAAATTGAAAGTTGATGAAAGGTTGCTGTCGCCGAAAAATGTGAACAGCCTTGAGAAGTAACGGATATAGAATTGTGAATGTTGTAATGGGAGAAATTGTAATTTTGCACAGCCTGCTGTGCGAGAAAATTGCTTCGGTCCTGAGATCGGTCTTCTTATGTTAGATAAAAGCATCCAAGGCCGCCAGCTGAGCCAGTAGAAAGTAAATGTTTGGAACAGTTTTGAAAAACGTTTTCATCAACTCATTAAATTATAAATCATGATCTCATTCTGACGGCATTTTCAAAATACCGATGATGGAATGCAATTCCAATTCGCTGAACCGGGTAATAATGTCCGTTTTTGAAGTAGAATACTTCTCTCAGGAAGTTCGGCTACATAGGGATGTGAAATGAAAATCTAAAACCGAAAAAAGTGAAAAATATGTCCAATTTCAAATGCCAAAAAATCGGTTAGTATCCGATGGACTTCCTTCGTTCTTGCAGCAATAGATTGGAAAATCTTCTAAGATTCTTCTCAAAATAAGATAATTGTAATTTTATTATTCAAACTGTTGTACTATTGAAAATAGTCAAGCCTTGTCAAAACGAAAAATTCGACCTCTGATTGGTCGTTATACGATTGCTTCCCAAGCACGGTCGACAGAATCATATACCTTGCAATTGAAAACATGCTATTTGGCCTATATAAGAGCCTGTTTCAGCCGAAGCCGCTCATAATAGTTCTAGACAGCGACAACAGCAGTCGTCCTTCCTTAGCAGCAGCACTAGCCCTGTGGTTGGTCACCACGTCTCAGGAGCAGCGCGGTTTTTCTCAGCGTGTGTCGCCAGACTGCCATTATTCCCCCCGTGATGGGGCAGCATGAAGATTGCCATCAGGAAATTCAATTTTGAACATCAAAATGCCTTTTTCAAGGCAAATAAACAAGTCATTGAAAGTTAATAATTTTTGACAACGCAAGCAAGCATTCTGTGTTGGATCCTAGCAATTTAAATCTGACGCACCCGTCGAATTTACTGAATGTGAAATAGCTTCCACAGTGCATGTTGTCCGTGTATCTTAATTCCCCCACTGTTAGAGCAGCTCAAAGGTTGCGATCAGCAACCGATTTTGAACCGCAAAATGCCTTTTTCAACCAAATAAACAAATATTTGAAGGCTATTAATTTTTTGGCATAAACACAAGCAGACATTCTGTGCGGGATGCAATCAAATTCTGTTGTAGTTGTCTAAACTGCCCTGTTAGAACGCGTTTACAAAGACAGTTAGGCCTCTGCCATGG
Organism: Wyeomyia smithii; assembly: GCF_029784165.1. NCBI lineage: Eukaryota > Metazoa > Arthropoda > Insecta > Diptera > Culicidae > Wyeomyia > Wyeomyia smithii. The sequence goes on from NC_073696.1 coordinate 221,765,555, forward strand.
TGAACGCGGACACGCGCGATGGGGCGAGAAACTTGCCGTAGGTAAATAAACAACTCTCTTTACGGCTGTTCGGCATTCTGGATTTTGGCAATCAAAACTTCTGCTGGCTGTCTGATTTTCAGTGTAAAAACAGCCTTCAACTTTGTTGTCAGAGTGCCTGACTACGATTTGGTAATATTTTTTGAGTTAAATGTTTACAAAATTTTACAATATTCCTCTTTCTCCCATTCAATAAAACAAGTAATACGATGCCTTCGTCATACGCAAGTTCACCATAACTCCCGCTATCGGCGTAACACAGAGATGCAATCAGCGTCATATCCGATTTCTCGTTCTGAGCTTTAACCAAAAGTTAATTATCTTAATTTGAATTCACATGTACATATACTCTGACTGTTGGAACTTGTTTGCGCCGTAAAGAGTTTGTTCTTTTCCTGTTCAGTGAGGTCGTATTTATATGTGCAAACTGAAATTGAGTAGTACTTCAACTTCATTTGCACAGAATTTTCAATACTGCCAATGAGCGGTCAACATTTATTTGCTAGGAAGAATGACTGATACGCAAGCAGCCGGGTTATCTTTCTTGTAAAAGTATTCTACTTCAATCTTGCGGTCGTGGCTTTGCACGCAACCCTCCTGTGATTTTTTCATCATTATATTATGATTGTTTTGCATCCAAAAAATGACTTGTGTGGGGTTGCCAGATTTTACATATTAATAACATGCATTCACCGCACACAAAGCTTGATCTTGCGTGAAGTTAGTCATCTTCGAATACACACAACACAACCCGGAGAACAGGATCTGCACAGAGTCTCATGATCTTTTGTAGGGTTGATTGGGTAAAGTATTCCTACTGACCGCCATCCCGGTATTCAGATATGTCAGACAAATCACACACGAATCACGACTTGCCTGTATTATCACTGTTTCAGCATGTATACCATCAAACAGAGTACTTTCTTTCTTGCTTGCTGAATAAAGCAACATTGTTTTAGTTCTTGAGTCATTGCCAATTTTGTAAAAAACGCACTTCAAACGCATTAAATTATACGTTTATGAACACAAGTATCTCTATGAATTATATAAAGTTTAGTATAGAGAATTATAAGCACGAGAACAAGATAAAATATTTTATATATGTTTGATATTTTTGAGTTTCAGTGCCCTCCTCAATATTTACAAATGATCATTACTCTCGTCCTTTGTTCGCACAGTTATAGTTGATCGACTAATGAGCCTATGAAGATCGGAATTAATTTTTCTGCTCAATAAATCACTTAAAAGTCATTCATTCAACTCATGAACCTGTCGTGATGGGATTAAAGTTATTGCAACAGTTGGAAATTGATCGAATTATACTTCTTTTTCCGTTTTCTCCGAGAGCAGAACAGCTTAGATGTTTGGCAGAGCACTTCGCTGGGCAATAGTGAAACCGGATAAAAGTTTATTGAAATTCTCGTCATTGCGGGTTGACAACTGTAGCACGGTGTCAAAATTTCGATTATTATCGAATTTTCAGGTACCTCTGATTTTTTTTCGCAAAAATGTTGCCAACTGGATAAGAATAAAGGATCGGGAAGTTAAAAAATATTTCATCGGCGATTTTTTGAAAAACTTGGACTTAATTTTTTTTAGCGCAAATCTACAAAAAAAATCCCTCTAACTTCACTAATGTCAGTCTTATTAACATAGTCAGCAACCAGTGCATTTGAGGGTAGTGCAGTGTCATTTAATTTCAAAAATTTAACAATTAAGTCAGTCATTTTACCACAGACAAACAGACGTACCACTTCATACAAAATTCTGAAAAACTGTGGTTCCGATTATTTTGTGCGACACGGACTGGACATATTCCGCAAATGATAAACTTTCAGCCTTTTTGCAGTTTCTGGCAGCTCGGCACGCGACTGTCTACTGAGTTCAAAGGTAAAAGGGCTGATGTGCACCTCCGCTGCGGCGGGAATATTTTGCGTAATTGAAACTCATTTGAATTGACCGTTATTTTGATCCATGAATATAAATTTCAAAGTACCTCTGTTTGTCTGTGATTTAACCATAGGAAATCACAGCAACCAATGCATTTGAGGATAGTGCAATGTCACTTCATTTCGAAAATTTTACGAATAAACCATGAAGCTAGACCACGAGAAGTGTAGAAATTTGGTTTGCGCCTTGTGCTTCAAAAAAACTAAATCTACGAAGAGAATAGGCGAGCAGTGGAAGAAAATGCTCTTTTCTCACTTTCTGCCTATGTATAACGAAAATGATAAAAAGTATCCTAGAGTTTTGTGCGGAAGTTGTTATCTTAGGGTGTACTGAAAGTCCAAAGTTAAGTCGAATGTGATCTAATTATTGTCAAATTACTTATTGCTGACGCATCTTTTCGAACAAGGTCTGAAGCATCGAGATATGCACGTCCACGACTCCAATGAAGATACTTAAATATAAATAACTTTGAATTTTTCAGAGGAAAATTGTTTTTTAATGAATTTATTTACCTAAACCGACAAAGATTGAACATTAAGGAAATTTTCTCTACGAAAGTATAAAGACAAACTGGTTTGCTGGACTCCCGTACGTTTTTCCTGCATCCCACAAACATTGTTACATCTTGATTTTTTTTTGCGCTGAACGTCTTTTAAATAAATAAATTCAATTTCTCAAAAAAATCACCGATGAAATATTTTTTAACTTTCCGATCCTTGATTCTTATCCAGTCAGAAACAGCACAAAATAATCGGAACCACATTTTTTTAGAATTTTGTATGGAGTGATACGTCTGTTTGTCTGTGGTAAAATGACTGACCTAATTGTTAATTTTTTGAAATTAAATAACACTGCACTACCCTCAAATGCACTGGTTGCTGACAGTGCGTCTCGAACTGTCCTACAGGTCAGACGTTTTTTCGGTTGCTTGTGGACTGGTCTTTGACTGCCTATAGCTTCAAAGTTTGTGTTTTGTCAGTGTGTCTTTTCAAGACTACCTGAAAGTTATTTCCCATCAGTCTTTCTCAAGACTACCTACTTTTGAATTTAACATTTGTTTTAACTTTTTTCGTACCACCTGAAATGGCTGGACGGAAAAAGAAACCTCGCATCGCTGCGGGGAGGAAAAGAGAGGCATCTCTTTCTGACACTTCGAGTGTCTGTAGTGACAATCCTTTTGATATTTTGCCTGAGCAAGAAGCTGGTGAAATGGAAGTTGTTAATAATGAAACAATACAAAATATAAAATTTTTAAAAAAGGAGAAAGTTCCACCTATTGTGGTAACTATTTCTTCTGAATTTAATATATTCAAAAAGGAACTTTCAACGTTTGTTTCTGACGTTAAAGTTACCTATCAAATTGGCCGTAGAGGTGAATGCCGCTTATTAGCCGACTCAGTAAAGGGTCGTGATCGTCTTGTCCAGTATTTAACTGACAAGATGTACAAATTTTTTACATATGACACCAAGAACGCCAAGCCGTTCAAGGTTGTCTTGAAAGGTCTCACCAACGATCAAACCGTTGATGAGATCAAACTTACTTTAACAGAATTACTTGGCATAGCCCCTACCCAAGTAATTCTAATGAAACAAAAATCACGAGGCGAAAACAGTCAGAGAACTGGAATTTCCCTTGTTAATTATTTAATTCATTTTAACCGCAATGAGGTTAACAACTTAAAATTTTTTGAAAAAGCACATGCTTTGTATAATGTGCGTGTAAAGTGGGAAATTTATAGGAAGTATGGCGGAGGTGAAAAGCATATCACCCAATGCCGTACTTGCCAACGTTATGGCCATGGTTCCAAATTCTGTAACATGGACCAAAAATGTCTTAATTGTGGAGACTCTTCTCACAAAAAGGACACATGTCCTGTGAAAGAGAGTAAAAATTTTCGCTGTGCGAATTGTAACGGCAACCATATGTCAAATTTTTATCAATGCCCAGTCCGGTTAGCAATTGTTAAGGCAAGGCAAGGTAAACAAAATTCAATTTCTCAATTAAAACCAACTTCAAAACAAAATTCTCCAAGCGTACCAGTGACGCATAGTTTACCTACTCCTTTGCATACCCGTTTAACTTATGCACAGGTTACAGGTAGTTCGAACATTATACCGCCTAGTGTTGGTAGTTCGAAAATGACCGTTAATATGGGTAAGCAAGACACGCTAGAAAATAATTGTACACCTATCACTCCAGCTAATATTGCTACCGAAAATATTTTTTCTAATGTCAACTGCCTGGGGCCTATTACGGCAGGTAAACTTTCTTTTTTGCAACAGGCAATGTTCGATCTTATGAACGCCATGTTGCAGGCAAAATCAATGTTTGAAGCCATTCAAATAGGCACAAATTTTACTATTAAAATTGTTTCTAATTTAAAATTTAGCAATGATTTTAAATAAAACAATTAAAATATTAAATTGGAATGCTCGCTCAATGAAGGCCAATGAGAATGAGCTTTTTAATTTTTTAACAGTAAATAATGTGCATATTGCAATTATTACTGAAACATTTTTGAAACCTAACATAAAATTAAAATATGATCCCAATTACGTGGTTCATAGATATGATAGGATTCAGGGTTCCGGCGGTGGAGTTGCAATTGTTATTCATCGCCGAATCAAACATCGTGCTCTTCCCCATCTTGAGACGAAAGTTATTGAAACTTTGGGAATTGAAGTTCAAACTGAACTTGGGATTTTATTTATTGCCGCAGCATATTTACCATTTCAATGCACACGCGAGCTCAAAAATTATTTTAAAGGTGATTTACAAAAACTCACCAGAAATCGTTCGAAATTTTTCATAATCGGCGATTTTAACGCTAAACATCGTTCATGGAATAATTCTCAAAGTAATTCCAATGGAAAAATTTTATTCAATGATTGTTCTTCAGGATACTATTCTATTTTGTCTCCGAATAGTCCTACATGCTTTTCTTCTGTAAGAAACCCTTCAACAATTGATTTGGTGCTAACAGATCAAAGTCATGTGTGTAGTGATTTGATCACACATGCTGACTTTGATTCTGACCATCTTCCAATAACTTTTTCTTTATCACATGAATCAGTTTTAAACCCTATGAGCTCTGTTTTTAATTATAACAAGGCTAATTGGGAAAGATACAAAACTCATATTGAGAGAAATTTCAATAATGAGCTTGATTTGCAAAACGAAGTGAATATTGATTCCGCTTTGGAAGCATTAAAATGTGCAATTGTTGATGCCAGGAATTATTCTGTTCCAAAGGCTCAAGTGAAATTTGATTCATCAATAATTGACGAAAATCTTCAACTTCTAATTCGTTTGAAAAATGTCCGCAGACGTCAATATCAACGTTCTCGTGACCCTGTTTTCAAAACTATTTATAAAGATTTACAAAAAGAGATTAAACATAGATTTACTCTTCTGAGAAATCAAAATTTTGAGACTAAAGTTGAAAAATTGAAACCATATTCAAAACCATTTTGGAAGCTGTCGAAGATTCTTAAGAAACCTTCAAAGCCTATTCCAGTTTTAAAAGATGGTGAACGTTTTCTTGTATCCAATGAACAAAAGGCTCAAAGACTTGCTCAGCAGTTTGAGAGTGTTCATAACTCAAATTTGAATTTTGTGAGTCCAATTGAAAATGAAGTCACACGTCAATTTGATTTAATTTCTTCCCAGAATTTTTTACCTGCAGAAATAATTGAAACTAACTTGAATGAGATTAAATCAATTATTAAAAATTTCAAAAATATGAAAGCACCTGGTGACGATGGAATCTTTAATATACTAATCAAACATCTCCCTGAGAGCACAATGGAATTTTTAGTGAAAATTTTCAATTGCTGCTTCAAAATTGCATATTTTCCCAAATTATGGAAAAATGCAAAAATTACTCCAATTTTAAAGCCGGATAAGAATCCAGCTGAAGTTTCAAGTTACCGACCAATCAGTTTGCTTTCTTCAATAAGTAAACTGTTTGAGAGAATTATTCTTAACAGAATGATGTCACACATCAACGAAAATTCAATTTTTGCAAATGAACAGTTTGGATTTCGCCATGGGCATTCCACAACTCATCAATTGCTCAGAGTTACTAATATGATACGAGCTAACAAATCTGAAGGTTATTCCACTGGAGCTGCTCTTTTAGACATAGAAAAAGCATTCGACAGTGTTTGGCATAAAGGTTTGATTGCGAAATTGCAAACTTTTAATTTTCCGATTTTCCTAATCAAAATTATAAAAAATTATCTTACTGATCGAACTCTGCAGGTTGTCTATCAGAATTCAAAATCTGATAGATTTCCTGTCAGAGCAGGTGTACCTCAAGGTTCAGTCTTGGGGCCAGTCCTGTACAACATATTCACTTCAGATCTTCCTGATTTGCCTCCAGGATGCACAAAGTCATTGTTCTGCGATGACACAAGCATTTCCGTAAAAGGAAAAAGCCTTCGTGTCATATGCAGTCGATTGCAGAAAAGTTTAGATATTTTTTCTTCCTACTTGCAAAAGTGGAAAATCTCTCCCAATGCTTCTAAAACTCAAATGATAATTTTTCCGCATAAGCCTAGGGCGTCTTTCCTCAAGCCAAACAATAATCACGTTGTCAAGATGAATGGGGTTATTTTAAGTTGGTCCGACAAGGTTAAGTACTTGGGACTAATTTATGATAAAAAACTTATTTTCAAAGAGCACATTGAGAGTATACAAGCCAAGTGCATCAAATATACGAGATGTTTATATCCACTCATTAACAGGAATTCTAAACTTTGTTTAAAGAACAAACTTTTGATTTACAAACAAATTTTTAGACCAGCAATGCTTTATGCTGTACCGATCTGGTCAAGTTGCTGTTCAACAAGGAAGAAAACGCTCCAAAGGATTCAGAATAAAATTCTGAAAATGATTTTGAAGCGTCCTCCTTGGTTTGGTACACTCGAATTACATAGACTTACTGGTGTTGAACCATTAGAAGCTATGTCAAATAAAATTATTAACAATTTTCGACAAAAATCGTTGCAATCCTCAATTGCTACGATAAGCTCTCTTTATAGCCAATAAGTTAGCAATTAAGTTAGTTGTAAGTTTACTTCCCCTTTTCTGACAAGTAGGTTTAAATCCCTACGAATGATAAGTCCTTATTGCGAAAGCAAACAAATCCTAACAATTAAAATTTCAAATTTCTAACAGTGTTGAGAAGTCACCATTTGTGATTGGACACACATACTCATTATTTACTAATATTTATCATAAATACTTAAGCTACTAACAAATCCCCCCTTAATAATAACTGGTTGCTGACTATGTTAATAAGACTGACATTAGTGAAGTTAGAGGGAGTTTTTTTTTGTAGATTTGCGCTGAAAAAATTAAAATCCAAGTTTTTCAAAAAATCACCGATGAAATATTTTTTAACTTCCCGATCCTTTATTCTAATCCAGTTGGCAACATTTTTGCGAAAAAAATCAGAGGTACATGAAAATTCGACAATAATCGAAATTTTGACACCGTGTGTAGATGACGCGGGATTATTTTCGTTTTATTATAATTTCCAGCACCGTTTTACGCCAATCCCAAAACTTCTGCAGCAAGATATTCCTTCACAGCCGCCAGATCGACAGGTACTCCAGCACCAACGCGCATAATTTCCATTACGCAGCAGACGTGCGAATTAAAGCCCAGCATTAGATGAACGGGACTTTGTCTATGCCTTGACTTTGCCTTCTTTTCTTAAAAGATTTTTTCTCAGCTTTCCCATGGTGTCAAATTTCAAATCAATGGTTGAAAACTAGCTCAAAAACTGTGGTCCCCGTGGTTCTATGGTTAGCGATGTCGGTCGGCTAGCTAGTTCGATTCCTGATCAGGTACATGATCTTTTCGAGCTGGAAATTTTCTCGACTCAGCACTAGGGCACGTTGTATCGTTGTACTTATCCTTACTTACTTTACGTTACTTTGTTGGCTAACGGACCGTTCAGCGGTCTAGGGCCGAAAGAATTAGAGATGTCGTACTTATCCTACAACATGCAAAATATGCCAAAAACAATATTGATAACGAATTCTCTCAACTAATCTAGTTGATCGAGACTGCTATTAGCCCTCCAGGCTACCGTGCGATATTGTTTGCTCAAAAACACGTTTCTCTGATAAAATCTGAGATGGCGGACTATTTTTTCGACTTTAAATGAAAGCTCTTCTTTGAAACGACGTGCTGGTTATAGGGGGTAAATGACGAATGAAAAAGAAATAGATGATTAAAACAACCTTTTCTAAAAACCGTTTGACCATGTGGAGCCCGAAGTGTCCATCAATATCAACTAACCAAAGTGGTTTTCTAATTTTTCAACTATTTTTAATCATTTAGATACAAGAATATTCTTTTTCAAATACCCCGTGTAACCAGTGCACAATGGTCTAAACTCGTAAAATCGTGATCGTTTTAGATTCGACTGTGAAATAATGATTGTATTTACTAAGGCTGTGCGAGATTTCGAATGATTTCGTATAATTTCGCAAAACTCGAAATTTCCCGAAATTTCGCGAAATTGCCGAAAAATTTCGTTGAATTTCGCTAAATTCCGCCTAAAATTTCGCGAAATTAATCTTCCAATTTCGACGATTACGAAATTTCGCGAAGTTTCGGACCAAATTTCCGATGCAGATTATTACATTATTTTGGTTTGTGCTCATTGCGACTATGAAGTAAATTGAATATATCTCAACAGATATCTGGTATACTAAGTCAGACATAGGAGAATAAACTCTTAGCCGGTAATTTTTGTTTCTAAAGACAAAACCGTAACATCATGCGGGAGGTATTTTTTATTCACGCAGAGCATAAAATTCATGTCATCACTGAAGTCATATTCGAGGAATATGAAGCCGTCCAAATGCGCTACAAGGTATCTAGTAATTTGTTTGTAGGAATAAATTTTACGCATCTTTTACGTACATCAAAATGTGGTTATATTTGCAGCGCACAAGATTAAAGAGGTCACTTTTTGTCTTTCGTTTAGGAGGGCATAGCATTTTCTGTCAAAACTAAAACTCTGAAGCTCTATCTTACAGGCCAAATGTTCTATGCTACTCGACTTGTGAAAATTTTTAAGGGCTTTTTCGGATTTCTCTGTGTTAGAGGACTGTCGCACACCGTAGTGTATTTAAATGTGTTATTTCAAATAGTTCATTGCTATCACTAGGCTGACCAGATATCATGCCTTATAGTGTGCAGACAGAGTGATCGATGTGTCAAGCAGAAAAAGTTGTAATTGCCTGAGTTTTTAGTATTGTTTCAAAACACTCTGACTTCAAAGTCAGCATAGGTTTCAAAATTGCCAGGTACCTTATCAAAAATGTTTTAAACGTGTAACCAAAAAAGTATACTTTCTTAATGAATGAATAAAAAGTACATGGTTCGCTCTCGTTGAACACATAACTGAGAAATGTTACTCTCGTTTTAGGGGACACAAAATTTTACAATGTCAAAAACAAGTTCAGATTATAGCATAAAAGTGATTCTGACTTTGCACTTGACAAATATACAAGGTAGAAGAAAAGAAAGGTTAGAAAAAACGAGAAATTAGAGAACGAGGATGATTACGAACAACTTAGTTGAGTAAAGAGAAAACTATTTGTTTATTGCATTACAACATTCCATTCTAACTGTTGATTGGTTGAAAGAAAAATAATTTTTGGTTTGTTTCAAAGGGGCCGTCCCAAACCACGTAGCCATATATAGGGAGACGGGGGGAGGGGGGGTTATCAAAAGACCACGAAAAATCACGTGGGGGGTGTGGGGTTAACGAATAGACCACGTAGTCTTTTTTCTGACATATAATTTATTATTGCCACTCAGTCAAGACGAACAACAATAAACAATATCGCACGCTAGCCTGGGGGCTAATGCGGTCTCGATCAACTAGATTAGTTGAGAGAATTCGTTATCGATATTGTTTTCGGCACATTTTGCATGTTGTAGGATAAGTACAACGATACACCGTGCCCCAGTGCTGAGTCGAGAATATTTCCAGCTCGAAAAGTTCCTCGACCTGATCGGGAATCGAACCCGATATCACAACCGTGTGGGAGAGCTAGCCGACCGACATCGCTAACCACAGAACCATGGGGACCACATAAGACGAAGCTTTCGCAATTTTTTAATTAATAAATTTATTTGACACGACTTAATAATTAATAAGTGTCACGGAAAGTTTGAGAGTTGTCAGCAATTAACTGTAATCAAATTTTTGAAACATATTTCAAATTTATCCGAACGAAAAAAATTTTTTTTTTGATTTAAACAGGCTTTGTCTTATATGGCATTTGCTACTTTAGAATAATAGTTCTATTTTGCAATGCGTCGGGATTTATGACATTTTTCCTGGAAGTATATTTCAATACTCAACGACCGGTAAAAAAAAAATATATAAGACCTCGATGTTCGTGAACTGAAGGAAGAGAGAAAGATGTTTATATATTGTTCGACATTCCAAAACTTTGTAATTTATTAAAAAAAACTAAGCTAAGATCAAACTGCTTAAACAAATTTCATTTATTTTGATACTCAACAACAAACTAAAAATCATTTTGAATATACTCAACAGAATAGCGTATTTTAAATTACTTTCAGGTAAGGAAATTGTTATATTTGTTAAAGACAATGAAATATTATTAAAAATTAAACAACCATTATCTATTTGTTATATTGGTTTTGATAAAATGATATTACTGAAAATTCTATTTACAATTTGCGCAATAACTAATAATCCGTTTTCTTAAACCTTCATTTTTTTATAAATTTTTCATACTTTATTGTACATGGGTCATTCCATGTCAAGTGATCAGGCAAATGCAACGACCCTCTCCGATTCGCTTCAAAATGAATAAAATGACTTGTTTTAGGTCGAAACTGAAAAATCTAGAGTTTTGGGTTAATTGCGAGGCCCTCCGATTTTGTATTTTTTGACAAAAAATCATTTTCCTTGTTTTAGAAAAACATCATATCTCAGAGGTCGTAAGAGCTACAGACAATATTAGATACTCTTTTTAAAGGTTATTAAATTTACAATCGAATGGCATCATCAGATTTTGCAAACAATGTTGCCAATATTGATATTTTCACGTTTTAAAACTAAAACTTCGTTTATCTCAAAACACCCCCAATTTTTTTTAAATCTGATGTCACTAATGTGTTCAGCGAAAAATTTTACATAATAATCACCTATCCACAAAATGCAATATGCGCCGTTGTGGAGATATTCAACTTTTAAGATAACGAGTTCGTTAAATTCACACAAAAAAAGTAACCAAATGTTGAAACGCACTCGAAACAAAAGCACTATTTCACATCTCAAGTGTGGGTTTCTCATGGCCTTTTTGATGGTTTATTCCTGTGTTTTCATAACGTGGTTGCTGTCAAAACATACGCAAGTTGATTTGAGTTTTCACGGCAGTGAAAAAAATGGTGTGTTCAATAGGTTGGAGTTTAAAAAGTAAGTGTACAGCTGAAAATCACAATCGATCGCACTTAACATCACGAAAATGGATTTTGTTCAAAGTTTGGTGTTCAACGTTTGCAAACTATATGCGGAAGGCACGAAAAACAGTTTGGCCAATATTTTGCAGCTAGACAGAAACAATGCTGCAATCCGCTGAATTGCCATGGCGGTGCTCGTAAGAAAAATTTAATAATCATTTCGTCAAGTTTTCATGACAGGTTTCATGAAAACAATCAGGAAATAGTAGAAGGTCGAAAGACATGCATCCAATGTGATGCAGCACTGAGAGCGGAGGTTGTAAGGATTAATTCGCAAGATAGAATGATGGATCAGGAAACAGGTGTAGCAATCGATGAAAATAGTATACCTTAGCACAAGTATTGTTACAAGCATTATAGTTAACAGTCATTATTTCCTTGTTATAGATACTGGTGTGTTGGATCATTTAGCTGAAGAATTGGAAACTCCGCATGAGCGGAGTAAAAGGATTTTTCACACTATATTCTTTACAACATGAAAATGTTGGAAATGAAGTGATTAGCTCACTTCTGCGATGTCATTATTGTTTTGTTTTATTTGAAATTGTTTTGAACCTGTTTTAATCGTTTACTTGTATAGTAAAGACACAGCTGGTTTGCCTCAACATGGTTTTGCAAACTCTTGGTCAATCACCCGTTAGTGAGTCGAAGGTCAAACGATCGAATAAATACAGTGGAGAAAAACTGCTAGAGGCATCAAAACCTTAGAAAAAATCTTTTGAGGCTATTTCTAGTCAGCAAAATGAAGGTCTAGAAAGTGCTGGAGAGGAAATGGTTCGGCAATTCAAAGAAAAATTTATGTCCGATTAACCCAATACTCTGGATTTTTCAGTTTCGACCTAGAACAAGTCATTTTAGTCAATTTGAAGCGAATCGGAGAGGGTCGTTGCATTTGCCTGATCACTTGACATGGAATGACCCACATATATTTGCAGAATAAGATCACAAAACAAAAGACCACGAAAGAACACGGGGGAGTAGGAGGGTATAAAAGGGATCAAAATATGACCACGTAGTTTAGGAATGGTCCCAAATGAATTTTTTTTTGGTGTCGCCGAAACTCACAGGGCATATTTTTTTAGGACAAAATTATTTTCTACAACCTTACCAGAGACACTAGTTACGCCAGTCAAACAAACCGATTTAGCTGAAAAATTAATTTAATCTCCAATTGGGCACTCTGTGGGTAGTTAAAATATTTTTATAATCGAAACAGTTGGTTTGATTGGCATAGTGCCTTTGGGAAAGTTGTAGATAAAAATAATAACCTTTAAAAAGAGTATCTAATATTGTCTGTAGCTCTTACGACCTCTGAGATATGATGTTTTTCTAAAACAAGGAAAATGATTTTTTGTCAAAAAATACAAAATCGGAGGGCCTCGCAATTAACCCAAAACTCTAGATTTTTCAGTTTCGACCTAAAACAAGTCATTTTATTCATTTTGAAGCGAATCGGAGAGGGTCGTTGCATTTGCCTGATCACTTGACATGGAATGACCCACATATATTTGCAGAATAAGATCACAAAACAAAAGACCACGAAAGAACACGGGGGAGTAGGAGGGTATAAAAGGGATCAAAATATGACCACGTAGTTTAGGAATGGTCCCAAATGAATTTTTTTTTGGTGTCGCCGAAACTCACAGGGCATATTTTTTTAGGACAAAATTATTTTCTACAACCTTACCAGAGACACTAGTTACGCCAGTCAAACAAACCGATTTAGCTGAAAAAATAATTTAATCTCCAATTGGGCACTCTGTGGGTAATTTAAATATTTTTATAATCGAAACAGTTGGTTTGATTGGCATAGTGCCTTTGGGAAAGTTGTAGATAAAAATATTGTTTCTCCAAAAATAAACATGTTGTAAAATTTTTTTTTTTTGAAAAAATTTAACTTTTTTTTATTGAAGACATCGCTTCGGTATTTTTTTTTTGTAATTTTTATACAAAAAACATAAGATTTTTGAAAATAAGCTTTTTTATATTAATTTTAATGTTTCTTTTACAATAAAAAAATGAAATTTTTGATTTTTTTTTATCGGAAAGATAAAATTACTATCTAAAACTTTTCTAGAGACGTCACACTGATCAAAAAACTTTTGGCTCTGAAAATATTTATGATCACAATAATCCTCCCAAAATAGCATTTTAAATAGCTTCTCAGCCTATAGAAACGTTTATGCAAAGTTTAAGCCAAATCTAAAATGACAAAAAATATTGAAACTTGGACATTTTTTGTGGAACTGCTCAGTTAAAAAGTAATTTTAAGTTATATTGAAAATGTGCAAACATATTGAAAACTTCAAAGTTTACAGAATAGTTAACTTAAATTTTGTTTTCCTCGAATTGATAAAGATGTCACTTAGTCTAGTCTGACTAAACGGTGTTAAAAAAAAATTCAATAACACTGGTCGACAAAAGCGAAAAAAAAGTTGCCCTAAAGCTCAAAATGGTTGCCCCCCAAAGGTTCTACAGCTTTATAACCATTCCTGTGAATTTTACTGCTTTTAGAGAATGCAGAAAAGCATCAGAAGGCCGCCGAGGAATTGCTTATCGGATTCGTCGCTTTTACGTTTGCATAGGGAAAAACTCTTTGGAAAAGTTATCTTTGCTAGGGACACCAAAACTCACAGGAATGGTTGAAAACCTACCTACCATCTCTCATGTTTTCCAGTGCGCGCTCTAGGACAAAACTTGGATTTTGAATGATGAAAGTGCTATGAAACAAGGATTACTATTTTAAACATAGTTGCATTCAAACCAAAAGAATCAGTTCAGAAGTTTATTAAATTATTATTTACAAAGACATTTCGAGTTTGACCTTTAAATCATTTGTATCTATCGCGTTACTATTACCTGCAATATTATCTGTATAAATGAATGCATCAAGATTTTAGTTTTTAACATTTTTGATTTTCTCGTCTTTGTCGGTTTATCGATATCTGAATACCTACGTTACTCTTCGCCGACCAGGTAAGCACCTTGCGATCAGCTACTGAAGGGTACTTCGTTAGCGTACGCTCCAACGTTTCAAATCATTCTAATGGTATGTTTCAGAAACATTTATTTTATTTTTCGAAATTTCGCGAAATTTAGAGACCAATTTCGTTTCGTCTCGAGAACTCGAAATCCACCTTGATTTCGTTTCGACTAATTTGGCGAAACCGAAATTAGGGGTTAATTTCGTTTCGTTTCGTTTCGACACCAGAAAAGCCAGTTTCGCACACCCCTAGTATTTACCCAGTGTTTTCAGCAAGTTTATTCCATGAAACAAGACCTTTTTTGACGTTTTCGGTTTTATGATCAATTCCCTTAACAGTTAAATCAAAAAATATTTTTCTCTGATTTTCAAAATACCATAATACCTACATTCTTCAGTAAAATTGTAAAAAAACCTATAAGAAAAAGAGTTGCTGAACACTGCAATCTTCTATCTGTAGTAACTGTGATATGACAAAATAGAGTTTTTCGAGTAACACGCCTCAAAATTAGTTTTTTGTTCATAACTTTTTCTGTAATCGTCGAAACAATTCAAAATGCTCTAAGATTTTATTCATTTTGCGAAACCTCGCAACTTTGTAGAATATAATGCCTTGGTTTTTTTTTTCATTTGTTTACAAGATATTTCTAGTTTTTCGATGAAAATAGCTAGTTTTTCGATGAAAAATTTCTCGGAAGGTTGCAAATCAGGCTATAGGCATTTGAAAGATTGTCGAAAGAACAGCGTTACTCATAAGAAATTAACAGTTTCTAGTTGTATCCAACCGAACACTGAATGAAAAAAAGCTTCTATCTTAATTGCCAGATTTAACAATTATGTGGTACAACAGCTTGAAGTCCTATCAAGTCCTGCATAAAAATATCGCATTGTAATTACAAGCGTATGTGCAATGTAAATGTTTCAGCTGCAATTCCGGTAGTTTTCTCAGCTTAACTTTAATAAGCGTAGCATTATTTATAAACCAGAGCAAAGATTTTCAACTGATACTTTATATTTTTTAGATTTGGTAGAATATGATTCGAAATAATTCTTCAGCAATTCTTTTTTTTATAGATTTTTCTACAACTTTGATGAAGAAAGCAATCTGGTATTTTGAAAATTAGAAAATAATAATTTTTATACCTAACTTTTAGGGGGATTGATAAAAAACCAAAAATGTCAAAAGAAAGACCTTGTTTTATGTAATAAACATGCTGAAGACACTGGGTACATAAAATCAATATTTCACAGTCAAATCTAGAACGATCACGATTTTTCGAGTTAAGACCAGTTCAGTGCGAATTTCAGCGAGAATATCCCACGAAATACACTATCTAGAAAATAATTATAACATCTCTCCTGCCAAATACTAACCAAAATCAGCTTAGCGTAGTTCTGACTGTACATATCGATGGTTACTACTCCGTGATGAATCCGAGCCACTCGTATGCACAATGAATCAAACGAAAGAACGACTGGGAGTGGTAATTCCTTCTCACTGTGCATCATTCCATGACCATAGACCAATAACAACGCCTTACACAGTAATGTGGAGATATCGTCGGTTTCGTGCAAAACCAGCACAATTCAATTTTTTGCATTTTGAAATTTTTATATTAAACAATACCAAATACGGTTAAGCTTTTCACAAGTTCTCTAGTTTGTTATCGTCCTATTAAAACTAGTTTGAGCATCACCCTACAATTTTATTAGAATTTTTGATGATTCTCCTTCTTTGTCTTCATTTTGAGCCATCATTTTTACCGTAAGTAAACACTTGACTCCCTTGAGAATTTCATCTACTCTCTATGTTTTGAAAGTATCTTACAGCTTGTGTATGTATAAAATTTGTGTTTGCTTTAAAAGTTGAATTATAAACGCTGACATTTCTATACATTTTCATTGCCAACACCCGAAAAATAGTTATTGGTGCGACATTTTTCGATGCCACGATGTTAAGGACTTTTATTTTTGAATTATTTATTTTTCTATTTTGTTCAGACTTGCTATATTACCTATTCCAGTGTAGGTATAAATTTTTTTTGTGAGAACAAAATTATCAAGGAGTTCGTTTGTGCTAATTACAACGTTTGACTCCATAAATAAAGGTTGTTGATGACTCCACGAGATCAAGTGTCTGCAACTCGATAAATAATCAACTACATAAATATCG
The DNA here is from genome assembly GCF_029784165.1 of Wyeomyia smithii. Classification (NCBI taxonomy): domain Eukaryota; kingdom Metazoa; phylum Arthropoda; class Insecta; order Diptera; family Culicidae; genus Wyeomyia; species Wyeomyia smithii. The sequence goes on from NC_073696.1 coordinate 221,782,226, forward strand.
TAGAATGCATCCAGCAGATTAAACGAAAAAATCCTTCTTGAGAGTTTTAGTGTAATGGTATCAATCAACAAAATAAACGAAGCAGAATCAAACGAAAAGCTCATCTTCTGTTCAGTGGTTGAGAGAGGCTAATCAAAAAATTCATAAAAAATATTCAACTTATGTTACAATGGGAAATGCTCCCCCCCAAAAAAAAAAGCTGCACCATGGAATCGATCATAAAAACGGAGCAATTATAAGGCCGCGATTTGTTTACCGCCGCTTGATGAACTCTTTTTCCGCAAGGTGCTTATTACACACATCGTCTGCTACACATAATCGGTCTGCTAGTTTTGCTGGTTTGATCAATGAGCGGGAGCGACCCCGTGAGACCCACTCGATGCTCCAGCACTTGTGATTTAGATGTATAGCCCCTTCAACATGGTCGTAAAACAACCTTCAAGCCGCAGCAGCTTTAGGTGGGGTTCAAATACCTCCGACTGCTAGAGTAGGTGTCGCTTTTAATGGTACCCTCAGCGGCGAGCGATGGTTGCACGTTCAACAATCACTTTTACGCTCACTTAACCACGTGTATAATTTCACTATCGCAGGAGGAGAGGTCGATCGTTCGAGTGGACACTGCACGGTGCCACGGTGCGATGCCTAAACTGAAGTGCTTGTTTTGTGATGCCGGGCGAGGTTTTTGTTTGATTTTTGTGGAAGTAAGAAATTAGTGTACCGTCGGATGATGGTGACTTAATTTCTTTCGTGGTGACTTTGATACCAGGGATGGAGAACGCCTGTCAACCAGACAAAATTCATGTTGAATATTTCAACAATTTCCAACAGATCAAATAATCGTTCATAGACGGTATCTAATCGTTATGATATTGCAGCTTAACACAAAAACAAATCGCTATAGGTACTGTCTTGATCGATTTTGCCCGCCACTAACAGCGGAAGTGCCGGTGGTAGTGGGGAAATAATAATCATGTTAAATATCGACCGGATACTGTAGTATCTTTTTTGTTATATTCTCTGTCACACGGTTGATCTAGTTCGCAGTTTTGTGGTTGAATGTCATTTCCACTTTTTTCATTTAAATTTTTGCTTTAATCCAGATTATTTATGTTTCCTCCCTTTGATTGGAAATCTCTTGGTGCAAAAAGGTACCAATGAAAATTGAAAGTTAAGTTTTAGTGGTATAAATAGTCACTACTCGCTATCTCAATAACTCGGGGCGGTTATTGCCATAAAGTTGCAAAATGCTTAATTTGTGTCCCTCTTGTTTGTTAATCGATGCATTTATTTGAAACGGCTCATAAATCTTGCATTTTTATGGAGCATCATCGTCATCAGTAATGTCACGTCCTGCTGTATTTCATTAGTTCAATACTGTACCTCGTTTTCGATAATTGAAAACAATGATTAATGTTATAGTTTTATAATTATTGTTTTATGTTTCCTAGGATTAAATACCGAATCGCAATGAAAATATTGATTAACTAACTACTAATATTGATATTAGTACTCCTCGAAGTGAGATGGAATTTGATTTTTTTGAAAAATCCTGTTCGAAATGTGTTATTTGCTGTCTAGTATGTTGAAGCTCAATATCAGTATTACCACAAATGCTAAAAAAATCACAGATGCAGCGGAAATATGTTGGGAAACAAAATTTCCGAATAATAAATAAGTTTTGGAATCATCATTCTGTGCAATGTTACATACATGCAAAAGCTCGAGTCTAAATTAAATATAGTATTCTTCCAATTCGCACAAGAAAAACAGCCCAAAGTGACCAAATACCACCCAATATGAGTATCTCCGCAGCCAGAATGTTGCAAGAAGCTAAAAATTGACCTCAGACACCATTTAAAATTGTAAGATGGTAACTTCTGGTTTCTGGAAAACAGTTAAAAATGGCCGATTTCCGTCTAACATGAGTATCTCCGGATCTAGAGAAATCGACCAAAGACCCCATTTTGGATTCTAGGTTGGCGACTTCCGGTTCCTGGGAAACAGCCGAAAATGATCGAATAACACCCAATATGGGTGTTTCTTCAACTAGAATGACGCTCAGAGGCCAGAAATGATCTTAAATACCATTTTAAAATCCAAGATGGCGACTTCCGATTTGTGAAAAACAGTCTAAAATAACCAAATACCATCCAATATGAATATCTCTGGAACCAGAATGATGCAATGAGCTAACAATTGACCTCAAGCATCATTTTGAATCGCTAACGCTATAACTGGCAACTTATAGGAAACAGTCGAAAATGACCGAATAATACTCAATATGAATATTTCCGTAATTGAGATGATGCATAGAAACCAAACATTGACCCTGGACACCATTTTGAATTAAAACACGACCACTTTTAAATTCTGGAAAGCAATCAAAATAACTAAATACCTCCCAATATGGGTATTTTCGGTGTCAGATTGATGCCAGAAAATCTGCTGAAAATGACCGAATACCACCCAATATGAATGTATTCAGAATTAAGGCGGTGTACAGAAGCCAAAAGTCGAGGATGCTGTCACTTCGATAAAACCAATAATTTCAAACGATTTGTTATTTGACTTTGATCATATCCTGTGGCCGATTTGTCGAACATTTGCAGACTTTAAACACATCGCAAGGTATCAATGAATTTGGAACGTTCAAAAAGTACGATACCACATTTAAATTATGTTGAGGCCACATATATCGATCAAAGCAGTTATAGTTTTAAATAGTTTTTGAATTTCTTTTCTTTCCATAACTTTTGAGCCACATATCAAATTGTTATGAAGTTTGTTATTTGTAAGTTTGAGAGATGACTCGTTCGTATGACACTAGTTATTTTTAAATGTCATGTAATTTTGGAGATAATAGACTTTCTTTGTTTTATTAACAATTTTATACATGACAGTTGCTTTATAATAGTTTATAAGTTTATAAGTTCTATTATAATCAAATGAAATGGGAACGTATAGGGCAGCCAAACTTTGAAACCACGTATTCAATCATAATTCATCAGTTAACCCTTAACAAGCCCGCTCATCTGATAATAATATTAATCAGATCGATTGTGTAGTTTCTGAGATAATGAAGTTTCGTGATTTTCACATTTCGGTACATTTCAAACTAAATTACAGTTCGATTACAGTAAAATTCAATGGGGTGTTATGAGGCAGCTAGACTTATCAATTGACACTAATTTTGTGGAAATCGGGTCAGCCATCTCTGAGAAAAGTGAGTGAGTTCAAGTAGTCTTCGGCACATGTTCCTTTTCATAGCTAGATTTCACATTTTTAAACATAACAGGCAAAGTAATAGTCCGATTGCAAAACAAATCAATTGGGTTTATGAGGTAACTAGACCTTCCATTTGACACTGATTTTATGAAAATCGGTCCAGCCATCTCTGAGAAACATGAGTGAGATTGAACAGTCTTCAGAACACGTTTCTTTTCATAACTTTTGAACCGTATGTTTAATCTTCATAAAATTTAAAAGTTAAGGGTTTTTAAGGTAGCCCGTTCATTTGAAATCAATTTTGTTCAAATCTGTTGTGTAGTTTTTGAGATAATGATGTTTCATGGTTTTTACATTTTGATACATAACCTTCAAACTAAAAATCCGATTACAATAAAATTCAACAGGGTCTTATGGGGTAACAAGACCTTTTATTTGCAATTAATTTCATGAAAATCGGTTCAGCCATCTCTGAGAAAAGTGAGTGAGAATAAAAATCTGCACATACACACACACACACACACACACACACATACACACACACATACAGAAAATGCTCAGCTCGTCGAGCTGAGTCGAGTGATATATGCCATTCGGCCCTTTGGAGCACTTTTATACTTTCGGTTTTGCAAGTGATTGCTATACCTTTCTAGGAGAAAGGCAACTAGGAGAAAGGCAAAGAGGTTTTTTTTTTTGGTTTTGATAACGAAAACACTATCAGTATGCTATCAAACAGTTGTTCCCGGCCAAATTTTATTCTAGTACTAATATTGTAACTTTGAAACTAATTTGATGATAATAAATATTTTTAGAGCCAGAACGGTTTGTTTGATTGGTGTGACATATTCGGCAGAATTTTAGGTAGATAAGAGGCCGTTCAATAATTACGTTAGCGAATATGGGAAGGGGGGGGGGGGAGTGTGCAATTTTATTACGCTATCCCACAAGGGAGGGAGGGGGTGAATTGATTGTCTTACGTAAGAAAAACATTGTTAATGCAGCTGTACAAATAACCATGTTCATGAAAGCGTGGGCGGTAAAATTCATGAAAAGGAAATTACGGAATTACTCGAATAAAGGACAGAAGAGGAGACGAAGGGTAGGGGGGGGGTTGGTATCAAAAAATCTTACGATGTCTAGCAAGGGAGGGAGGAGGGCTTGGTAAAGTGGGAAAATATGCCTACGTAATTATTGAGCGGACCCTAACAATTTTATCTTTCCGGAAAAATACACCGTGAGTGCGGAGACAAAATATAAAAATTAATTATTTCAAAAAGCTCACGTTTTCAAAACTTCAATTTGAAGCAAAAAAAAAATAAAAAAAAGTTTTACTTTAAAAAAATCTTTTTTTTGCATGGCGTGTGCGATTTTTTTATTGATCAAAATTATTATCTACAACTTTACCGAAGACACTATAACGATCAAACGTACCGTTCTGCCTGGCAAAATATATTTATCATTAATAGGAACGTCTACGTGGTTGTAGATAATAATTGTGTCTATTTACAAAAAAAACATATACACTGTGGAAAAGTTTCAAAATAAGGTTCAACATTTTATTATTTTTATGTTCTTCACCTTCAATTCAATCAATGTTCAGCTAACATTGTGCAGTTTTTATATTTTTTAATCGTTTGTTGACTATGACGGTTAATATTGCGGGATTACAGGGTTAATCAGTCAGTGTATGAAATAAAAAACGATTTGTTTTTTCCGTAATCTGACCGTTTCGTTGACATTATTTAATTTTTATTTTCAAAGAGTCCAAGATCGTTAAAAATCTATCCACGAGGAATGTATTCGTAAGACAGCTAGTAAATTAGAGCGTTTGTTATAGTCATTGAAATTGTCGGTATTGATCAAAACTCAGAAGATTGAGGGCCGTTTTCTTCGACTGATTAGAATGGGCGCCACTGCGTAAGTCGTTCCTTACCCTATGAATTTTTCTGTGCAGTTGTTTCTGCGTCATCCTCTGTAGTTTACGAATGGAATGTATAAAAATACGGAGATGATTTGAATCAAGGGCAGGGATACCAGATGCGCAGATTATTCTGCAAAACGCAGATTTTTTGAGTCCGTGTGCAGATATTCATTGATATGCAGATATTTGCATAGTTTCTGCAGATTTTTGTCAGAGTCTCTATATATTTAGTAGATTTTCTCAAAATGTGTGCAAATTTTTGCAGACTTTTGTCTGCGCGAGCGAAATTTTTTCAGATTTCAAGAAGGTTTTTCCGAGCAGTTGCAAACATTTTTCAAAAACATTTGGAATCTCTGATCAAGGATTTTAAAGGATTTTTTCTTTGTTAACAGTAATGACGAAGAACTTCAAAAACATTGTGGAAAAAAACAGGGTTCGATAGACTTTCTTCAAGATTTTTACGCAAGTTTTAAAAATTTGAACTGAAAATGCCTTGCTGCGCCATCGAACAATGCGGAATAATCCAAAAGCACGAGTTTTTTCCCTATTTTTTGCTACTATTACAGACAAATGTCTTCTTCTTCCACACCTGTATATACCTCATTGATAGTCTACTGCTTCTCGATGGTTTGATGTGAATATGTAGGTGCGTGAGAGTGCTTTTATCGAGTACATAATACCAGCATGTACAGTCATCCCAGCATTATAAACCAGTCTACACTTTGTATTGATTTCTCACATATTTCAATAACTTTAAATAGTCAAATATAGGTTTAGTGAACGTAAACAACGTTCACCAAACTTGAATTTGACTATTACAATTTATTGACATACACAGTAAGAAAACTTTATGTCGAATCGCATGTAAAGAGTTGCCTCCATCGCTTATGATAGAAAATTCCATAATATTCCACGCTACTTTAAATGATATTGTACATAATTTTCAAATTAAATCGTGGTTTACGTCAGAATCAACAGAAATTTTAATGGAATTGCACATAATTTTCAAACAAAATGATGGTTTACGTCGAAAACAGCTAAAATTTCAATGGGAAATTATTTTACGTGACGTGTAATATTCAGAATTTTTTACTGTGTACGTTAGAAACCAATAAAAAGTGTATTGGCCCATAATACTGGGATGACTGTATGGTGTTGTTTTCATAGCCAAACAATCAGATTTAAAAAAAGAGAAGTTTTGGATATACTTGATTCGTAATAATATCTTCGTATTTTTTCTTAATTTATTCTTTGTGCTACGATGTATATGTTTTTCACAAAATTACTGTCAAAAACTTTTTTGTTTCAATTTATAGAAAATTGTTGCTTTTTTTCTCATTTCTCCATGATTAGAACAAAACAATCGCTTTTTAGTTGCTATTAGAAAGAAACAGGAAAAGAGTTGTTTAAAAAAAATAGTTTCAACTTATTTATTGATTTTCTTTTGTTGAAAAACATTTTAACGGTGTGTTTTTTTTTCGGAGAGACAAAATAATTGTCTACAACTTTGCCGAATATATCACACCAAAAAAAAACAGTTCTGACTCTAAAAATATTTGTAATCGTCAATACCATTTTCATATTACCCATTTTTAAAAATAAGCAGTGATTAAAATATAAAACCAATAGCAGAAAACGACATCTTCAGTCCATTTTCAGCTAAGCTAAAAATGACAATTTAAAATTGCGACATTTTTTCACGGACTTGCTGATAAATTGGAGTTTTATGTGTAAATCGCTCAATTTATCTACTAATTTTTTTTAGTCAGCTCCAGCCTGAATTAATGAATAGCATCGACATGGGTAATGAAAGGCTTAATCTAAAAGGCTCATCTCAAAATTTTAACAGAGAAAAGGCAGACTTCGAAATCCGAAAGGATGAAGAAATTGTTGAGAAAGTTCTCAATCCGTCAGCAGATACGGACCATTTCGTCGAGCAGTGTCTATACAGTTTGTTTTACGAAATATAACGAGTGACAACTAAATTTTTGAAATGTTTTATGTACTGCTGCCAAGGTAAATGTAATAATCCATTTTTCTCATAAATGTTTCATTCATTATAAACGAAAAAAATTAACGAACATTTGAAAAAAATCGGTAACCGGCTTTCCGAAGAAGCTTTTTCATAATACCGGAACATGACCGGTATACGGCTAATGCGTCGACTTTTCTAACACATCTTTTAACTCTACCAATCAAATGTTTGCAATTAATTGCTCTCCAGTTATTTTTGTACATCAAGGAACTTATATTTCTAAAAAAAATCTTCAATTGGTTGGGTTGCGTATTTTGTGTCGATGGGTGGTTCAGGAACGTTTGTGTTTTGGACGGCTTTATCTGGCCAAAAACACATACCTTGTATCGGCATGAGGTTTCGTTCTGATACACATCTTAACTAATAGGCAAAACACTGGATTTGAACTACGATTTAGATAAGAAAAATGGAGTCCTGTTTTTGTTTATTACTTTGGCCGGTCTTCCTGGCGGATTCTTGTTGAGGTTTGCAGAAAACTACACACAGTCGAAACCGGAAGATTTTTGTATCAAAATGGTTTACAATGAATTTTTACAAAATTTTTATGCAGTTCAGTGAGATCTATACAAACGCTTCTTGTTTCTATGCCCTTTTAAACAGCACTGAGCATGCACAAACAAAACAAAAGATACTGGTCTACATATACATAGTTTCATTTCTCTAAGCGTGTTTATTGTGAAGTAGTAGAGCCTAAAAAAATTCTAATATTAAGGTTGACAAAACATCTTGGATAATGTGGGGGATGGAGAGAATTCGGAAGCTTTATTTTTTCTTTTAATTGCAATGGAACTCAAACTGGAAAATATGAAAGATTATTATATAGATTCCCTCCCAGCTGGTCTCGAGGTACGATGCTGGCCTAACAAGCCAGTTGTCGTAGGTTCGAGTCTCGGCTCGGGAGAGACTGTTAATGTTAGTAGGATCGTAGCGCTGGCCCCGCAATTGTCCTGTACACTTAACAGTCGGCTGCGGAGTCTGTGTATAATAAACAGAAGGTCGAGTTCCGAATCGGAATGTAGCACCAAGGCTTTGCTTTGCTTTTTTTTATTATATAGATTATAGCTTCTTAACCATTTTTGTGAATTTCGGTGCTCTAGTGCTAACTTAGAAGTGTGTCGAAAGGACAAAGAGTGATTGTTCGCCGGGTTCGTCGCTTCTATGTTTGCTTACGGGCTTAAGCCTCTGAAGGCTTTACGCTCTTTCGAGTTGGCACCAAAATTCATAGGAGTGGTTGAGGGAAAAACCTGTGTAGACCAGTGTAATGTATGTTTGATTTTTTGCTGACTTATAAACTACTGATGGTTGGTTGTAATTTCGGCTGAGCAGTTTTGAATAAGTAGAACGACTTGGTTTTTTACTGTCCGACGTTTCGTCACTGACAGTCGGACAGTGAAAAACCAGATCGTTCTACTTATTCAAGACTGCTCAGCCGAAATTATAACCAACCATCGTTAAATTCCCAACAGTCGAACTCTCATACAACAATCATGGCTTATAAATTACTCATATCGAAAAAAAAATTGACTTCTTTAGCCTGTGATGAGGGCTAATAAAATTTTGAGCTAGTATGTGGTATGCGAATCTAATTTGGATATGGATTTGGATATATATCAATCTAGTTCTAAGTACTTGATTCAAGTTTCATTGGAATAGTTATATGTTTTGGGTAATGTCAAAAACTGGCCATTTGTAGTGAGTGAATCCGGTTCATCTCTGAGGGAGGTCAACATTGCTGGGCTACTAGATTTCATTACAGATGAAACATTTTCAAAATATTGGCACTTTGGTAGCCAAATTAAACGAGTTTTGTTTCCTTCAAAATTTGCGACAATTCGTAAGTTTATCCTATATATAAAGTTTTTGGCCGATGATAACTGTTATATACATGCACGCTTATGCTTATACATATTATTTATTTTCATACATATTTTCATATATACATGCATACGTTAAACACTCGAACATGCAAAGAAGCAAAAATATCACTGTAGAATGTAAGCTACCGACGAGGTATCGGCTTTTCCACAAAATTTATAACGAAATTTCACTAACTGAAATCCGATGAGTTCAGATTGTTCCGCTTTAGCAGTCTTCCACAGGCAGAGCACCAGATTTGTCCATACTATGTCAGTAATTGATTGCTTATTTATCCAATTTCTCATGTCCACTTTTCACGTCCATTAAACATATATAACAGTCCTGAAGTCCTTACATAGGCCACTGAACTCTGAAACCGTGTAAATCACTCACCATATTCTTGCCGTTTGGGCGATTAAAATCTCCACTTAGTTTCACTACACTAATTTTAACAATGCGTCGCCAGAATGGTTTTCCTTTTCTATTCCACCAAAAACACCGACATCCGTCCGCTTCGGCTAATTAATCCTTCAAAGTCCGTTAGTTCACAATTATAACCTCGAAACGAGCTGAGTCGGGCGCACTTCTCGATTAACTGCAAAATACGACGTTCCAGTCGCACAGAAACAACCCGCAAAACGCGCGCGCGCACTTTTATCACGCCCAACCTTCGATGCCGGACTGAAACGGTCCGATAGGGTGTTTAAGCAATTTATATCCGTCCATTTTTTGACGGTTTTGTTTCAGCCGGTGGCTGTGCCGCGTGCACATGCTTACAGCAGCAAACAACAAGCGATAAGTACGGCCGGCTCTCCGTACACAGCCAGTGCGCGACGACGACGCATGCAGCAGCAGGTTGATCGCATTTCTCCCTCAGCTGAAGGTAAGTTTGTTTATCCTGCTGTGGAAAACGCTCAGAAAACGGTTCAGCATCCAACAGATGCAACACGTGAGCGAGCGAGAGTTGTCACGGCGAACTGCAGTTCAGCCGGCAAACAGCCGCAGTTTGTTGCGAGGTCTGTGCGACACTGTTTTCAGGAGTGTTTGTGGCTTTTGTTTGCCGCAACAGTTATTGCTCTTCATCGTGTCTAGAATAAAAAACAAACTAGATGATTGTGAACGTGATGGATCCCGCGGTAAGGTTTTCCATTTCTAGACAGAAAAAGTGATACGAAGATTGGATCAATAATAATAATATCAATGCATTTGCATTTTTCAGTGAATACTAATGTACCCCGGGATTCTTTTTTTACGCGGTTGATTGAACCGCTTTTTAGGGGTTAGATGTACTTATACTGAACTTATTTGATACCGCGTACAAATAGTCTTACAAATCACATAAAAATAATCCGTGTTATTGTAAAAAAATCGCGTTTAATAAAACGCATAAAAATAAACCGCGTAAAAAAGATCCTAGTGTATTGTATGTATTTTACCATATACTTTATGTTATATGCGCTGCAGTTTAGAAATTTTTAGTTATATGTTATGTTATGGTAAATTAATCCCAAATTGCCATCTACATGTGGTGCTTTGTGCAATTTCACAAGCTCAGATACATCGCGGAGGAGCAACGGTTGTCAAGCTTAATCACAAAATGAACTTTAAATTTTGAATTTAAAAACGAGTTAAATTTTTCTTCAATTTCAGAACTATTAGAACTCAGAACAACATAAACATAAACATAAACATAAACATAAACATAAACATAAACATAAACATAAACATAAACATAAACATGAACATAAACATAAACATAAACATAAACATAAACATAAACATAAACATAAACATAAACATAAACATAAACATAAACATAAACATAAACATAAACATAAACATAAACATAAACATAAACATAAACATAAACATAAACATAAACATAAACATAAACATAAACATAAACATAAACATAAACATAAACATAAACATAAACATAAACATAAACATAAACATAAACATAAACATAAACATAAACATAAACATAAACATAAACATAAACATAAACATAAACATAAACATAAACATAAACATAAACATAAACATAAACATAAACATAAACATAAACATAAACATAAACATAAACATAAACATAAACATAAACATAAACATAAACATAAACATAAACATAAACATAAACATAAACATAAACATAAACATAAACATAAACATAAACATAAACATAAACATAAACATAAACATAAACATAAACATAAACATAAACATAAACATAAACATAAACATAAACATAAACATAAACATAAACATAAACATAAACATAAACATAAACATAAACATAAACATAAACATAAACATAAACATAAACATAAACATAAACATAAACATAAACATAAACATAAACATAAACATAAACATAAACATAAACATAAACATAAACATAAACATAAACATAAACATAAACATAAACATAAACATAAACATAAACATAAACATAAACATAAACATAAACATAAACATAAACATAAACATAAACATAAACATAAACATAAACATAAACATAAACATAAACATAAACATAAACATAAACATAAACATAAACATAAACATAAACATAAACATAAACATAAACATAAACATAAACATAAACATAAACATAAACATAAACATAAACATAAACATAAACATAAACATAAACATAAACATAAACATAAACATAAACATAAACATAAACATAAACATAAACATAAACATGAACATGAACATGAACATAAACATAAACATAAACATAAACATGAACATAAACATAAACATAAACATAAACATAAACATAAACATAAACATAAACATAAACATAAACATAAACATAAACATAAACATAAACATAAACATAAACATAAACATAAACATAAACATAAACATAAACATAAACATAAACATAAACATAAACATAAACATAAACATAAACATAAACATAAACATAAACATAAACATAAACATAAACATAAACATAAACATAATAAATTTCTTCAGTGCTACCACAACGAAAATTTCAAAACTCAACATTCGGGAAACGTAAAATATATTTTCAACTTTTTTGCAGTTTTCTCTTTTTCAAAACATATTAGTAAATTTAACTCTCATAAAAAAAAACTATTTTCAGTACTATCAATCTTTGAACAAAATAGGTTAAAAAAATAAAAAATAGGTGGTATGGTTCGATATAAAACATGTAAGACTTCAAATATAAATTGTGGTCATAATATTATTCTGTCTGAATTCACGAAACGTGAACTTGTGGTACGGCGATTTAAAAGTAGAAAAAATATTAGAAGAGGGAATAAAAAAACTGTTTTGATCAACACTACAAATAACGTAGGTTTTTTTACAATATTGTGTCCCTAGTCAAGTTATTTCAAATTTTTATGTGATTTTATATGGAAAATTGATGAAAAAAAACATAATCACAAAAATTAATCACACATGCTTTTCTTTGAGACATTGAATAAAAATTATATTTGTTTATTCATATATTCAGATATAAAAATAATAAATAGTCTCGCATTCATTTTGATTGAAGAAATTGAAAGCTACTTACTGCACGATTACTGCGATGAATTCGGATGGGGGCCTACCCATGGTCGAATCATCTCACAACAATTGGAGCTATTCAAGAGTTTATTCAGTCAGCGCGCCTACTAAAATAGCTCTCCTTCGCGTTTAATGAAGACCATCGCAAACCTCTTGTTTCCAAGTTGTTTATATTTCTTTTTCCCTTAATACATCCACATGCAGCCCACCAGAAGGCCGGTCTGGGCGAATGAGTGATCGATTTATTCACCCGCAGCCGCTTGAATACGGAGTGAAACGATTTCGTAGCGAAATAATAACAACAAACTTTGAATCATGGTACCGCTGCTGAATATGCCGAACGGCTGAACTGAAGGAGAGAGCAAGTGCAAATCTTCTACATACACTCGCACGGATTGCATCGGATATGTTTTAGAGTGCTGATTTGTTTTGCGCCCTAATAAACAAATTTATACTATTATTGTGCCGCCGTAGCCCGAGGGCGTTCAATGTAGCGGGCAACCTCGGAATGGGGTGTCGTAATATCAATCAAGGTATGTGCGGTAAAATGTCAGTGACAATCGGCGCTGCGAGTGAGGGAAAGGTGATAGTAAATGGGAAATGATTGATCGTATCACTTAATTTCAGTTCGGCGATCCTGCCCGGCATGTCGTTGGACCAGTTTCGACGTGTGTTTCTCTACTAGGGAGTCACTTTTATGGGTGGGTCTCAATGATATAATTCAAACTGTTAATCGAACATGAAAACAGCAACACGACGAAAATTGGCAATTGGCTAACGAAACAATAGTTGACCTTGATTCACAACAAGAACTATGGTAATATTTCCGGAATACATTCAATTACGCAATGTCTAATCATGTTGCCAAAGAGTGGCCAAGATTTATATTTCATACAAACCTACTTTTCATCAAAATTTTCGAATGCCTCTAACACAAAAGCATTCGAAAAATTTATCGCTATAAGCTTCAGAATTCAGAGATCATAACAACTTCCAGAATCACCCGCATTCCTAATTCTTTAGGTCTCGCGATCAGTACAAATTTAACAAATTATAATATTGTTTGAGTTTGAGCTGCAAATAATTGCAACTTGGATCTCAATAACCAATGTCCAGAAATTTAATTTATTCACGTGTTTTTTTTTTCATCATAATCGACCTGAATTATTTACTAACTTTACGATCAACAGTCTAGCAGACCTAACTATTATTTTTATTTTTGTTCACCGAGATGATGAATTGGGAACGACCCACAATCACTAACTGCAAAGTAGTCAATTGTCCTTGTCCACCGGACACATGCGATGTGAGATCCCCCTCCCCATTCTCCCAAAAATCGTGCTCTAACCAGCAGTCGGGGATAACGAACGCGCAACTTCTCTTTCCATGGTAATAATAGTAATATTAATGTCGATCCTACGGCCAATTCCTCTGCATTCATCACTGAGCCAATTTAATCTCGCTTTGTATACAGAGCGAGATTAAATTGTGAATCACACTGTTCGGATATTTCAAACGACCGCTGATTGGTGGTTACTGCAACTTTTGGGCGTCAAGTGAAATTTGGTTACACCTGAGGTGGAGTGGATGGAGCAAAATGGATAACTTTTTTTTTTGAGTTCAAAACTCTTGTTCAGGGTTTTACGTTACAAAATTCTGCTTTTCAGATAGTCGCTGAACCATCCGTCCCCTTCACCCCATCCAATGTAGGTAAGTTGCGTTTACATCTTTACTCAGATGCATACATTTGAAATACTGCGTTTCGCTTTTCTTCGTCCCCTGATAGATCGGAATCTACCATTTCAGCGCGAGCTAGCACGGTTCACAATTCAGTGGTTCAGATTTTATAAATCGGTGTAGTTGCGTATACAGCTGAGGCACTCGTAATCACTGTGGGGTGACTTATACAAATCAGCTCGACTGAAAAATAGGTTCACCTCTTAGCGCGGGGTTAACTTTCTCGAATGTGGGCAAATCGAACAGTTGTCGTTATTTTTTTTTCGCTCTTCTGTGCGAAACTTACGCAACAAATCTGCTCCACATGAGGATAATGAACGCAGGTTTCGTGACAGTCCCGGTGTTGTGACAGTGTTTATTTTGATTGCTCTAACTAAGACAAGTCCATCGTTTTCGGTGGTGCACTCTGGTTAAACATGTGTGGTGGTAAATATGATTTATTGTAATTGAGGCAAAATGATTGCCGTTAATGGTTCTGCTTTGCCTAGTCGCGCACTGGTAATGAGGGCGCACTTTAAAGTGGTTCAAACCAATTATAAGCGTCACTAGCAATGTCGTGCAATCAATAAACTGTGAACGTTATAACCTAGGTGCTTGGCTATAGCAGGTTTTACGTAACAGATAAGAAGTTTACTCGATTTGGAGCAATGCACCAGGTCATTGGCCTACGTACACTTTATACATATGCAAGTTTCATCTTTAGGCATAAAAGAGATTTTATCTTCTGCGGAAATCCAAACATTTATTTTGTTTTACATTGCACCCCTTTTTGGCTCCATCAATTCCATTAGTCCGTTTCTTCATGTTCAATTTGTACAGTTCAAACTTTCACAAAAACAAACATTTCACGACTGTTGAGAAAATGTAAATGATTCAAAAAATAATTTGCATCTGACATTACTTAAAGTTATGGAAACCCTGAATTTTGATATATTAGCAACTATTTCATCTATATGGCAAAAATGAAATTAAGTTCAATTAAATTCTAGATATTCCGGAATTCCAAAGTTAAATCTTTGAATCACACCGCTTGCATACTGAAAAAATAAACACATGATACATATTAAAACTCTTTGAATTCTTCATTCATGAAAACTATCGTTCACTTTCTACGAACCGAAGTCATTAACATTTTCAAATCCTCAAATGCCAAGTTCATATAATTCAAAATTTCAAAAATCATAAAGTTTTAAAGGGCCTTATATTTTCAAATCTGGAAATTACAATAAAAAATACTAAACTAACAATAGTCACTAATCAATAATGGGAGCTTCGTAGCCGCAAGGTTACAGAGTCCGCTTTGACAACCGGGTGGTCGTGGGTTCGAAACTTAGTTGAATCAGGGCCATTCGATGTCAACGGACTTTAAGCATGAGTTTATTCTCAAGCTCCCCATAAATGCTTCCTTCACGTTGAATTCTTTAAAACCTCAAGTACCTCCTAACAAACATAAATCCCTCTTACAATAAAACTGGTCAGAGGGCCATTTAGTTGAAACCTCTCCAGGCAAGGAGGCAGCTAGTGTAAGCGTAAAAAGGGAGGCATACACACAAGCACGAATTATAAATTTTCATGTCACTTGCTCTGCGGAATACAGCAAACACCCGGGCGATATCACAAAAGATTAATGTTTCTGGTCGCAGTTATGAGTCCATGATTCGTAAATTCTTCAGATTTCCAGGGTCCAAAAGTACAAGACTCAAAAATTATAAAATGCTTAAATTTTTTAAATTATAAAATCTTACAATTATGGAAGCTTGGAGTGCAATGAAAAATGAAGAAATCTTGATAATTTTGAACGTCAAGGTCAGAGATGTGAAAAATTCATCTTTCAATCCCACAAACTTGTAACACCGGAGAAATAAATATGAACCTATGCAGCACCATTACAAATGCTAAAGCCCCGACTTCATAGGGGAACTGTTTGATTATTCATCTCATTAAGCCAATATTCACGAAGAATGCACGGACTAAACACCAAATTTCCACTAAATCATTGAACAAATAAACTAAATATGCTTACGTGCTCTTATGGAATCGTTTAGCATTGTAATTTAGTAAAATTAGCTAGATTTATTATGAATTTTGTAAAACAAACCATTTTTCACAACGCTTCCATATCCATCTCAAAACTTGGTAACCTAGGTAACCACTACAGTGCTGTATATTTATGTCTATTATGTCGGAGTAATTCAGCATTTTTTGATTTGATTTTGATTTTCTTCAACTTTTGATTTTGATTTTCTTCAACTTTTGATTTTGATTTTCTTCAACGCAGTGAAAACAGATGAAATACAGTTGAAATTTAGGAATTGTAGAAATTCATCTCATATATTGCTGATAATTCAAGCTTGTTTTAGGAAATTTGAGGTGAACAATTCAAAGATTAAAGTATTCTTAGTGTAGTGAGTGATTTTGTTTAGTGATTAAAATGAAAAGTCTATGACACGTGTTCCGAAACCACCGGCTCGTCCAAGCGCATTGGATTTATCATTATGTTCAACGTCATTACGGTTAGATTGTAGCTGGAAGGTTGGTTGTCTATGATCCCCATGGTAGTGATCATTTACCAATTTTAATTTCAATTAATAATGGGTCAAATAGTACTCGACCAATTGACATTTCGTATGACCTTACATTAAATATTGATTGGGAAATTTATAAATTAAAAATTACAGAAGCTTTAGAGGCATTGCAACACCTTCCACTTCTTGAAAAATATGATTCATTTGCGGGTTTAATTTTAAATTCTGCAATACTAGCCCAAAGGAAAAAATATCTTGGCGTTTCAACTAAAAGACGACCTCCTACTCCTTGGTGGGACAAAGAGTGCTCAAAAATTTATGTTAAAAAATCAAACGCGTATAAGATTTTCCGGAAAAAAGGAAAAATCGAAGACTCTGTACGATACATGAAGTTAGAATCCATGTTTAAAAACTTGATCAAAGCTAAAAAACGTGGTTATTGGCGACGATTCGTTAATGAGCTTTCCAGAGAAACATCTATGAATACTCTTTGGAACACTGCTAGAAGAATGAGAAATCGAGTAGTGGCTAATGAAAATGAAGAATATTCAAATCAATGGATATTAAATTTTGCAAAAAAAGTATGTCCAGACACTGTTCCTGCTCAAAAAATTAATCGTGACAATTTTTCTGAACAATCGGTGATGGAACTGCCATTTTCTATTACTGAACTGTCTATCGCTCTTCTCTCTTCCAATAATAATGCCCCTGGTCTGGATAAAATAAAATTTTATTTACTGAAAAATTTACCTGACATTGCTAAAAAAATTTTGTTAGATTTATACAATAATTTTTTTGAACTAAACATCATTCCACATGATTGGAGACAAGTAAAGGTGATTGCTATCCAAAAACCTGGAAAACCTGCTTCTAATCATAACTCATATCGTCCAATTGCGATGCTTTCTTGTATTCGTAAATTGTTTGAAAAAATGATTTTATATCGTTTAGACCATTGGGTTGAAAGTAATAATTTATTATCACATACCCAGTTTGGCTTCCGTAGAACTAAAGGAACAAATGACTGTCTCGCATTACTTTCAACAGAAATCCAGATTGCATTTGCTCAAAAAGAACAAATGGCTTCTGTATTCTTAGACATTAAGGGAGCCTTTGATTCTGTTTCTATAGATGTTTTTTCTGATAAACTTCATCAAAAAGGTCTTCCTCCTAAATTTAATAATTTTTTATACAATCTACTATCAGAAAAACATATGCATTTCTCTCATGGTAGTTTGTCAGCGTTTAGACTTAGCTACATGGGTCTTCCACAAGGCTCATGTTTAAGTCCACTGCTCTACAATTTTTATGTGAGTGATATTGATGACTGTTTGGTAAATTGCACTATCAGACAATTTGCAGATGATAGTGTGATTTCTGCCACAGGTCCCAGGGCATCCGATTTACAAAGATCTTTACAAGATACCTTGAACAACTTATCCAATTGGGCAATACAACTAGGTATAGACTTTTCAGTTGAAAAAACTGAATATGTAGTTTTTTCTAGAAAACATGAGCCAGCTCAGCTCCAACTTATGTTAGTGGGTGAACCCATTACTCAAGTTTTAGTTCATAAATATCTTGGCGTATGGTTCGACTCAAAATGCACTTGGAAAAGTCATATCCGATATTTAATACAGAAATGTCAACAAAGAGTTAATTTTTTGCGCACAGTAACTGGATCATGGTGGGGAGCACATCCTTGGGACCTTATTAAACTTTATCAAACTACAATTCTATCAGTGCTCGAATACGGATGTTTTTGTTTCCGTTCTGCCGCAAAAACTCATATCATAAAACTTGAACGAATACAGTATCGCTGTTTACGCATTGCTTTAGGTTGTATGCATTCAACTCATACGATGAGTTTAGAAGTGTTAGCGGGCGTTCTCCCCTTAAAAGATCGTTTTTGGATTATCACTTCTCGCATTCTTGTGAAAAGTGAAATTTTGAATCCTATGATAATAAATAACTTTGAAAGACTTGTTGAACTTCAATCTCAAACTCGTTTTATGACTGTTTATTTCAATTACATGTCTCAAAATATCAACCCTTCTTCATTTCCTTCAAATAATATTTACTCATTAGATACCTTTGATTCTACCCTATTTTTTGATACATCAATGTTAAATGAAATTCGTAGTATGCCTGATCAACTACGTATACAACAGATTACAAATCTATTTCGTGAAAAATATCAAAATATAAACTGTAATAATTCATTTTATACCGATGGTTCTTTTCTCAACGGATCTACTGGTTTCGGTGTTTATAACAATAATTTATCCGTCGCTTACAAACTCGAAAGCCCTGCTTCTGTTTATGTCGCAGAGCTGGCTGCTATTCAGTACACATTAAGTTTTGTTGAAAATTTGCCTAAAGACAATTACTTCATCTTTACGGACAGCCTCAGTGCTATTGAAGCTCTCCGATCGATAAAAAGTATAAAGAGTTCTTCGTATTTTTTGAATAAAATACGCGACCATTTGAGTACTTTATCCGAAATCGCATCACAGGTTACATTAGTATGGATCCCTTCTCATTCTTTAATTGAGGGCAATGAGACGGCAGATTCATTAGCTAAGATCGGTACGGTACATGGTGACATTTATGAAAGACCTATTGAATTCAATGAATTTTTTAGTTCTATACGTCGAGAGTCGCTCATGAACTGGCAAAACTCTTGGGACAATGGAGATTTAGGAAGATGGTGTCATTCAATTATTCCTAAAGTTTCTTTAAAACCTTGGTTCCACAAATTGGACGTAAGTCGTGATTTCATTTGTATGATGTCTCAGCTTATGTCCAATCATTACTGGTTTAATGCTCACCTTCGTCGTATAGGACTCACAGAGGACACCTTTGCACCTGTGGCGAGGGTTACCACGATATTGAACATGTTGTTTGGTCATGTCCGTTATATCGTGAAGCTAGATCCAATTTAGAAAATTCTCTTAAAGCTCGGAATAAACAACCAAATGTCCCTGTTCGTGATGTCTTAGCAATTTTAGATTTCCCATATATGCGTCTTCTATATTCCTTCCTTAAATCAATTGATGTTCCTATTTAGTACACTTTTGTTTTCATTTCAGATTCTATTTACGCGCTTAACCAGGAATAAGACGTTCCCGAAAATATATTTGGCTCTTGAAGCTGCAGGAACCATACTTATCAAGATTGTATTTTATGATTTGTAACTTATTTATAATTGTATTATTGTATATGAAAAGATGAGAGGGTTTTTATGCCTGTTTGAGGAGAAATATTTATTAATTTTACTCAAGCAGGCTTTTCCCTACTCCAATAATTATTTCGGCCCCGTTATGCTCTCTGCGATTGGGCCTTTATCTTATTACATTTAATTAGAATAAAAAAAATAAAATGAAAAGTGGTCCACTAGTGATGAAAGAAACTTTGGTTGGCTGCTGAACGAGTCCCGTTGTAGCGCGGATTTTGTTTTCTTATGTAGGTGATTAAATTAAATAAATTTTCGAGTGCAGATGCCCGACTTTTATATCAAATTTAATGCTTTTAAGTGAGTATTTGAAGATTAAACTTTATGAGGAATCTAAAGTGAACTAAGAAGAATCCATTCCATGGATTAGCAGATTGGTTTAAGAAGAAAATATACATTTTTTCCTGTTTTCAATTGTGTTTTCATGTTTCATGAGATGAGTATATGGGCTGAGATGAATAATGGAGCAGTTCCTCTATTATGTAAGATTTTCAACGCTAAAATCTTTGAAGACACCAGTTCTGGTATACTGGAATTTTACAATCTCAAATTTCTTATGTTCCTCAAATGAAAATTTTTGAACCCTACAATATCGAATTCTAAAGCTGCCATCATCTGGGCTACACAGACGTTCGAGCAGAATGCACGGATTAAACAACAAATTTTCACGATATTACTTTCTTTGTAAGATGGTGGGGAAATCTGCTCACAGACACCTGATAAGAGAGCTCAGGGAGTGGGGTTGAATTTAACCGAGCTCACTGAAACCCCTCTAGTCTCCAGTCCGGGACGACGGTTGTGTACTACGTCGGAAAGTGGTCTTTTTGTACCTTTACTCTTATACCTCAAAGTTAACCTACCATTGCTAGTATCTAGACCCGCCACGCATCTAGTATCTCCAGGGCTATCTCAGAGGCAGCTGTACAAACCGCATTACAAATGTCAGGGTCTTTGCACGTCATTCGAACTAAGTTGTCCGGAGTAGTGTTTGGCCCGCTTACTACCATCATGTCGCTCCTCGTTTGCACAAGACGAGGACATACGTAGAAGGCATGCTCAGCGGTCCACGCACTTGGGACACATGGGAGACCCCGCATGATCGAGCCTGCGTAGATTCCGCTTGAAACAGCCATGGCCTGATAGGATCTGTGTCATCTAAATCTAAATACCTCTGGAATAACAGTTAGATCATTCCCGCTGCCAACTGGACATCGAGAATGTTTTTCTGGTACCTCGTATGTCTCTTGTGACACATTGAACGAAGCACATTCTCCTCAATGGCGGTGCTGATAGGCATCATGCCGGGTAATACAAAGATCGCGTCGTAAATACACTAGCAAGAAGTTTCCATTTGCAACCGTATACCGCTGAACCGTTCGACATCATTTGAGATAGTGTTGCAATAGCCGTTGAAGCCCAATTACAGACATAGTTGACGTGGCTATTAACATAGTCCCCAAATGTTTCAAAGATCGCTTTGAGGTAATGATGCAGTCTCCGACTATGCTTACCGCCTGTTGCTCTCATTCACGGTTATTCACAACCGTAACCTCCGAGAGTGTATCCAGTCCTCGACCTCTCCGATTGACTCGCCATAGACATCCAGCGTTAGACATCCACGGAACCGACGGTCACAACAACCCCTACCCCTGCTAAAGTTCCCTAGCTTCAACACGCCGACGAACATTAAATTCCACAACACCGGGCCCAGGATGGAACCTTGCGGTACTCCCGCGGTGATTGGGATGCACGTCTGACCTCCCTTCGTGTTGGAAACTGGTACTCGATTCCGGAAGTAGTTTGCCAAAATCTTGAACAACGACACTGGTACATGAATGCTCCTAAGCGTGAACGCTATATAGTTTCAACTGGCGCTATTGAACGCATTCTTCACGGAAAGAATAGCATCTAGAGTGGACCTACTCTTTTGGAAACCGAACTGGTTGCCTACCAGACCGTTTACACCCTTCGTGGACTTACCCAGTCTGTTGAGGATAATCCTCTCAAGCACCTTACCCTCAGTGTCCAGCAGACAGATAGGACTACATGCCGATGGATCCCTTGGCGGTTTCCCAGCGTTCAGAAGTAAAACCAATCTCTGTCGCTTTCACCTATCCGGGAGTGGCAGTCATCCAGGCACCTCTGCATGAAGGGCCACTTTAACTGCCATCCTGCTTGCCAGCTTAGGGATTCTATCCGGATTCGGTGCCTTGCTCACCATTAAGGTATTTGGCGATCACGATGAGTTCCTCGTTCGTAACCCTTACCTTCTCTTCAATTTCGATATGACTGTCTTCGCTCACGAATTGGATTTGTGGCAAGTTGGTCGATCATCCCTGATCTATGTCTGAGATACTGAAACGTAGGACGCGAGACCCGGCCACCGGAAGCCAACGACTTGGCTTGTAGCGTTGAAAGAGTCCCTCGATGATACGCTCCAGCATCGCTGGTGATCGCTCTGCAGGCGCCAACACAGCTTTGGTCTTAGCCATCACGATCATGTAGGCTTCGCTCCACGGATTTGTATTGGCACTAACGCATAGCCTGTCGAGACTAATTGACCAGCAGTCGGGCGGAGAAAAATGCCCCCTCGCGCTCTCTCCTCGTTGCCTCTCCGAATATCTTGGCATCGAAATGCGATGTGTATATACCCATCACAATGAGCATTAGAAGTTCAGTTGAATTATATTTGTGAAACGATAAACTTGCGCTGTCGAATTATTATTGAGCGAAACTCCATTCAATTGCGGTCGTGTCTCCTAAAGTGTGGAGAGTGCAATACTTTCTTGTCGTGTTCGCGAAATTATTCCGAATTCTTTCTTCTCGAAGTCCGAGAGTTTAAAGCGGACAAGAATCGTTCTCGAAGTCCACGAGTAGGCGTGGACAAGTTCTGTAAGTAGCATTTTTATTTTTCGCGTCTCTATGGAGCTCAAGAATTGTCTGACCAGATCGACGGATGATCCGTACATCCGCCCCTAAATCCTTGAAATCGCTCCTCATTTTTACAAGATTTCAGAGTACATATTAAGACCCATGATGTATGAAGATATGGTGTAACGGTATGTCAAAAGCAGAATCGGCCATGTTGAAAAAAAATTACCAGGGACTAAGTGACTTTTTAAAACCTCTTTTCTTAAAAAAAAAAACGAGTCAAATTTGTTTGCATCACCGCGATCAATCATATCAGTTTAGGAATCTCTAATATTGGGAAGTATTTGAGCATTTTATCCAACTTTATCCAGCTTTTCAGAAAACAGAATGGTGTAACACATCGGCCTCTGGACGTCATCACACTTCAAAAAGTCTATATTGGGGAATATATGATCGGATATCTTCTTCAGGATTTGACAACTTTTTAAAAGTCAAATAAATGTTTTCTGAACAAAAAAAAAACTTTTTAAAAACCAAAAGTCGCAATGTTGAATTTCAAAATGGCGTCGGATACCGGTTTCCAATTTCTGGACAGTTCAGATTATCTTCAACTAATCATTAGGGCCTATTGCAGAAAAACGAGGCGAGCGGCGAGTTATTTGTCTGACCACTTTTGGCATTGCAGATGGCGAATCGGCTGGATTTTGGACAAGTAGCTCGTCTGAGTAAACTGCTCCACTCATTCGTTACCTAGCTGTCACCAGCCAAGTCACCGCCATCTTGGATTCAAGAATGGTGCTAGACATCGAAATTCGGTCATTGGGAAATACGGTTAGGTATAAAGTATGATCGCTTTTCGTAAAAGTGGATGTCACTATCTTGAATCTCAAAATGACGTCGAATTTTATAATGACTTCGAATCATTTTTCGCAAAGACCAGTAATGGTGGGGTTGTAAACATTTTTCATAATTTGATACAGCTTCCAGAACCGAGAGTGGCTATCTTGAATATAAAAATGATGTCGACAGTTGTTTTCCAGTCTCTGGATATCAACTTCCAACCTCCAGACATGATCATAACCCTGAAAACTATCTTATTTAAACAGTGTATTTGCATAACACCTTGACTTTTTTCAGTTAAGACTAATGGGTAACCTTTCTCTTTTTAATACATCTATATACATCGATGTTTGGTTATAATTTCGGCTGAGCAGTCTTGAATAAGTAGAACGATCTGGTTTTTTACTGTCCGACGTTTCGTCACTGATCAGTGACATCTTCAGGGGAAACTGTTGGTGTTTATTAGCGATTAGTGTCTGTTTTAATTCTTAAATTTGTTAACAATTGATAAGAGTTTATCTAGTTGTCTGTGGTTGAGTTGTCTGTGACTTACATAATTCTTGTTCGTTCCTTGTCTGGATGCTTTTTAGAGCTTATCGTCAACATTAATTGGGGCGATTCGGGGTACATTCTACAATATTGGTGTTCATAAAAGTCTATGGTACAATTTTTCTCTTATAAATATTTCGAACAAACTTACAAATCTCTTTGCTGTGGACCTATTGCGATGGCGGATGGTAACGTTATGGGGAGTAGTTGTGATTCGGGGGGGTAGGAAATCTGTGTTACTTGTGGTGAGATTCGAAAGACAGGGACAGAGAAGGAACTAGTTGGCTGGTGCATTGGTATTTGGTATGAGACTCGACAGCACAGCTGCGTAAGCTGTGTTGAGTCCATCGAGATCGACTCGCTTGTTGACAGTATTGGGCGTGTTGTGTATATGACACATTTCTAAGAATGGTAGAATATGGGTGCGGTTGCTATGGTCGATAATAGTGGTTCGACTGAAGTCAAAGCTGTGTTTGTGTTGTATACAGTGGTTAATGAGTGCCGTTTTCTCCTTTAACTCGTCCAGCTCTCGTTTTGTGTTAGTGCTGGCACTGAGTATCTGCTGTAGCTTGTTTACGTTAGATTTGTGTCCTGCTAATCGCATATTAAGTCTGTTCTGAGTCATTCCGATGTAGCAACTGTTGCAGTCGCTACAGGGAATTTTGTAAATAATGTGGCTGTGTTCTTCTTTTGTTTTTAGATCTTTGACTACCGTGAGTAATTGGGAAACCGTGTTGTGCTGTCTGCTGCTGATAGTGATGTGTGCATAGTCGGGAGTTAATATCTTCTTGAGTCTTTCAGTGAGTTTTGGGACATAAGTTACTGATCGATATGTTGGCTGTTGTGACTGTGATGTTGCTGCTTTTGTGCTTACTTGGTGCGGTATCGGCTGGCTCGTTTCACCTTCGGTGGCTGATGCTTCGTTGGATGATTGGCTCGGAGTAGTATGCTGTTGTGTGGTGCTATGCTGTATGTTGAGTAGATGTGTTGACTGGTTTGCTGTTTCTCCTGTGGTTGATGCTTCGTTGGATGGTTGATTCGGAGTGGTATGCTGAGGGCTGATACTATATATCAGCCCTCAGCATACCACTCCGAATCAACCATCCAACGAAGCATCAACCACAGGAGAAACAGCAAACCAGTCAACACATCTACTCAACATACAGCATAGCACCACACAACAGCATACTACTCCGAGCCAATCATCCAACGAAGCATCAGCCACCGAAGGTGAAACGAGCCAGCCGATACCGCACCAAGTAAGCACAAAAGCAGCAACATCACAGTCACAACAGCCAACATATCGATCAGTAACTTATGTCCCAAAACTCACTGAAAGACTCAAGAAGATATTAACTCCCGACTATGCACACATCACTATCAGCAGCAGACAGCACAACACGGTTTCCCAATTACTCACGGTAGTCAAAGATCTAAAAACAAAAGAAGAACACAGCCACATTATTTACAAAATTCCCTGTAGCGACTGCAACAGTTGCTACATCGGAATGACTCAGAACAGACTTAATATGCGATTAGCAGGACACAAATCTAACGTAAACAAGCTACAGCAGATACTCAGTGCCAGCACTAACACAAAACGAGAGCTGGACGAGTTAAAGGAGAAAACGGCACTCATTAACCACTGTATACAACACAAACACAGCTTTGACTTCAGTCGAACCACTATTATCGACCATAGCAACCGCACCCATATTCTACCATTCTTAGAAATGTGTCATATACACAACACGCCCAATACTGTCAACAAGCGAGTCGATCTCGATGGACTCAACACAGCTTACGCAGCTGTGCTGTCGAGTCTCATACCAAATACCAATGCACCAGCCAACTAGTTCCTTCTCTGTCCCTGTCTTTCGAATCTCACCACAAGTAACACAGATTTCCTACCCCCCCGAATCACAACTACTCCCCATAACGTTACCATCCGCCATCGCAATAGGTCCACAGCAAAGAGATTTGTAAGTTTGTTCAAAATATTTATAAGAGAAAAATTGTACCATAGACTTTTATGAACACCAATATTGTAGAATGTACCCCGAATCGCCCCAATTAATGTTGACGATAAGCTCTAAAAAGCATCCAGACAAGGAACGAACAAGAATTATGTAAGTCACAGACAACTCAACCACAGACAACTAGATAAACTCTTATCAATTGTTAACAAATTTAAGAATTAAAACAGACACTAATCGCTAATAAACACCAACAGTTTCCCCTGAAGATGTCACTGATCAGTGACGAAACGTCGGACAGTAAAAAACCAGATCGTTCTACTTATTCAAGACTGCTCAGCCGAAATTATAACCAAACATCGTACAATTCCCAACAGTCCAACTCTCATACAACAATCATGTCTATATACATCTCTTTTGTTGAAGAAACTTGTATGCCAAGTTTGGTGAACATCGGTTCAGGCATCCAATAGTTAGGTTGGAACATAATGTATGTATGTATGTATTAGGGATGGGCGCTAATGGCATCGATATCCAGCGGTATCGATACTAAGGGTCGCGGTATCGAGTATTTTGGCATCGATACTCGCCGCAAGAGATGAGTACCGGTATCGATACTTTGCCAACGGTACTTTGAAACGATACCGATACCACCAATGCCTTCTAATGGTGATAGGCAATACCTATCGACCTGAAGCATCGAGTATTTTGGCATCGATACCTTCTATACCGATACCACGATACTTGGTATCGTTTTGTGCAAAAGTATTTGAGTACTCAGGTATCGATACTTCAGACAGTATCGCCCATCCCTAGTATGTATAACTTGACTTTCAAATAAATACATAAAGCTAGATAGATGATAGATAGGTAGATTAAAAATTCTAAAAAAAGTTCTTAGCGACATCTGCCGCTTGTAACATGGCAAGCGAAAACTTGGAACATTTAGGGAATATTAATTTATAGTGAACCCCTTTCCTATGGGGGACACTTGATTAACACGCGCCTAGAAATCTCGTACAGTGATTTGAGATATACTACTAAAGCTCCAATCAATGGACGCAGTAGTTTAAAAAACATCTGTCAAGTCTTCCGACTAGCGTTTTAAGGACTAAAGTTTCAGGGATGACAATAACTCCCCCTGCATTAAGAAACATTAAAGGTTAGACATGTAATAGGTATAAAACATAAAAAATCGCAAATGTTCATGGTGGTTCTATCCAAACGGCAAACAAACAATCAACGACTAACATATAACGTTGCATTCGTTCAGATAAAAGTTATATTATGTGGCGAGAATTACGTTTGGAAGCCCAACAGATACTGTATAATTATTTTCCCTGCTGATATCTGTCCATTTTTTAGACTGAGTAAGATCAGCTCAAAGTACGTCTGGAAAAACTGAACGTTTTTGTTCTGTCAGAAAGACCGCAGCCGAAGCAATAAGAGAATCAAATTTCAGACCAAACGCATAAATTGCGAGCTAGTGACGGTTTCGTCGCTGTCAACATTTATTCTAAAATAGTATTCACTTAAGAGTAGCCAAGTTGCGACAGGCCTTGGCCCCAAGGCGTATTTTATTTTATTGCTAATTTGCTTGGTGCGCATCGCCCGCGGCTTGGTGACAGTAACAAAGTGAAGAATTTCTGGAAATAAAAGCACAAATAATTTCATAACCAGTTATCAAGCTACTTGCACAACCGCAATTGGTGATCTGCGTTCGCCAAAAAACCAAAAATAGGCGACTTTGTGTGTCAAAATTGTCGCCGTTCATTTCGCGGGAAGCTAATGTAGGGTTTCGGATCGAAACGAATGCTTTTGTTATTCACATAACATGAAGTTTAAAATTCCGACTTCAGCGTTTTAAAATATTATGCGGATTAATGGCATGCCTTCACTGCTGGGTTCACCATGCTGGATACTGCAGATTGCGATTAATCACGAAAAAGCCTGCCGAGTTTACGGTGTGTTAACCAATTTGTCAGTGGTGATTGTTTTTTCGACGTGGAAGCGAACGGAAGGTAGATAGGGTTTAACATATTTTGATTAACTAAATGCGCACGTCAGACGCACTGTCAGGTCAGCTCGTTGGTGAAGACAGCAACCTGTAGCAAAGCTGTTGCGGAGAGGTTAATTAGCTGTCAGTTGTTTGACCGCATTGCAGCCATTTAATGGCGAGGATATTTCGTTCAAGTGACCTACCGAGGAGCCGAGGTTCATCCAATTAAGCTATGGTTTACGGTTTCGAATAGCTGAGATGATCTTCGACGTGATTGTATCAAATATTTGGAAAATGACCATTCGCCTGCTGCACGAAAAAAAATTCGGATATGCTTCCGGCAGAATGGAATAAATCAATTACCTGTCCGAATGATGATTGATTAATACCACCTGACATCAGTGATCCACCCACTCTCGATACTCTCCTCGTGACTCAATCTGCGTTCAACGGCTCGGATCAGGGAGATTTATGGCACGCGCATAAGCTTTTACTTTTCAGTGGTACGAAGTTTGAAGCCTATCGAAATTTTTATCTTTAATCAGAGCCGTGACCAGCATTTGCGTTTGAAGTGAAAAAGAGAGGTTGTATCTAGATGAATTTTTAGATTTTCATAATAAGCGGGAAAATGCATACATAGGACTACGTTATTGAACATTATTGAATCAAAATTTAACTCCATAATGTTCTGACTGTGAAATTTCAAATGAAAGTTTGTAGCATTTTCGTATGAACACCTAAAACCATCCCTATGCATTGACGATTTACAATTCAGTATGATTCATTGCTACTTGAATGGATTTATCCGGTACAGAGTTTGTAATGGAGATGAAACTCTGCAGCGAACACAAAAAATCAAAGCACGAGATTGATTCACTATTGAAACGCGATCACGTCGCAACGCTATTTTATGGACCTAATCAGTTACATTGTAGACGGAATCAAACTTGTCAAGCCGTGGTACAAGAGTAGGATAAAGACTTGCGTCTAATGCCGTGGTGGGCTCCGTGGTGTCCAACAGAACCTACGGAGAAAGAGTAAAAAACGCAATGAAATCAATAATGGTTTTTCGATCCTGACCGGCTGCCAGCTTTCAATTATGATTGCATTTGGCTAAATTAATGCAGCCGGTCCAGTTTCGTTTGAACAAATTGCGTAACATTACTAGCTGGACTCTAGCAGCGAGTGCTGCGTCACTCAAGAGCTCCCATGTCTATCTGTCGATCCGTGCTAGTTCCCCAATGTGTCACCGTAGGAGATAAATAGAAGACTACCGAACATCAAACACTGAGCGGAGTAATGTTTTAATTACGCAAACTCACCGCAGCACCGAAGGGTGTCCCGGGAACTAAATCAAATCAACCTTAACAGTGGTTCAGATTGTTCGGCGCGATAGCCCGCTTACAGATCATGTTAACACGCTCTGTCTGGCTTACCGGCTAAGCACTGGGAAAGAAACCGACCTCTGACCATGTGATTTTTAAGCACGATGACAGGGAAGCGGGGAGGCAACGCACCGACGGATTATGTTTAAAATATTTATTTATTGATCTATCGATCGTCAATGCCGCGCAGTTTCGGAAAATATTTTATTAATTCAGAGTGTAAAAATTCAATGTCAATTTCTATTCCAATTTCAATAAATTAAGCAATTCAAAGCCCTACGCCAAAGTTAATGAAAGCGCCTTTCGTTATGCTTCTGTGCCAAGCACCGTAACCGTCGGTTGATTCAAAAAACAAAAGCATGAGATTATGACGATCATGTTCACTCGTAATGATTCAGATTATGCTGTGACGTGAATACAAATTTCTTGTGTTTCTTTCTAAAAATTATCCGATGATCCATGATCTATCCAGGTCAAGCCTCGCTTCGGTGACCCAAGTATGATTTATAAAGTTTCTGCGTAACCTTCCGAATCTGTACGTGCTAAACGTTTGAAACGTTACGTTCCTTTTCGTGGTACAATAAATGGCTGGTCGTGCATATTATCATTGGCAGATAAAGATTAGAGGTTACGCAAAACGGTAAGGAGAACGATCGTTCGTAAACGTGCGACTCGTTGGCTTTGAACGGCTCGCCCAAGCAGCTCTGTAACAATAGACTTTTACCCTTGGATAACAACAAATCTGATGCTTTATATGACAAATTTAGTTTTTGAGAGAGGTTGCCGGGTTCAACAGATGAGCATTCCAGTTTTTCAGTTTCTAGATGGACTGATAAAGATGTAGTATTGAATGCTGCTGATTGTTTTGATACTGTCAATAACGGCTTGATTCAAGATTATGCTGATTTGTTCTTAAGGTAATTAGCTGAGATCGTCACTGCTTTTTCTGGGCCATGAATCGACTTAGGCATGGCAAAGTCTCATTTCACATCAGATTATCAAAATTATTGTTATAACCCACGCACAGAAAACTAATGTGAAAGGTGAAAAAATTGTCTCAAATGCATAAAAAGTCACAACATGTTAATGGGATAGCTGATTTTCGTAGAATAGAATATAATATTTTATAATATTTATGAATATTTCAATTAAAATAAAATAAAAACTGTCTGAGGCCTAGTATTAAAAATTACCATAAAACATTGAAATGCTAGTAAAAGCTACGAAGAATTAAAAAATCTAGGTTATTTTGATATAGTACACATAAAAAACAAATATCGCAAATAAAAAGCTTGAAAAAGTGAAGGTTCAGATTGATAAAAAATCTAGTCCAAACTCTTTCTATGTTTCTATTAAGGGAGAACAAAGTTAAGCCTTTGTCATATCAACCCACACTTAGAGTACTATTCAGGCATCCTATCTTTCGAAAAAAAGACAGCCTGGCCACTGTAGTCCATTACACTGTAAATAAAAATCACGTCAAAGTAAAGTGATTTGCTGTTGAATTCGCACGACTTGCCTAACATTTCAGAGTTGAATGAAAATCTTTCGAAATATAATAATGCAAAGAACGATGAAATCAACAGCAAATCAATTTATTTTCTGTTGTTATGTTCATCTTTGTTGATATGCTTATGTTTGAGATACGGAATGTCGGTCAGTTGGATAATTATATAAATTCACAATGAGTTCAAGAGACTTCTTTTTATTTTAGATTTTTCATTTTTATTTCATCTTAGATTTTCAATTTAATAACAACATGATCCTAGAGATGACCCCCGTCACTGTATCGATGCAATCGATTTCAGGATCTGTAAAAGAGTTGTTTTATTGTTATTTTAATTTAAAAGATTCAATAAAACTTATTAAAATCATCAAATTACGAAACGCAAGTTATTTTATTGTTATAAAATAATTTTACTACAATTATGGGTCACTTCACTTATTGCACCGAGCAGAATTATACATCATTATACATTATACACCGAGCAGAAAAAATACCACCGCTAATGAAAATTGTTCAGTTTCGTGAGAATAGACGTATTTGCGTGAAAGTGACCCATAATTGTAGCTGACCCATAACTGTGGAGGGACTGTACCTGGAATTTAATTAATAAATAGAGCGAAAACGGGACGTTGAGCGGGCTCGCCGACTTGGGTACCACGTCGATATGCAGCCGTTTCATCTCCTCCAACGATCGCTTCGAGTAGTGGTCCAGAACACCGCGTCTTCGCCCTTGTGGTATTTTTTGATGAGCGACGCAACTTCGGACAATTTCCTCGTTCAGTCCGGAGCGAGAGAAGAACGGCATTGACATCTTCGTCTCGCTGATTGTCAACCACAGCAATTCATTTCCTTTGTAGGGAAAGTAAAATACGAAGTGCCCTGCCAGTCGTTGCCATCCAGGGGCGTCGTCACATCGCCACATTGCGATTCGCTGGGTAAATCGACTTGGCTGCCGCAGCTCTGAGACTAGTGGACGGGACTGCCGCTTCCTGACATACAAGTCCATGTTCACCAGTTACCGTTTTGACTCAAACTTCGAACAGTCTCATACTTTAAACACTTCAGAATAAAAATCACATTATTATAGCTAGAGTAATCAAAAGTATGATTACTATATACCATTTCGTTCCTCGGAATGTTCTTTACCCAGTGATGTATACTGCCCATAAACGCATAAGAGTCACACTGCCAAAAACGTACAACTGAGTAAATCGCAGTATGCGCAGGTGAACAACTGATATTTTTCCTTCCTACTGATTCAATCAAAAAACAAAAATTTAATACATGCATTCATCCGAGATCAATATATGTGGCAGAGTACTTTTATATGCAATAAGGTTATTGTTGTTTCGATCAGTACACTTCAATTGGTCTTTTAATGGAAGTTTCTATGATATTCTACAAGTTATTTTAGCTCTGAGCCTTTTTTGCCTTTATTTGTAACATGGGACTGACCAAAATTTATATATTTTTCATCATTTTAGTAACAAACATAACTTTTCTTGTGATTTTTCGAGAGCAAGCGTATTGCAAAGAAGTTTCTATGGCTTATCTCGAAAGTGATGAAAATTCACAATGGACTGTTATGCATTTATGGGCAGTATAGCTCTTTACTGTAGGACCACTTCCAGGGAACCAGCAGATATTGAAAAAGTGACAGTCAGCTCTTACTGACACGCAGAGAATCCATCCCCAGGATACCTATAACTCGGTGACGGAATCGTGAGAGGAATCTCAAACACGATCCGGAGGATTCCCACTCACGATTCTTATTTCAAGAATCCTAGAGCCATATACAGGGCATTCCTGAGGATTCTTTTTCAGGAATCCTTTTCAAGAACGCTCAGGAATCCAATGTGAGGAATCCTAGAGAATCTATGCGAATCGTATGTGTTCGTCCGGGAGGATTGAGACGGATTGCCTTTCTATCTTTTGGTGATTACATGCAAAGCCGAGTTATGAATTCTCGCCAATCCCACAAACGAAACATGTTTGAATTTATATAGATTGTATTCAATTGCAACAAAAATAAAATAACCAACATGTTAAAACTTTAAGATCGACGAGAAAATCCATTTTTAGTGCAAGAATTCACATCATAGCTTAAGTGTTCGAAATTTGATGCAGTACGGTACTTTATCACTGTTTGACCGGTTGCACAGGTCTTCCTCTTCAGTATCATTTGGAGCTTCTTGTTGCTCAGGGTAGTCGGTCGTTCGGTTCGGAACCGGGCTTTCTTTCGATGCTCAGATTGTTATTCAAGATGTGCCAAAATGTTGTAGAAGTCGGAACGGACGAGTCCGCACGATGTCCGTTTTCGACACGGCAGGATACCGTTCTTTCAAAGCGAAAACTTTGGAACACTGTTTCGCCATCACGGTTAGAATTCGACTGATAGAGTTGTCAAATTTTTTCTGCTGCTCATGGGTTACAATGATTGAAGCTGCATGCGTAGTTTCGTCAGTGCGTGTGAAGGTAAACCTGTAGAAATCGGTATTTTTTTTAATGCCAACGTCATAGCCAGTGTTACAGAAAATTTTCATTCATTTCCACTACTAAGTGTGAGATAAATACTATAAGGTGAGATATATGAAAATGAACTAAAAAATACAATAAGAAGTATTAGGAAATGTATAGAAGATCACAGTAGACTAACTTCCTATGGTGAAATTTCCAAACTAGGACTGTAAAATATGCAAAAATAGGCACAAGGGTATGTAGTGGTCCTAATAAAGACCAACACGAAATAAGATATTCATTTTTCGAGCATTCTCAATAGGGAACAAAATGTCATTGCACCTCGCGAAATGGAGAGAATGGTATAACTTCGAAAAAGGAGAGTCCACTTACAATATTCCATATCTTGCACATTCTTTAAATTAGTTCTCAATGTGCCCAACTCGGTATATGAAGTTATTTGGACAATGTGCATTAAACGAACAGATACGATCTATTCGTATTCGTTTGGCTGATGATCATGTTTTTTGTCAAAAAAGAAAGTAAATTGCACTGTCCTATACTTTCACTCAACTTTCCGAAGCCGAATAGTCCTCTCCACCACACTTTCCCTCTCACCGCACCATACCTCTGTTGCTACTTAGTCGGTATTATATTCTCCTGTGACTATCCTTTCTTCCCTAACGACGGGTGCATGCACGAAAAACACAACGAGTGACGTTGTTTGCATCTGTTTTCTCCCAGAAAACAATGCAACAAACCAGCATTTCATTACAGATTGAGAGGGTTTAGGTTTATTCGCAATCTGTACAATTCATGAGTTGTGTAGCTCGAGATTTTCATCAGTACAAACAAGTTTTCATTTTTGGCACAATCTCAATACAGAATAAAATGGCTTTGCGTCTCGAGAGAATGATTTAACTTATAACAACATGGGTTTCAAATAAATAAATTGTGAAGTGTGGTGATGTACTTTTAGCAAATTGAAATTGTGATTAAAATCCATGGCAGATGCGCTGTAGTTTTTAGCACAACCCGGTAACATTGTGCATGATACTTCACCTATCATTCAAGATATAGCTGTTTAAAATCCGTTCTGTGGTAGCAGGATCATAAGCATATGAAAATGATTCATACCATCTGTTATCGCTTCAGTATGCGAATAGAAAGCGAGCTCGTGACCGATGCTTTTCCAACAGATTTTTAGTTAATTTTTTACTAGTTTGCATTTGAAGAAATATACCAATTATGATACCAGAAGCTTAGGGAAAACTTTACCCGTCAATTAAGACAAACTCGAAAGTAACAATGCTTATAAGTTATTTAAATTCTGATAAAAAAAAATTCTGTTCAGTTTGCATTTTGCTGAAGAGAGACAACATAAATACGACCATAATCATAGAATGTATAGTATAAACAAAATGCAACATGGAATAGAAAGATCCCTTTTGTTCACTTTCCACAGCAAGAACTTCAATTTATTTGTTTATAGAAAATGTAAAATTTTAATAGAAGTGTTACGAAAAGTGCTATGCTACACTGAAATAAAATAAACAAATCACCATGTGACAAATCAACAACACGTCTAAAGTAGTTGTTGTTGTGCTGCTCTCATCGACTGAAAACATGAACTGAAATAAAACATCAACCTACTATCACAAAGTAGGCATGCGGCGTATACTGAAGCCAAGCGCGTACCGCGCTTGCAACATCAAAACTATCTGATGCTTATGCAAAACAACATTGCAGCGCTTGTCCACACGAGGTCGCTCCCTTGTACAACCATTCCCTCATAAAATCATCTAAACACACGTTCACACCAGAGGCTTTACGGATGTCTCAAAGCTAGTGAAGCAAGCAGCAAGTAGATTATGACGGCAAATTTTGCCAAAGAATTTATGAAGTCAATTTTTTTGACGTAGGACTTACTCAAATTAGAAAATTTATACCGAGCTTCTTAGCAGAGTGATTTAAGAAATCAAAGAAATAGTTATCGGTTTCCGTTATACTCTGCAAGAAAAATTTTTTTTTTTGGAAATAAATATTGAAATTCAGCCCGCGCAAATATATATTTCGACTGTGGCATAGAGTCTTCCTCAGTGCTTATGTGGACTGGTGTCATAAGCACTGAGGAAGACTGTATGTCACAGTCGAAATATATATTTGCGCGGACTGAATTTCAATATTTAATAAAAAAAAAAATTTAGTAGAGTATAACGGAAACCGATAACTATTTCTTTGATTTTGTAGGACTTACTTTTAAAGGGTGGCATGCTGTGAAAAGTGTATTGAAATGTGCCCTCTTCAAACGCTTGTTATGTTACTACGACTGAACGAATTTTAATTACGAATGTCTTGATCGCGAGCTGAAGGTTACCCCAAGCTGGTGTGGTGATTTAAAATTGACATATCTTTGCGATTATAAATTAGTGAACATTCGAGTTGAAAGTTACCAATTTCATTTCAGTTTTGCAGCTTTCAAACAATCACGAGGTCGATTTTTGTAGATGCAACATGTGTTGTAATATCGTTCTCAAGTGTCTTTATAGACAGGTGAAATATTGCACAAAATTTTGGTGCAATAATGAGAACATCTTTCCGACAATATACTTGAAAAATTTGAGTTTAAAATCGTGTACAGTTATTCACTTCGTTCGCTTGCGGCTGCTTACAGACTTACTATATATAGAGAATGTGCGAAAATCAAAAGCGTTGCGATGTGTAATTCTGGTTGGTTACTAAACATCAATGTCTTGCACTAATATGTACAGTAGTATCATCGGAAAGAATCAATTCAAACCCGCAAAATAAAACAAACGATCATAAAAACAAGTATATACACAAGAAAAGAATGTACACTAGAAAAGTCGCGATATTACAATCCACATGGTGACATCTACTCCTACACTGCCCGTATGTCGGCAAGATAGGACGTCGTGTAATTTTTTTCTGGGTATGTGGTCGAATGTTGCATCACAAATTTAGGACAGTAACTTCTATTTATCTTACTGAATTTATCAAATTTGTTTGATATTCGAGCGCCTCCACAGCCTGCAGTAACTAGCCACTCACACAAAAGTTTTAATAAAAATAATTATTAAAAAATACTTTATTTTACTACTAAGCAGGCTATTCCCAAGCGAACAACGTTAGCCGTATTGTCAAAGCCTCTATTATTAGTTTGTTGTTTATAAGCAAAAAACTTTTAAATATTGTCTTTCAATAATTTTATATTCACTGATAAATCTGATTAACGTGGAAAAGATATCAAAAACAGAATCATTCGATAAATAGTGAATATGTATCAAACTAGTAAAATATTTTCAAAAATCCGATAAAATGGTTAAAAAAAACTATAAAAAAATCTTGAACCGGATATTAAAAAGACAAACTACATTTCATAATTTCAAAATACCCTTTTCATGCAAAAAAAGATAGCAGCCTCTTTATTGTGCAAGGAAACATGGTTAGTACTTATACTACTCAACTATTTGTGTCCTTCGGAATCATATACTGTAAATACAATCGGTTTTTAGTATTACTTTTTTACATTTTTATGGTAACATTTTTTAAAAGTTTCATTTATACTAGAACAATAGAAAACAACAAAGCATTTTTTTGTACTTTAAGTAACATGGTAGCATTTAGTGTAAGACAGACTAAACTTCTAATTAATTTTCTGCCAATGATGATTTTAATAATTTCACCATCAAACGATTAGTTCTAATTAGAAATTTTCAAATGGTAATTTTGTTTCATCTACAGAACCGTTCGAGTATCATCACTTAATTACTTATACAATAAATAACGAAATCTCATCAAGAGGAGAGGACTTTACTGCCGGATAACACTCAGTAATTTCCGAATGAGAGCGCTTTGCTCACTCAAAGCGTTCCGGAAACCATGACTTACGCCCGGATGGCCTTGACACCTTTAATGTACACGTGATCTCCCGGAGAAGGCATATATTCATTAGTGTTGAGATTCATATCTCCAGGTGGATTGATTAGGGAAATCCTGGGTGGATAGTAAGACACCACCGGACTAGAGTACTGTCCAACGGGATTACTGTAGGACAACGGGGCCTGCAGATGGTGATGGCTAGCGGGTGTTGCGGCGGCGTATTGCGGCAGCGAAGATGGCTGGAAGGGAACGAAGCTGGACTGCGTGGTGTGTGGAGAACTGGGCGGAGAAGTTGGCGAAGGGACCGCGGAATAGTGGGACTGTGAAAGCTGCTGTGGGTGGTGCAGGTGCTGGTGCGGGTTGATAACGGCCGCTGCTGGTTGCTGATGTTGTTGCACGTAGGACGGTTGCACGTATTGATTGCTGTAAGGATACAGGACGGGACGCAGCAGTTGGATGTACTGAATTCCACCGGTGGGTTGACCCTGTGGATTTATGTATTGCATAATCAGTGGGGTAGTCGCTGTAAGAAGAGAGAGAGGAGGTTATAGTACGATTTGAGGGTGAACCGGGTTGCGTGCATGATACCTGGTGCTAGCATTTGGTTTCCTGATGCTTGAGGTGTCATTGCCACATAGTACTGTCCTCCAAAGGTCTGGCCTGGTGTAGTTGATATGTAAGAACTAGGCGGTTGATTTGATGTTCCACCATACGTTAGCGATGCTTCCGAACTCTTAATAGGTTTCAAAGGAATTTGAACCGTTGGAGCAACTTGATTCTGTAATTTACTTAAAGTTTCACTGTCGGGTCCAGCGATTGTATTATAGCTGGTCGGTGCACTGGATGGGTGTCGAGTCTTCCGGACTTCCGTAGACGCGGCTGGTTCAGGCTCCGCATTCGACAGATTGAAAACCACCGCCACTAAACCAACTAAGCACAAAATTGTTTTCATTTTTTTCGCACCTAATTGGCACTAAACTAACCACAACAAGTTCGTCGCCCGTGCCAGCGGGAAGTAAGAAAAGCGAAACAAATCGGTGCCGCTTCACGATCTGCTAACTGCCACCAAACAATTTTCCTTCACTTCTTTTTCTGCCACCTTACACCACGCAAAAATTACACTACAGCTATATATTATTGCACTTGCACTGCAGCACTGTGATTGATAAATGAATGCATCGCTGATGTGTGCAAGGTCTTTTATATTGCATTGCAAAAACATATCTCAGATCACATGGGAACCTCGAGAAGGGGCTCCGAATTACCCAAACATGGTGGATGGCTTAGCCAACGGTTCACCGCGTAGGAAGTTTGAACAAAGTCCAAAACCAACTACCGGACGAACCTTAGCGAGGACCCCTAGGTTACGAACGTGAACGGAAAGGTGTGTAACCGTGTATCAACTAAACCAGATCAAAGCGAACGGGCAGCATCCCTACTTGCATTCGTCCCGTACTTGCACGCAGATAGGAAGTAAGTTTTCTCATACGCAGTCCATGCCATAATTTTCCTCCAAACAAACTGAATCGAGCGGGCAATGCGATAGCTTACGTGGTATCAATTATCGGAGATTGCACCAACGTAGATATTCAGGTGTTACGCAGTATGAGTATCGGCGAATATGCAAATTCCTTCGGAAGCTTGGTCACAGATACCAGTCTAATCCGATCCGATTCGATCCGACAGCAAATGAAAGGAAAACTGAACACACTCGATATGACTTTGAATGTTTGCGTTGATGATTATGTTTCAAGATCATGATTATGATTGTCATGGAAGTCAGCGTGCCACGTTTGTTTGCCGCGCAGTAAAACTCTTTCGGTTTCTGTTAATTGGAAAAGAATTAAAAAGATATTTTTGTAATAGAGCTGATTGCAGATGAATTAATGCAGATTTTCTACAATGGTGTCATCATGATTAATACGGTTTGAAAATGAATGGTGAGTATCACAAAATGAGTTGTAAATATTTTATGAGCGTCGCTAAGATAATCGAGCTTGCAGGGACGTAAACTAGACTCTACTTGGCTTTTAAATTACCGTGCAGATGGATGAACTAGGATCGAACATTAAAGATGCTCAGGCATCAACTATATGTATATAAATCAAATCTAGTATAAGAATCTTGTTCTCAGAAGGCCAAATACACCGAGGACCTCCACGCGTACAGGTCTGAGCACTCTTTGTCTTACCACTTGGAGGGAGGGCGCCGTCTAATCGTTACCCCGGGTATCGGTTTCGTCTGAGCTTGAGTCGCGGCGTCGATGATCAAGCCAGAAAGGAACGCGTATTCTTCCTCCGGAGGAAGTTCCACGTGGGAATCGATTCTCTGCGATATTACGGTCTCATAGGACTTCCAATCAATGTTACGTGTCAGGTCCTACGCAATATTGATTGGATCCGTTGGAGTTGACCCATTAGGAATTGAGATAACGATAGGTAGGTGATCACTACCGTGGGGATCATTGATTACTTTCCACTGGCAATCTAACGCTAGTGATGTCGAGCAAAGGGATAGGTCAAGCACGCTTTCGCGTGCTGGAGGATTGGGTACACGTGTCGCTTCCCTAGTATTCAAAAGTGTCATATTGAAATCGTCGATTAAGTTACAGATTAAAGAAGATCGGTTGTCGTCGTACAGCGACCCCCATAGCGAACAGTGAGAATTAAAATCTCCCAATATCAAAAAAGGCGCGGGAAGCAGCTCTGCTGTATCAGTGAGATGCCTCTGTTCAATCAGCGCGGATGGAGGGATGTATAACGAAACAAGGCATAGGTCTTTTCCATTCATATTCGTTTGAATGGCAACGACTTCAATATTCGAGATCGAGGGGAGGTCGATTCGGAAGAAGGAATAGCACTTTTTAATCCCTAAAAGTACCCCTCCACCGTGTGAGTCCCGATTTCGACGAATAATGTTGAAATCGTGGAAATTGAGTTGATCGTTTGAATTGAGAAAGGTTTCACAGAGCGCAAATGCGTCACAATTCTAGAGAAACATTTCAAAAGGTCCTATCTGCTTTTACAGATTTTTTGATCGATCACTTTCATTCAATTACCACAACTTAATAAACACCTTTTCCGGCACGTTATTTGCACAAGTTGATAGCGGAGGGATAACTCTAACCTTCTGAACTAAAACCACACTTGGGAGAGTTACTAAAGCTGAGCCATTACCAAAATGAAATTACGCTTAGGAAAAACGATGAAAGCAGATAGGACCTTTTGAAATGTTTGTCGAGAATTGTATGTATTTATTAATTGAGAAAATAGATCGAATTTGGGGATTATACTTCTGCAATTCCACTGTAATACAGTGATAAAATTCCTAACCTCTTTCGCCGTATTAGTCATCGAAAGATATGATAGCTGAAATGAGGGGCCAAGTTGCTGCTAGTTGCTTCAAAAAGGTTTTCACTGTAGGAAGAAGGGCAAGAAGAATATTTTGTAGGGGATCTGGTATGTTGAATGTTTTAAATATCCAGTCCACAATATCAGAAAATTTTATGAACCCTGTTTCTTTTTTATCTTCTGATCGAGAAATGGGTGCACGAGGGGTTTTTGGTGCCCCAGGAAGCGGTGGGTACTCCTGGTTTGATTTGAAATTGAAACCGGGAGGTACTTGCTTCGGTTTTTCTTCACCGCTTCCTTTTTGTGTTGGCTTATTGGTCATTCCGCTAGGGGTTATCTTGCGACCTTTGCGAGAAAGATTAGGAGAGATGATCATTCTCCTCTTCCTAGATCCTTCTGGCATGGCATAAGAACACCCTTCAACGGGATCGTCAGATGTACCCTCATCGGTTGGCAAAAAGGAAAAGATGTTTCCTGTCGAGGGTGGCTCACCACTCTTCAGCATTTCTGCGAAAGAGCGCTTTGATCGTTCCTTGAGGGAACGCTTAATTTTTTCCTCGCGCTGTTTGTACGCGGGACACGCCGAAAGGTCATGCCGAGTTCCCTCGCAGTAAAGACACTTTTCAGTATTCTCACTGCAAGCGGTCTCAGCATGATTGCCTCCGCACTTGCTGCAGCGTGCCTTGTTGCAGCAGTAGGTGACTGTATGACCTAACTGCTTGCAGTTTTGGCAATGCATGACCCGCGGTACGAACAGGCGTACAGGCAGACGAACCCTGTCCAAAGAGATGTAGTTCGGCAGTGCGGATCCGGCGAATGTTACACGGAAGGAATCCGAAGGGAAGAATTTCTTCTTCCCTTCTTCGATGGATACTGAATGCAATTGCTTGACATCCAGTATCTTTACATCTTGAATCAGGGAGTTCTTGAAGCAGCCAACCCCGTGACGCAAAATGTCATCGACCGTGAGGCTTCCTTCGGTAACCACACCGTCGATCTCCACGTCCTTGGCAGGGATGTACACGCGGTACTCTCTCGTGAAGAGCTCGTAGCTAGCAATTGCGTTTGCTTGCTTCAAGCTACTCACAACAACTCGCAGTTTGTTTGGTCTAACCTTTGTAATTTCGGTTACGTCCGAAAACTGTTTTGCCAGGTCCTTGCCGATTTGAATAATATTTAGAGGATTCTTTATGGACCTGAAGTAAACTACGAACGGACCTTTCGAAGCATCTGGGTAAGCTTTCACCCGTGTTGCTGGTACCCTTGGTACGGGGCTAGGTAGCGGGGAAGGTAGAGGGGAATTGTTGGGGGAGATCTCAATCTCTTCCCCATTTGTTTCCACATCCAGGAACAGTTGCACCTGCATGTCTTCCATTTTGCGGGAGCGTTACGCTCTACCGCACACAAACGATAAATATTCGAATGTGGGGGGGGGGGGGGGTCAAGTAGTTGCTATTAAATTTTAAAAACAATTTTTCAAACTACAATGAATCAAAATAAAAAAAGGCAGTAATACTAATACTAAGAAATATTATTATTATTATTGTTATTATTATTATTATTATTATTATTATTATTATTATTATTATTATTATTATTATTATTATAATAACAATAATAATAATAATATTAATAATAATGAT
The DNA here is from genome assembly GCF_029784165.1 of Wyeomyia smithii. Taxonomy (NCBI): domain Eukaryota; kingdom Metazoa; phylum Arthropoda; class Insecta; order Diptera; family Culicidae; genus Wyeomyia; species Wyeomyia smithii. Next base: position 221,824,790 of record NC_073696.1, read on the forward strand.
AAAAATTCTTTAGTGAATACTTCACCGAACGTCTAAGTCACGACCTCACGGCTGATAGTAGGATTAATCGAGCGTCTCCGCAAAACAAACAATGACGATCCAGCTTCGTGTTGTGACACAGTGGCCGTATCCTACGCGCGACCTTGTAGATGCCACTTGTAGTTGACTTCCACTCGCTCGATCGTATGGTGGTCCGTGCTGCTAGCGGGGTAACAGCGGTGCGGGAGAATTATTCTTGCTGATATATCAGCTGCGCATCAGATCACTGGCGGGGTAGCCTGCCCCTACCAGTGTGCAGGAGATGTTTCTGCCGATAAACTGCAGGCTATTGTTATCGCGCAGCACAAGAACTAATCGACAAAAAAAAAACACCCGTACGATAACTCGTGTATTGTTATTTTGCGAACTCAAACGGAGATGAACAATTTGCGTCTAATCGAGACGAAAGCAAAACAACGAATGAGAAAAATGGTGTTGAATATTATTTTAGCACTCTACTTGCGCTAACGAGGCAGCCATGTGGATTATTAGCATTCGCTGAAAGGGTAACAACTAGTTTATTTGAAAAAAATATCGCAAAAAAATGAAAAAAAAAAATGTACATTGAAACATCACCCATACAAGTAAAAGGTGAATTAAGAAGGCACTGTGTACTATTTATTTGAACTTTCTTAATCTATAGGCGAACAAAACGAGGACTAAATTCTGCCACAATTTAGAGATGGAATCGTGAAACAAATTAAGCAAGGCTATATAAAGCTACAACAATCTATTAAAAAATCGCCGTCACCATCTTGATAATTGAGTAGAGAAAATAATATAAAAATTCTCCAAACATTGAGTAATATATTTTGAAATTTAAGTAAATAAGAAATTTTTAAACGTTGATCTGAGGTTATTAACGATGATCAAAATAATAATAATAAAACCTTTCAGTTGGGCAAAAAAAAATGAAACAAATCATGGCTGATCAGATCGAACGATTTTGATGTTTACATTCTCTAGGTGTTTAAATATTTTGTGATCGTTTTGAATATTATGACAGTATTTTCGTTCTGCACTGTATTTGATGAAGAAGAAATAGTTCACACCAACAAATCACATTTACAACTGATTTAAAACTGAACTACATTTTTTGCGGCCATTTTTCAATTTTGTCTCTATTATACGTTTTGCTGTCAAACACATATTCACCACTGTTGTCTCTCTTACATTCTCAAGACAAAAGCTGGTTATAAACATGTTATAAATCAGTTTTTACAGCAATTCGTAATGTATTTACAACTTCAACTTATCAATCCGATTTCAAACATCATTCCGGTTTAAAACATCAATGCGAGTGAATTAAAACCTAATGTTTTCCCTATAACTTAGTTATGACTTATTTATAACTTTCTCCTTTCATTTTTTTTCGTAAAAGATGTTGCAGGTGTTACTTGGGTAGGTTGATCAACTGTGCTATGCTATATATATTTTGAAAAATTAAATAATCCACCTAGCGATGTGATCTCATTCGCCTTTTTTTCGGCGGAGAAACTCACATAGTTCTTTACGGAATCGAGACAACAACGCTTCTCGCGGAGGACCTTAACACCCTCTTCGAACGGAAGGTGCTGCAGACTATGGATTCCATTGCACACCTGGTGAAAGTCAACAGGTTGAAGTAGGCCGGTAACGTCGCAAGGATGCCGGACGACAACCCTGTGAAACCACTTCTCTTTAGTAACCCTGCCGGCATCAGTGATAGAGGGGGCGCAGCGTGCACGATGGCTCGACCAGATCGAAGGAGACTTGCGGGTGATATTGTGCCGTGTCAAATAAATGTGTGAACAAAAAAAAATGCGGGTGATGATACTCCTGGGCAGGCTTGTAAACGGTCACCATTTTCATTTGATCTCGCTTCCTTAGCGTGCGTCACAGTCAACGTGCTCAACGTGCTCAACGAGCTGAGCCCAAACCAAACCATCGCTCGCGTATCAAAGAGATGCACACTGTCAACCGTTTAGCGATGTTATTTCGGCCTATTTCTGTCTACTTCGTTCATTTATGTTGAGAAATATTATTACAAGATCAATGATATAAATGATTTCCAGAATACACGCACTCAACGTGCGTAATTCTCATTTCTAGAAAAAATGTCAATGTCATGTCGTTTTAGGAAAATAACGTCGTGATGGCTATACTCATTTGACATGTCAGAGGAAGAAGAAGACGATTATCGCAGTGAAAAGTGGTTCTACCGTGACCATTTCAAAGCCTGCTCCTGGGGCAAGCATGGAAATTTTCACTCACTAGCAATATTTCATGCAAATGTGTTCTTTGATTCATCAGGTATCGTTCAATTGTTTCCACTCGCGTACAAGTTTTGCATACAAACGCTGTTAATTGTTTTTCGCTTCTAAGAGTTCCGGATACTATAGAAGAAGACTGAATGATTCAAACACGATAGTATTTATTGTATCCAAGTTCACTTGCATTCAACGGTATCGCGAGAATCTTTGAGATTTTATCGCCAGTGATACAAAATTATGAATCCAAATGAACGTTAGATTGCGTTCAATTGTTTGCTTACTGGAGCAAATAGGTATCATCCATGCTTACGGAAATGGTAGCATGGTGCATTAGCATGTGATATTTGAAATCACGAAGAATCATCGCGGTATATCACGGTGAAAGCACGACGTGGAGTAAACGAATTACGCCTGCAAGCAACCAACATTTGAAAGAATCGCTGCGATCGCTCGAGTGCAATCGTATACGATTCTTTCGTGAAACACTCGCTATATGTTGCTCGCTCCCCCTAAAGCAGGCAATACTAAAACAAAATCATCAAAGAAAGCTACCATATATTTCTTTGCTGTAAGTTGTCTCTTGCATGCGTGAGAATGTGTTACTTTTAATAGCAATGGTTTGCTGGGATTAAAAGCTTATGAATAGCAAGTTCAGAAATGATACCCGAATGAATGTAATGCGATACGATTTTTCCATTCTTGTCCTGGGGGACTGGCGAAACACAGCCCAAAACCGAGCAACATAATAACAACTTCTTGATACAGCACGAGCCACCACGGCTCTCGTCTGATTGGTGAGGTAAGATAAGGAACTTCAATTCTCAGAAGTCAAATCCACAACAGACGGAGAAAGTCTACTTAAAATTAACAACAGTGCAACTACAACAAGTATCCCATATTAAAATGCAAGAGTTCGTAGAGTAAATGATTCTATTAATATGGTTTGCTTCAATTCTGAAATGTATTCAATTATAGAATAACCAAATAAGACCCATTATGAGTGTTTTCGAAACCAGACAAAAAATAACCAGACCAGACCAGACCATACAATATGAGTAATTCCGAAACCAAAATGGTTTCCAGAGATCGGGAATCAACTTTCGACGCCATTTTGTTTTTAAGGTGGCAAATTCAGGTTTCTGAAACTAAAATTACTGAAAACAAATACTTTCCAATATTGGTGCTCCCAAAACCCAAAGGCCAAAAATCGACTATACTGCCGTAATCTCGCAAACTGACGTAATATTGCAACTTATATATTTTACATATTGTGCATTTTCACAAACTAATTTTGCGTATATCTCACATCTATTTCAATTTATTTTTATTAACTTACTTTTGGGTTTAGCGTGCGATTTTAGTTTGACATAATCAAAGACATAATCACCATCTTAGAGTTCCAGTGGTTTGCTTGTACTCAGAGTAGCGGCACGGTTAATCAAGTAAACGAATAAACTGCCGTTCTACGCATAGTTGTCCCATGTTGCTTTTGGTCGATTTTCGTTTTTTATCACCAATGAGTCTATTTTCACGTATATTTTTGAAAAACTTTAAAAAAAAAATTGTTTGTTCCGAAAATCTTGAAAAACTATATCAAGTCTGTTTGTCCCATCGATGATTTTCTACACATATTTGTCCCACTATATTTTTTCTATTCTAATTCATCCCACTAACCACTAATTCCCACATTTATAACTTGGGAAGGGCTACAGAGCACTAAAGACTTCTCCTAATAACGTTTTGTACATTACAGGTTTCAGAAATTCGGTACCGAAAATCACTTTGCTTGATTATTTAAATGCGGTACGTTCATATCTTTGTTAGGGATAACTAAGCCATGTTTGCTGGTTTGTAATCTGAATGCTCTTCCTTTTCGAGCATAAAAAAGATAAACGCATGAGATTCATACTAATTGGAAGTTGTAAGAACTGTCTTTTGTGTGTAGCCAAAATGGTGAAAGCCCAAGAACGTTCAAATATGATAGGAATGGGCAATCTAAAAAACAATTTCCCTTTGTAATGGTAAGTCATCTGATACTTCTTCAATTAACTAAACTTTCATCTCGACTATCACCACTTGAGTATAAAGACAACAAGATTAACGTGATCATTTTCGTAAAAGGTTAAACAGCAATATAGTACGAACTATGTATTGAGAAACATCGAATGCACGTGGTGGGACTGATATGCGTAGAAATTACATAATGGAAGGCAAATTTCTCGGCATTATTGTCCCACTGGGTATTTTTATGGAAAAGAGTGTTAAATCGAAAAACCTTCAACTAGATTTATTGAAAACAGTCTTTTGCAAGGTAAAACTGGTTAGAAGCCCAAAATTGCATTTGTCACATTGACGCAATGCGTAAAAGTATTGTAAAACTTCAGATCGTTTTTCTCGATTGCATGATTTGGAACATGGGACAAATATGCGTAGAACGGAAGTAAAGTAATTCGACTCTCAATAGAAAACTTTTAAGTCAAGCTGATAAACCGATCAGAACAAATAGAATAAAAGATGTTGGAACCACATACACCTGCCTTAGTTTAGCGATGTCGTAACAAGTAATCTAAACTATTCACAACCTAGATAGTATCGGATAGTATCGGTTCTTGAGAATTCATAGAAACCAAACAATGTCGTAATCAAACAGCCCTTCAGATAATATCAGTTCTCCAAAATTGGCTGAACATAAAAAAAGACTGCCCTCGGGATTGCACTTATTTCATCTCGATCGAAAAAAATCACTTTCCAATCAGCTGTCAGTTCGTTCGTTGGTGCAATCGCAATTAAGGATTGAACCGTTTCGTATCTTATCGATCACCACTGGGTTTGAAATGTTAGCCGCTTACTACCGTTTGCAATTTCATCTCAACATCGATTATGTTATTTTCTACGATTGCGTTGAACAATTCGTTTTGCACAGCATAAAGTGCTGCCGCTGTTTTCGAGCTAATGGTGCATTCGATTTATAAGTTTTCAACTTCAATATCGAAATTTTAACACTATATTTGTTCTACAGTGGTTCCGCGTGGATTTGATGGTTACGATTATTGTTCCTTCAGCAGATAAAAACAAATCATGGTAACGACAGCGAAAGTTTATTTCGCTTGGAGGCGCGTGCTGTGACCGCGGATGGAATTTCACTCATAGGTGTCACGGTGGTGACGTTTAAACGAGACGTCGGCAAGGGGTATTTATGAGTACCTAGCTCTAACTGGAAGAAAGTGAAGCTTTACTTTTTTTTACCTTACCATGCTCAAAACGATGCTCACGAATGTATTGGAATAATGCTGGGTTTCCCGATTGCAAGACCTCTCAAATCCCTCTCATCACGACACTGCGTGCCGGTGTTGCCCATGCTGTTCAGTGATACCATTTTCACCACTCTACCTGATTGCCCGATGAACTGACGATGACAACAAGCCCTGATTAAGTAACATAAATGATGACAGCATGCTGTAGACTACCGGTTTGGTGGCACATGTCTATGCTGCGTCCATCATTTTACTGAATTGCAAGGTAAGGAAGTGTCATGAATCAGAGCGCAAGCCGAGACCAGCGGGCATTTTTGCTCCGTTCACTAACTCCGACGGGCGGGCGGAGGGCAGCCGAGATTTACTGCCGCACGCGGCGGTAGTAAATTATGGACATTCGGACCATTCGCGATGGCGCTAAATAGAGGCCCAAGAAATCATGAATCTCCGTCAACAGGACGGGAGGTAGCTCTTTTTTTACTGCTCATATATGGCAGACTAGGTTTTACCTACTTTTGGACAATGGCGGAAGTGTAGATCTTTGTGTTAGTCGTACATACAGTGTGGGTCGTATCTGGGGAGTTGGTCACAACAATGAGGAAACGAAGGCGATCTATTATGGTAATTGAATCGTGGGAAATTAAATATTAAAAATTATATTGCTGTTTTTGCTTTGTTTTAGATTAAGTGTTTAATATACTATGGTTTGTGGCTGAGCAAGTGTTGTTTAATATCGATTTTTTTTAATTGGACACTATCTCAAAAATAGGAGAAAATATGAAACGAGATTGATCTTGATCCATAATTATTATGTTTACTCGATTATTCCTAGTGCTAGATCCAATTAAAATTTATTCTGTAGTATGCCGAGCGTGAATAAGATTACAGTTTCTTCGGGCAATAATACGAAATATTACGAATTTCTCGGACTGCGTTAAAATCAATAATTTATAACTCTGAAGAACCGAGCGGTAAAAATTTGATGAATTTCCATGTTTTTGAATCAAATTCTAAATTGGAGCAAGAACACGGCAAAAATTTGATCATAAAAACCTGAGAAATCAACACATTTTCAAACTCTGTCTGTAGTTTGAACAGTTTATTTGTTCATAAAAATAATAATGTTCTTTGCATTCATTCTTCTATTGCTCAAACTTTATTATTGCAAAAGTGTTACTCAATATATGCAACACTTTATAAACTCTATGAATCCAGCCTCTAGAGTTACGTGTTGGCAATGTCAAATTTGCTACTTCGAATTTGAACTTTCATATTGAAACCCCATAGGCGAATTAACCACTGTCTCCATCGGCCGACCCGCGGTTTGCGTTATTTTTACAGTCGATTAACAGCTTGCCCGTTCATCTAAATGTATAGTACACCACTATCCAAATTCAATCGACAAAAGCCCGTAAACGCTCGGCACAATCACATCAATTCCCTTCCTGAACTGTGAACTGCGTTCCCGCCCATCGAGTAATTACACAATGTTCGCGAAACGATATTTTTTTGAATTTGATGGCCAGATCACAGAGTTCAAACCGCTGATTCCGCCATTCATCTTGTTCACTCCCGCAAATTGTTCATAATTCACTAGGAGTTTATTCCTGGTAAAAACAAATCACGCAGCCCCGAGGCCCCCGAGACTGCGCTGTGCGGTTGTTCAATCGAAACTTTTTTCCTCAAGTAGTCAACGACAAGCACTGACCACGATAAAACAACACATACTATCACTTTCAAATGAATAAATGCACAGCAAGGTGGCCAGAAAAATATATTCCACAGACCGGAGTGCGGTGGTAAGGTTTCCTTGTGAATGGTGCCGGCCACTCCTATGGCTAGTGGCTTGTCGCTCGTCGAGCACTCAGGTCTTTCGATTGGCCAGACGCAAAGATCATTATGACAAGTGTGGAACGCAATGGGAGAAAGCATTTTACAGCATAAGTGTAAGACAATTGGTTGAGTGCCATTCCAAGCATATTTTTGCAGCCGTTGAAAACCCAAAAATGCTGACACTTAAGGTATGATAGTTTTTGATTTCTTTTTCTGCGACTTAATTATGTCTTAGTCTGAGAATGTGCATTTGATTCTCTGGTTATCATGACAGTTGTACACTATCGGTTTTTATAGAAAGCAAGGCCTTGCTGCTAGATATTACTCTATTGGAACTACATCACGGTGCTCCCAAAGACCGTTATTATTGCACCAAAGAATCTGAGTACACCATTCGATTCGTTATGATGTCCAGAATCTCTGGTCGAAATTTCAAAATCATCGTACGGTACATTTTTGAGTGATGCCCTTTTGAAGGTCGTAAAGTACAAAAAAGTGATATTAAAACGACGAAATACTCAATGTAAAGCACGTTTTTCAGCCACAATTTTATAAAACAACTTCCGAAATAGTTTCTACACATTTCAAGTATTATATTTCAAGACATTTACAGTTGGTGGAAAGATTTATTTAAAAATCACACAGTGCACAGTGGTCTAAATTCTAAAAATCGTGATCGTTCTAGATTTGACTATGAAAAATTGATTTTATGTACTCAATGTGTTCAGCAAAATTGTTTCTTATATCAAGGCCTTACTTTTGGCGTTTTTGGTTTTTCGATCAATCCACCTAACAGTTATAAAAACAGATAAAAAAAAATATTTTTTTTAATTTTCAATATACCGGATTGCTTCTTTCAGCAAAGTTGTGGAAGATTTTAAAAGAAAAACAATTGCTGAATACTGCCATGTTTTTTTATGGAACACCCCTCCTTAAAATCAGTTTTTTGTCTATAATTTCGTCTATAATGGTCAAAACAATGCAAAATGTTCTAATAATTTATGCATTCAACTAAGCTTTCCGCAAGACATTGTAGAATTTATTGTTTTGATAATCACAGAAAAAATTATAGAGAAAAAACTGATTTTAAGGAGGGGTGTTCCAAAAAAACTCTATCTTGTCGTGTTCAACGTACAGATAGGACGTCGCAGTATTCAGCAATTATTTTTCTTTTAAAATTTTCCACAACTTTACTGAAAGAAACAATCCGGTATATTAAAAATTAGAAAAAATATTTTTTTATCTAACAGAACATTGCAACTCGCGACCAATTGGGAGATAAACAATTGTGATGACAACTGCAGTTTATCGAAGTCAGCACTTGTTGCTCGTTTAGTATTCATATTCTTAAGTTAGCTTTTGAACGATTTTCAATTTGGACTGTATTTTAGGATTGAATTTAGTCTAAAATTCAATCTAAAACAATCTAAAATTCTAAATTGGGACTTCAAGTGGTTTTACGTTGAAGATCTGGTTTTTTTTCTCCACGTTGTAGTAACTTATAAATCTTTTTCTAAAAAAATAGAGATACCCATAGGGTCCAAGTTCCTCCTGCGGAACATCTTTGTCCCATCCTCGAATACTGTAACGACAAATCGTTCGTCTTTTGCGGCTTTTCTTGAATCAGCCATTTTCGATGACTACATATAAACATAACTGCTGTTCAGCCGGACCATGTGCCATAGAACGGAACAAATAGTAATCAAACGACGCAATATCTAGGGAATATGACCGGTGAGGTAGGACTAAGTTTCAATGACTTTGCTCGTATTGTGACCGTTTTTTGTGCAGTACTCTGTACTAAATAAAACCAACTTGGTCCCACCAAAAACATCAAATGACCGGACAGTCTTCGTGATTTTTTATCGACTATCACGATGCGAAAATTCTTCCTTACTGTGGCTGGAAACTGACATTTAACGTCGCTTGGCATCATAAAAAACCAGAAGTTCATTGTTTTTCTAGCATTCCCAAAGTATGCAACCGCTTGGCGAGTAACTCCTAACACCGATGCAAGCTATTCCTGCGTTTGGCATCGATCCTCAACGTGCAATTCGGTCAATTCAGCGTCTTCCAAAGTATTTGACCTCTCTATACGCGGACAACTGTCAACATCGAAATTACCGTCATTTAAGCGATAGAACAAATCACGGCGCGTTGTTTCACATAGAGCAGCATTTCCACTTTTTTAACTCTTAATGCGCTGCAGTTGTTGTTTTCTTTAAATGAAATGAGAAAAGCAACACTACCGAAAATTGACGATTTTTTGGTACAAAACCAGTCAGTTTCACACAACTAAAACATTCAAGCACGATGAGAAATGACGCGAGGTGAATTACACGATATACACAATTTTATTCTCTATTACTTTATTTACAGAGAAATTGTTTACGTCACTTGCCGGAAGCCCTAACACTGGAAAGAAAAATACAAGCGTTCTTTCATCTCCACAAATTTTCGCAGCTATGTTGCCATTACCATATAATTATATGTATTACATCGATAATTACTGAGTCTGAACCTCTTGTTTCTTGTGTTTGTCGTTTCAGTCTCTTAAGCCTTTTGGCTGGTGCGTTTTCAAATCTCACCATTTGATATAGAGCAATTCTTAGCAACATAGGACAATTTTATTATTTTGTTTCATCGTCATTTTGGATTTAGCTAAACCTTTGCATAGATGTTTCTATAGCCCTAAAATGTCAGTTTGTGCTATTAGTAATTTTCCTCCAATTACGAGTAACTTAAAAAAACTTGTGAATAAATGGTATTTGTGAATTTATTTATTTATTCATTTATTTATATCATCTGATGTGAAGTCTTAAAGGAAATTGAGAGAACCATTAAAAATGTTTACAATTAGCTATTTTGTGTTAAAAAATATGACTAGGCTCACCAAACTCAAAGAGATGCTCGACACCGTGAAGGTTCTCATACTAAACGCAGATTCATAATAACCAAAGCTTGTACGATGGAATTGGTTTACAAGCATGCGTTGAAATGCAAGAAAATTTTTCAGCTTCGGGGAATTCAGTTCAGCTTTTAAAAGTTTGACAACATATAGGTACTACCTGCTGTAGCTTACGGCGGCGTTCTAGAGTGTCAAGTCCAAGTTGGCGGAAACGGTCTGGATAGGGTGCTACCATTGGTAGAATCAGGCCAAGGTAAATCTTTTAGGGCTAGTCGAATAAATCGTCTCTGTAAACGCTCAAGGCGCAGATTCCATGAAAGCTTGTGCGGAGTCCAGACCAGCCGATCCCAGCTTAACTTGCAAAATTCCATTGCACAGGAATGATATTGACGATTAGAAACATTTTTAGAGCCTAGCCGGTTTATTTGATCGGTGTCATGTTTTCGCAAAGTTGAAGATAGTAAAAAAAAAACCTGAATTAATCCCAGCCTTTCTCATTCGAACTTTCTCGTTTGTTGTAACAAATTTGCCAAAAAACTTCAAATTTTCGAAAAAATTACTTCTTGATAATTTCTACTGGATTCACAGTTTACTTTAAATAATAAAATTTGGTAGGCAACAGCACAATCATATCGAACAATTTAAATTAAACATTCACACGCATACAGATACACACACACAGAGAAATTACATCTGAAGAATATAATAAATGAAATTTTTCGCCTAATACATGTTTTGAAAATCTTAGGTGAAATTATTTTATGATTGTGTGGGGTGGGGGTTTGGGGTTTTCAGGTAGAGGCCGGGAATCAACCTTAGATTTCATTTTGAAAAGCGCAATTGCCGCAATCTTTTGGAATACATCCTAGAGTTGCCAAATACGATTCAATAAAGGCATTTTTACTCTTTGCGTTCAAAGAATAGCGATGTTGTATTTCAAGTAAATGAATTTCATAATGATAAAAGTAAATTTGACGTAATATTTTTGAAATGACTTGTGCTAAAGAGTTAGTAAAATGGAAGAAACGATTCCTGATTTCGAACAATTTAATTTAATTGCCGAGAACGTTCAACCTAAATGAAAATGATGATGAGGCCACATATTTTGTTCTAAGCAGTGGGTTTTAAAAGTGGGTTTAAAGTGGGTCTTTGGGTTACGTTACTTTCTAAATCTTTTGAACCACATAATAAATTATTATGAAAAAATAACTTACTTGTTAGAGACAACCCGTTCGTATGACAGCTGTTTTGGTCAAATAAGTTATGTAATCTTTGAGATGAGAGACTTCCTTTATTTTTACAATTTGATACAAGTTACAAACGTGGTTGCGGTGATATCTTTTTAAAAAAGATTGCGACCTATCGTTTGGAGTGTCTACACAGAACTGATTTTTATTCGTAACAATAATTTCATCGATCCCACGATCGCACTTAGAAATATGCAAGCCTGCAACCTATTACCTGATCTATATGCTGTGACTGCAAAAAATGTGTCGCTGTTCGGTGCACAGGTGTGTTCCGGTGCCGAGACAAGTCCGACGGTAACTTACATTATGGTTAAAGTAAAAGTCTGACTGTAATAAAATAATTTAGAATTTTTTGGGGCAACCAGACCTTTTATATGGCTCTAAGAACGCCAGAACCGATCTTCGAGGAAAGTGAGTGAGTTTAGAAAATCTTCGGAGTACAGTACTTCTCATACCTTTTGAACCACAGGTCCATTCATTATGAAGGTAGCCTGTTCATTTGATTCAAACTTTGTTCAGTTGTGTAGTTTCTGTAATAATGAAGTTTTGTGATTTGATTTGGCACATAACGGAGAAAGTTACAGTCTGATTACAGTGTATTTAAATTGTGTTTCATGGGGTAGCTGGACCTTTAATTTGACACTAATTTTGTGAAAATCAATCTAACCATCTCTGAGAAAAATGAGTGAGTTCAATAAATGGAATATGTTTTTTTTTTTCAAAACGTGTTTTTACATTTTCATACATAACGGACAAATTTACTGCCCGATTACAATAAAATTCAATAAGGTCTTATGGGGCAACTAAACCTTCCATACATTACTTATTATGCGAAAATCGGTCCAGTCATCTCTGAGAAAAATAAGTGAGTTTTAACAACTTCCGGAACATGTTTCTTTTAATAACTTTTGAACCACATTCTTAGCCCTCTAGTGCCCAGTGCCACCTTTGGACGTCCTTCAGTTGAACCTCTGAAAAGCTTCAATCAATACCTAAAAAATGTTTATAAAGTTTCATAGTAATTTTTTCGAAGTCCGTCTGAAAATTAACTTGGGCACTAGAGGGTTAATCTTCATAAAAAATCATTAGTAAAGTAAAGGCAGTCTTTCCATTTGAGACCAGTTTTATAGAAATTAGATGCGTAGTCTAGGAAATTTTTTTGGTTATGGAATTAGAGTTACGTTGTCCATGGATGTGAACTTTTGTAATATATTGCTATACGTGTTCCCTTGCAAAATACAATGACCATTATTTTTGAGTGATCAGGTACAATATGGTTTATGAAACCAATCACCTTTCCAGGATTCAAAGACCAAATCTCTTTGGGCTGTAAACAGCCACTGCCAAGAAACCTTGATCTGCGTTTAAATAATGCACCACAACTGCACAGGAAATGTTCCCATATCTCGCTTTCAAATTATTACAAAAGCGACAGATATCATTCTGAACCCGGCCAATATTCTTTAAATGATATCTACTCGTACAGTGCCCTGTTACTAGGCCGACGTATGTACAAAGAGCTCTTCTGTTGAGCTCTAGGAGATCTTTCAGATTGGGAACACTTTTTGACATCCAATCGATTGGTTATCACAGCTGACACTGGTTATCACAGCACTTGACACAGCTTTCGCAATGTGAGAATACAATCACGGATGTACATTTATAAGCATCAAGCGCTTTCAGCGCTACTTGACTGACAGAGAAAATATAAATGTTTGCATGTTTGTATTTTCTAGTCAGACAAACTTTCGCACATTCAAAGATTGTTTAGGAGATAATGAAGTTTCGTAATTTACACATTTTGAAACACAGTGCCCAAACTAAAATAAGATGATAATGAAATTCAATAGCATCCTATGGGGTCTCTAAACCTTTCATTTGCAATTAATTTCATGAAAATCGGTCCAGCCATCTCTGAGAAAAGTTAATTTGGCCATTGGGACCACTTTTATACCTTTGGTTTTTCCTGTGATTGCTAATATTTGCAGGAGAAAGGCAAAATTATTTACGCCGTAAAAAATTTGATTTTTTTTTTCAGAAAAAAATTCTATCCTTGCTTTTATTTCTCTAAGTTTGAACAACTAATAAAGTTCAAGTAACATTTTGTAATTTTCGTAAAAAAAAAGCTTGGGACTTTCAAAAAGTGGGCGTTTTGAGATATTTATCCTGGAATCATTATTTTGTAATTTTTTCTTCCCAAATTGACAAGTCCCTCAATCTGTAAAAATCATTTGGCAAAAAATTTTAACTCTCTTTCTATTGACAAGCCTTGAAGTTTCCACATGAAAGATTTCTTGGTGTATTGCAGCCAACATAAACAGTAAAAGTTTTTGAGAATCATGTAGTTGAACACAGTAATATTGTTACTTTTTTAAAACTTCCTATAAATCTCTGAAGAAATATTCTGATCATCGATGTTAGAAAACCTGTAATATTACATTTATTCTACCCTTATAGATATCAGTTCAGTAGCATTTTCTGTGGCAACATTTCTGCGTACAGTAACTTGAATTTAATTTCCATGCTGTATGTTTTTTAAAAATTGTCGATATCGATTATTTTCGTTACCAAATATCTTAGAAATGCATGAAATGTCGAGATCTGATTTAATTTTTTGAAAATTTTTAACTTGACCAGAAAAATTTGACCTTCGAATTTCACTTAGGCTCATAAGTTCCGTCTTCTAGTAAAGAGTACCCATTCAAAATTTCACGTTAATCGGACTTTGGGAACATGTGTCTCAAAGCAGTCAAAGTTATACTTTTTCGAATAATGATAAAAAAAGCACAGTAGTACATGACAATGTCGATGTCTAAACTCTTTTTAATTTTTATAAGTCAAAAGCAGGCATTAGATGAAGCAAATACTTGCTACTTTTTTAATACAGATTTTATTTTGTGCAAATAAAATTCGTACCAAAAATAGCAAATATTTGCGCCGTCTAATACCTGCTTAAGAAATGTATGAAACATCGAGATCTGGTGTTATCTAGAAAAAAACGACTTTTGGCAAATATTTGAGATTAAGTCCCAGAAAGTTGATCTTTCGAAAAAAAATTTTTTTTCGAGATAACACCAGATCTCGACACTTCATGCATTTCTGGGACATTTGGCACCAAAAAATTTTTTTTCGATATCGACAATTTCATTTACTATGTATTGCCAGTGCATGTTTTTCATCGATCAAAAAAGTGAAATTTCAACCGCTTTGAGGCACGTGTGCCCAAGGTCCGATTGAGGTGAAATTTTTCATGGAGGCTTTTTTTCGAGAAGATGAAATTTTTGAGCACTACTTCCAAGCGAAATCCGAAAAGTCGATTTATTTTTCATTGCCACCCTAGTGTACATAAACAGTGTAGTGTACACTAACCCTCTCACACTGCAAAAATTGTTTTTTTTTGTGAAAAAAATTCAACCTATTTTTATGTGTTTTCTTCTGATTTACAGTACCAAACTTCTTATTCTTTGCATGCGATTACCTAAGTTTTGGATAAAAACCTTACTCAAAATTTGAATTCCATGATTTTGAAAATGAGTATTAACCTGTAACAGTTAATTTTGTCTTCCGACGCGTTTACAATGAAAATCTATTCGTCGGTGCAGGAAACCGAACATATTAAAATTACCAATAATGGAGAAGCGTTTGGAAATCGGATTATTTTCAAGATTTCAATAACCAAAATACATTGGAATAAATACTTGCAATAGCTCAGTAAATTTCTATGAAACAAAAATCACGTGGCGAAAACATAATTTTATGAGATGCTTAAGTTCTCTCATAACAAATTTCTTGTAAACATTGTTTAAAAATTAAAATTTGGATTATTCAGGAGTTACTTTACTGCTTATCTCATTTGCATATCTTCCGAGTGACCATCCGTTATTATCTGAAAAATCACCGTAGTAAACTTGCCAAAAACTTGATTGCACTGCTTCGCTGAACGTGTTGCGTCGTTATGTAAACGAAATGACTTCAAATGTAGAGGACTGGGTTTCTGGTTTTGTCATCATCATCCGGAATAACCTTAGCTTTAGCTGAAGCTGTTTATTGTTCTTTTTATTTCTCGTTTCCCTTAGCAACTAATTAAATCGCTATCGCATAGATTATTATAATTTACAGTCCGTCTTTCGGGAAGCAAACCTGTCGCTAGAATTACCCACTGGTAATCCTGTATGAAAATTCACTCCCTATCTTAATGCTAACGTCACTTCCCGCCATTCAATTTCGTTAAAGTTAAGCATATCTACAATGAGAGTGGGTAATGGCATAATTCCACAGTTTGTCTTCATGGCCTAAGGAAGCATTGTATACGCTGTATACGCTGGGGTTATCTTCCATCACTGCTACGAAAAAGTGGCAAAATAAATTCAACAAACAAGATTCCTGTCAGCGGAACTTTATCGCGGATAAAGCCCCAATCTTATCGTTAGAGTATCTATCTCGAGCTTATGGTTGCCACGGGTGATGATGCGGCTTCGCCGCTGAACCGATGGAAGTGGGAGCCGATCCGTTATACTCGTAGGAGTCGCTGGAATCTTCGTGACTATGGTGGTTAAAATTTGGCCCATGTTTGCCACTCTCGTGCGATGATAATGGGATGTAGTTGGGATTGGTCGGGGCGGCCGGAAGGTACGTGTTCGAAGGTTTTGGCGGAAGCGGTGGAAGATAATCGCCGGTTGGTTTCGGTGGAGCAACAGGGGGTAGATAGGGGTTCGATGGTTTCTCGAAGGTTACCTTGTTATGAACTTTTTGGGGTGGTAGATATTGAAGCGCTGGAGCGAGGAACGTATTGTGGTAGGAGGATGAAGTGGCTGGTTGGCTGTGTGCGTAGTCGGATACTTCGTTACTCGAGCCAAGATAGGTAGAGGGTTTGAATGGTTTTGTGTTGAAAACGGAGGTATGCAATTGGGATACTGCCTGGACGGGAGTTTGTATGGCTAGAGGTTTGATAGCTGAAATATATTTATTGCCGGAGTAGATATCCGGTATGTGGGAGTGTCCTGTCGATCCGTAGGGTCGCGTTCCTTTGTTTGGTGGGGCTAAAGCTGATTCTTGATAAACGCTTGGAGCTGGACCATAACTGGGTGGTAAATATGTGTTCAGCGGGGATGTCGGTGGAAATGACACCGTGTATGATGGATTGAAATGAGGCGATGAATCGTAACTATACGGGTGGTCCCAACTGGCAGCTGTAGGAACTGCTTTGATAGTTAGAGCGGGGTTCGGTGAATGTAAAGCATTGAGCAGTTCGGACAGTTCCTTCGAACTAATGCTATACTTTACTGGAGTATCTGCGTAAGAATTGAATCCATGGGGGTTTGCTGGTGCGAAAAGGGCTGGCTGCGCGAACTTGTACGGTGTTGAGTAATATTTGTAGCTCGAGTAGTGCGGTACGTTAAACAGAGGCTGCGGGGCGCCGTATGTGAAACCGGAAATTGTTGGAGCAACGAATTCCATTGGTGATCCATAGCGCGTGGGTGCTTCTCGTTTCCCGTGCGGACCTTTAGATGACGCTTTTTGCGAGGATGATTTTGAGGTTGTTGCTGGTTTCGTTTGAGAATCCTTGGCGGCCAGAACAGATGCCGATAATAGTACGACAGCTGCTACCTTTATGCACTGTCAGATAGAAAAAAATGTATCAAACGTATATTTATATTTGATATAAATTGGTATGAATTTTAATATTATTTGTCATATGAATAACGATGAATTCTGAATAACTAACCGGTGATTACGAATCTCTAAGCTTTTTAATATCAAATTTTATTGTTGCCGAAATTAACATTAATTTCCTAGTTTTCTTGTTGAATGAATTTTCTGGTTTTCCATTTTATGCATTTTTGTTCTTGTGGAATGGCAAAAAAAGTTTATTCATTTGCAAAGCATTTATGTTATCAATTTTTGAAATGAGTAATCAGTTTTTATATAGAGGTAAAATATTCGGAAGAGAATCAATGAAAAAAATTTTATTCAGAGTTTTTAGCAAATCACAACATCAGCGTGTCCTAAACATCTAATGTCAGAATATTAATAACAAAAGACAAAATTCTCGTTTTGTATATCTCTTTCCAATTTCAACATGAATATAACAAATCTTTTCAAGATCTACATTCCAAAATAATCATTTTTGATTACTCGCTTCTTGATTAGCGATAACTTCACCCTCTTCGATTATTCTCATACTTCTGTATCATCAGTTTCAGTTCAGTTTAAACCATTGGAACTGTTGGAATTAAATCATAAAAATTTTACCTCTAAAACATCCATGTTACTCTTATTAAAGTTTTTCTTTTTTGGCGCTACTCACAAGGAAAATTACGTGATTTTATTTTAAATTTTTATATTTTAAATAATTTAATTTTAAATAATGATGTACTAAATAGTTTTATTCCACTACGTTATTGATTAAAATAAAATCTAGCAAAACCGACAATTTGAACAAGATTTACCATCTAAAATTTATCGAGAATAAATGGTTTATTTTTTATAATAATGATCATTTGAACCAAAAAAAAAAAAACAATGTCTATCTAGGCAATGAACCTTAGAAATTGTTGGGGTAAATGTAACTGTTTTAGTAAAGTTATACAAACAACAATTATTTTTCACACCCAAACCTATTTTAAACTTCAACATTAAAACGACCCTCCAGAAAAATTTCGTCCAAAATACACACACCTAAAGTTTGTCTTTTATTCAGAATCTAATTTTTAAATTGAACACATTATCATTTATGCTGCTTTCAGGGATATGTACACTTGCATACATTTAGAGTAAGTTTCCAGTAATATGTTTGATACCAAAAAATGTTCTTATCACTTTGTATGATAACAAATTCACTTTGATTATAACTGTTCTTAGCAGCACACAATACACTTATTTTGAATTTTCACGAGAACTAACAAGATATTTTTTTACATCACACTAACCAGCATTTTGAAATTCATCCAATATCGATCAGCAGCAGCATCCACTTTTCGAACATTCACCGCAATTATCCACAATAAGCAGCTAAACCGCAAACTGCACCAGTTCTCAAGGACTCGCGATCGATGGGCACTCACAGCAATAATAAATCACGCTCGGAAAACCCAACGTGTAGAGCATCCACACACAAAAAAAAACACACCGGTAATGCTTTCTATGCGCGATCGACAATAATGAAATGCGCCGAAGCTGCCAAAATTCACTTGTTTATATACGACGACCCACTTCTGCATGATGGTGGCGGTGCGGCGCTCTAGTATCGCTGCCGCCGCCGACGACGACGACGACGGCGACTACAACGCTCTTCTGACAATAGAGTGCGACTACAGCACCGGACAGTAAGAAGCATAGAGTTCATTTCGATTGGCTACGGGTCTCGAAGATCACGCTAAAAAATCACCTGCACCCGAGAGCAGCACACCGATCGGCACTCGGTTCCTTAAGATCCGCTGCTGGCCGGCTCCCTTCTACAAAGAGACGGGCGTTTCAGTCGCCCTAACTCGGAAAAGAAATGCTGTCGCGCTGTTTGTACATTAAATCATAATTGCTTCAAGAGAACGGGAAAGTTTTTGTAGTGCAGACAAACCTATCCCAGCGTTTGATAATGTTTCCGAAGTCTAAACACTTGATAGTTTACATAATTGAACGGTCCAGCACTACACTACTGGAAAACGATACTAAGATTGCTGATCCTTCAGCACCATAATATCACCTGAAGGCATCAGCTCTTTTGTAGGAACATAATTAAGTGACTTCGCTACCCAATAACGAAATATATTATTGGGCTTGATGTATACACAAAACTGTTTGCAGCTCGCGTCGTTGTGGTTTTCTATTGCCCTCGTTCTCCGTTGGTCAATTTGCGAATTTCCTCATTCTAATGTGGTGTAATGTGCAATGAATTCATGTTCCACACCTCTTCTGCTGCAGTTTTTCTCCTCTTTGCGTTACCATTTACCGATTGAGATTTGAGAACATCGGCTATTACTCATATGAAGTTATTAATTGCATTTGGGCGGATAGATATTAAACCTGTTGACCAGCCATTTGTCACACAATTTTTTTCCATGGCGCGGCTATTTTGATGATATAACATGGCAACTTTTGTATGATATTGATAAGATATAAAATTACTTTTGGAACCTGCAAGCTTTCGATTATGAAATTAGAATTCATTGGATAATAATTTAACGATCAACAGCGCAATCTCTAAACCTTAAACCGATTTATAACTCTAATAAATAATTAGAATTGAACCTATATGAATATTTCCAGAACCGGGAAATGGTTACCGTAAAACAGGGCGAATAAAAACAGCTTCCGTTATATCTTGCAGTTTTTGTACACTACTGTACGGTACTGTAATGTCTAGAACGAACACAAAAGCTTTAAAACACGAGTCTAGCCTTCTTCTATCAAGGGTGTAAATACCATTTTGATGAATAAATAATTCATTCTTCTATTGAAAAAATGTTACATGAAACACGCAGCGACTGTCTACGTTTCTCTTGCTCTGATGAAAGACTCGATTTTTGTTTTGGGAAAAAATTGCATCATCTATATCGAAATGAGGTGCAAAAAACGTTTTTTTGTAAGATTTGGACCACTGTGACCATTATTTTGATCTTTTGTGGTATACCTCTTCTTTAGTCTAGGTACTCGTGGCAGACATATCACTATTAATGGAAGTGCTCGTCGTTGTCATGTTGCACCCTTTCTCCCAATTTGGCACTGAATCTCGTATGAAATTAATTACTTCATTAGGATTTGCAGACCAGACCTTGAAAGGCTCCAAAGTTCCTTTTCCAACGGCCCTTATTCTGCGCTGTATTAGAGCACTGCAGTGGCAGAGCAAATGTTCTGCGGTTTCACATTCGAACCCGCAGAGACGACAAATTTCGTCATTTGTTTCAGGTGATACTTACTTGGACAGTGTTCGGACTTGGACAGTTCTTAGTTCTTAGTTACTTTTTATTTAAACTAAGCAATTGCTGGCTTTCATCACGCTTGGTTTTATGAACCGTTTCGACTGGCGTAGCCCTATTGAGCATTTCCAGTTCTCCTTTATTGTCCGATGTTCCCAGGTTTTCAATTTTGCTTTCAAGGCGCTTGATGACACCCTACAGAATGGTTCTGGGCCAATAAAATCGGTACATGACCCCTGTCTAGCAAAAGTATCGTTTTTTTCATTGCTTCCCACTCCGCAGTGAACAGGAACCCAGTATAACCATACTTAATTCCTTTCTGCGAGTTTTTTCAGTGAAAGGATGCACTCCCATTATGATACTAGCTAAGAAGTACATGTGAAGGCTTTTAGTGCGTTAAGTGCTGCTTGACTATCAGAAAAAATGCATATGTTAGCATGCCTGTATTTTCTAGCCAAACAATGCGCCCTTTCATGAATCGCAAATATTTCGGCCTGGAACACTGTAGGCCAACGGCCTATTGGTATCGAGATACTTATCCCTGGACAATGTATACCTGCTCCGGTTGAATCATTCATTTTTGAGCCATCTGTGTAAAAGACGACAGAGCCTTGACGGATATTCGGGCCGCCTTGTTCCCAGACTTCCCGTTCGGTCTCTATGATTTTGAAAGGTATTTCGAAGTTTGCATTTGTATTCATCAAGTCTTCGATACCTGGTATATGTTTGTTCAACTGAAAACCTATAAGGATTGCCAGTTGGCCCCTCTGATCTCCATCAGGTACTTCTTTATGGTATGTTAGTTTCAACGCACTGTTTTCCGCCTCTAGTTGTACTACTTGATGGAGTGGTAGTAGATGCAGAATTGCATTTTAGGCTTTCAACGGAGCACCATTCATTACTCCAGTAAATGCATTACAAATTAGCCTTTGTAGCTTGCCCAGCTTAATCTGCGTTGACCGTTCTTTCGTTTTAGGCCACCACACTAGCGAAGCATATGTTATTCTTGGTCTAATTATTACCTGGTACAACCAATAAATCATACTTGGCCTTAGACCCCATTTTCTGGCAATAGCTTTGCTACACGCCCAGAGGGCACTCGTAGCTTTACCGAAGACATATTCAATATGTGCATTCCAGCTGAGTTTCTGATCTAAAACTACTCCAAGATGTTTAGTCTCAGTGGGGAACAGCAGTATAGTCTCACCCAGTTTCATCCTCTTCAAGTTGTACCTTCTTTTCCGGGTGAAGTGAATAATGGTTGTTTTAGAGGGGTTAATTGTCAGCCCCTCTTGTCTACACTATTTTAAAGTATAGTTTGAGCTAACTGCGTTCACTCCGATAATGTACTGTCGAATTTCCCCCTCACAAGAATCACAACATCATCGGCGAATCCGACCACTCCGAAACCTGGCTGAGTTAGGTTTTTAAGTAGCTGGTCTACAACCAATGATCACAGCAAATCCCTTAGTTGTGTCCTTTGTGAGGGTAGTTTTACCCAGTACTGCAGTTATCTCAAGACTATTTAGCATTGTTTGGATCCATTTTGAGGTATATGTATCAAATCCATGGCATCTCATCGCGTTCAGCGTTGAGTGATGGGATACATTATCAAAAGCTCCTTCTATGTCTAGCAACGCAGCTAGTGCGATTTCTTTTGCATCTATAGATTTCGCTATTTTTGTCGTCAGCATATGTATTGCATTCACTGTTGACAGGTTGCTACAATATGCAAACTGATAGTTACTAAGGGGAGAGGTTTCTAGGTACGTTGGTTTGACGTGGTAGTCAATTAGTGTTTCCATTATTTTTAACGTAATGGAGGTTAAACTAATTGGTCTAAAGGCTTTTGGAAGTGTTTTGTCGCGCTTGCCAGCCTTTGGTATGATAATCACTCTCGTTTTTCTCCAATAAGTGGGTTTGTGTTAGAAAACGTCAGAAGAAAACGTTAAAAAGTATTTAAATAGCGGAAACGTTCGGTTAAGTACTTCATGTACGTCATCGTAATGCACGGATATCTCCTAACAGAGTTAGAAACGGAATGATTAAATGTTCAGAGTTAGGCATTTCTACCAATTCACAATTCAGGATCTTCTTGTACTTCGGAATTTTGTACTGGTAGAACCGGAATCTTGGCCCGTTTCTTTGTGGATGTCATTATCAATTCGGCTTACCGGCCAAACGAGGGAGCGAGCGGCTGTGTAGTGCAATTCACCAAGTTATCCTAAAGGTATGGTCTGAGGAACAACTACCTACGGACTGGTTGGAAGGACTCATATGACCTATCTACAAGGAGGGACATAGGCTCGACTGTAGTAATTATCGAGGCATAACCCTCCTCAATTCCGCTTACAAAATTCTCTCCCGCATCCTGTTCCAGCGACTGAGGCCGTTGCAGGAAGCCTTTGTTGGAGAATACCAATGTGGTTTTCGAGTGGGGCGATCTACAACGGACCCGATGTTTACCTTGAGATAGATTCTCGACAAGTTTCGAGAACACAACTTGCAGACGCATCATCTGTTTGTTGACTTTAAGGCGGCGTATGACACAGTGAAACGCAACGAGCTTTGGGAAATAATGCTAGAACATAGTTTCCCAACAAAACTAATTAAACTGTTACATGCGACGCTTGACGGTTTTACATCATGCGTTAGGACAGCGAGCGTATTTTCGGGCGCATTTGTGACGTTGGATGGTCTGAAGCAAGGTGATGGGCTCTTGAACTTGCTGTTCAACATACCTTTGGAAGGTGCAATACGGAGGATAGTTGGGCAGAGGAGCGGCATCATCATCACTAAGTCTCACATGCTTCTGGGCTTCATGGGCGACATTTATATAATTGGTGTTAACCGTAGAGCAGTTGAGAAGGCCTTTGAGGCTCTTAAAAGAGAAGCTGCGAGAATTGGACTCACTATAAACACTGCCAAAACGAAGTACATGGTGGCTGGCAGAAAGCGTGGTAGATCTGCGGGTGGTGTTGCTGCGGTGGAAATGGATGGGGAAACTTTCGAAGTGGTCGACGAATTTGTTTATCTTGGTACTCTCGTGACATGTGACAACGAGGTGAGCCGCGAGGTTAAGAGGCGGATTGCGGCAGCGAATAGGGCTTATTACGGATCGCGTAGCCAGCTTAGGTCCCGTAGCCTACCCGTAGCGTAGGTCCCGATACGTACGGAATCTGCGCTCTATAGGATTCTGATCCTCCCAGAGGCGCTCTACGGACATGAATCGTGGACGTAAAAGGAGACCGATCGACGAGCGGACGGGGTCTTCGAGCGTAGCATCCTGCGATCACTACTCTTAGGCAAACTAGAGAATGTGGTGTGGCGCAGGCGCATGAATCACGAGCTGTACGAAGTATACAAACACGCTGATATTGTCAAGCTGATAAAATACGGCAGGTTACAGTGGGCTGGCCATGTAGCACGGATTGCGGATGAGCGACAGCCAAAGATAATATTTAGCAGAGAATCGGATAGAGGCCGACGAAATCGGGGCAGACCTCGCACGCGCTGGATGTGTGCTGTCGACAAGGATGCCAGAGCAGCGGGTGTAAGGGGAGACTGGAGAGTAGCAGCTCAAGACCGAGTTTTGTGGAGACGTATTCTGGATTCGGCATAGGAACTCAACGATCTGTCGCCATAAAAGTAAGTAAGTAGTCATTTTCAATTCATGCAGCAAATGAACTAGACTTTTGTCAAGTTTTTGGCTAATAGCTTGGTTGTCTACTGGTTAGGGTTCTGGTTATAACTGAGAAAGTTGATTCCATATTTCGTGGCCGCTTGACGAAGGAACAGTTTTTTTTCTGTGTAACATTCTAGCAGTTTGCGCCAAACGAAGTTAATGCGGTTTTTTGTACCTTTTTGTTTGTAAATCCTGATCAAGATGTGAGCTGAGAATATACAAAACATGTTTTAGGCATCGTTTTACAAAAAAATATGGTTATATTTCTCAAAACTGCTTGTTTTTGTGTAAATGTACTCGTTATAGCGCAGGCTTCTTCCGTTCTCTTGATTTTTCCCAAATTTCCTTTGCTACCTGCCAAACCCCTTGGAGAACTAGACTTTCTCTTACACAGAGTGAGTATTTATCCACATTTAGGCGTACAGTATTTCAGTCGCAGAGTTCCTCTTCACTCTTTATCATCACGTGCTAGGGATAAACATTTATTTGCTCTCTCAATTCAAGAGGGAGTAGTTTTCGTTAGCTTCTCCTTTACTAGAAGGGAAGTTAGCCAAATATCAAAACATTTAGGTTCACATTGAAGCCACATCCTAACCGTTTTCGAATTTAATATTATAGGAAGATTCACAACTCACCATGGGTGCGTATTCTGCAGAAAGTTCGATTTTATACTGTTTTTGCCGCGGTGAGAACGGTAACGCAATGCTCAGTTGGTCGCCAAGCAATTTATTTCACTTTCCTTGCGTGCGCGGATGAGCAATTTATAAGAGTTTCACTGGATTTTTGCTCTGTCAAATTAGGAGCGCTCTCACTACAGCAGATGGTGTGATGCACATTGAATGTTAGCTTGCAGTTGTTAAGAGGGAAGAAAACTCTTTCTCTTTAAGATGAAGATGAGCAAAACAAAGCCTGTTATAGCGTTGTTTATATTCACCCCTTAAATTTGGGTTCCGGAAGCTTTCCATGAAACATGAGTGAAAGCACGATAAAAATTTACTATTAAAACTTAAAATGCTTCACTACTGACTCAGTACAGCACACGAACAAGCTCAAAGTGGAACAAAATGGATTCTTCAGGTAAACCTTTCTGGCACTCGTAAACGCTCTAAACATTAGCTTCCATTTTGTATTTTTTTTAACAAACTGAAAGTAGTGATTCTAGCCCAAAAAAAGGTTTAGAGGACTTGTTTACTACTGAAGTATCCTAGAAAATGCTTTCACATGATTTTCAATGTTATCAGATACTTGTAATAACACTTTTTGAGCTTACCGAACTCCCTCTGGAGGACTGCTGTGAACATAGCCACTAACAACACAGCGGAAGGTGCTCTTGGATTTGTCGAAAGGAATCAACGTAACGGCGGGTTCGACGAAGAGTGTCAAACGATTCATGACGAGAAGACTGCAACGTGGGCATTGATGCTGCAGCAAAGGACTCGTCATAACGTGAGCCGATGCAAACGTAAACAAAGGCAGCAGACCCATCTTTTCCGGGACGCCGCCTGAAAGAGCTGGAGTGTGAGGAAATAGAGCAGTTGTATCATTTTCAAGAAACACATAGATTTTACAAGAAACTAAATGCATCCCGCGCAGGCTTTGTGCCGCGAGCTGAAATATGTCAGGATAAAGATAGAGGAATCTTGACGGTTGAACGTGAGGTAATCGACAGTTGGAAGCAGCACTACAATGAACTCCTGAATGCAGAGGCAGAGGACCAAGACTGTAGGAGGAACGACTTCGTCAGCAATGCGGATGAGGGAGACATACCGCCTCCACTCAAGAACAACAAATCAGCTGGAAAGGATGACATCACAGCCTAGCTTATCAGGCTGGGCCCGGGAGGTTATCAAGCCGGTTTTGTGGATGGGCGATCGACTACGGACCAAATGTGTAGGCTGCGGCAGATCCTCCAAATGGTTCGCGAACTCCAAGTCCCCACGCACACCCTATTCATCGATACAATCAATCGTGTAGTTCTACGTTACAAAAAAAAATGTTATTCGAGAAACATACTAACTTAAAGTTTGAACAGTTTTTCGGCGAACAGATTCGTCCTGCAGCATAAAAACCAATAAAACAGGTTGAAATCGTGAAATTCAATAAGGTTATCGAAATCTTATTCTCAGGTTCGGTCGGGGTAAAATGCTCATATGTGTGTACAAAACGCACCACAACAAAGGGTCAAAACGCGCCACAACAAAAAGGTAAAATGCGCTGCCTGTTTCATAGCAACGTACAACCAGCATGACCCAAAATAGCAGATATAGTCTCTATTAGATTATTCCCGTCGCAGGTCGGTGATTTAAATAGAAAAATCAGAACTCACATGCTTAATGACCCCTTACGTAACTCTTGGATGGTTCCCAAAATTTTGAAAGTTTTTCAGAAATATTATTTGATAATCGTTATGGAACGTTATGGAACAGGATAACTATAAACTCCTCAATTTTTGTAAGCATATAAAAAATGTGAAAAACAGAACAAATGAACCTAAAACTTATATTTATTTGTAGATTCAAAAATAAACAACATAAAAATATTTAAACATTTAAACAACATATATAAATACTAAACATTTATTTTTTATTTTGAGTTATTTCTGGTTTAACTTTAAAAATACATGTCGCAAGTAATTGAAGATGGGTTGGTGGCGCACTCAGAGTGAAACCACGTTTTACATTGGACACACATCATCCAGCCTTCTCCATCTTTAGACAAACTGAATACAATTCCGCAGGATGAGCATCGAATATCATTCATTATTATATTTGCTGCAGATTTACGCTTCCGGCCTTTACGAACCGTATTAGTCTTTTTTATGTTTTTAATTTCCTTCGCAGCACTGTCCTTCAACAGTTTTTTGCGGTACGGTGATGATGTCAATTCTTCACTTTGTTCCGATTTAGGCGTTCGGCGTCTTTTCATGTTCTTCTTCGGTACTGGTGCTTTTATGGCAGGTGGCTTGTCGAATCCCTTCAACTCACCTTCAGTTGGAGCCCGATTACAATCCCAACACCTCGACTCTTCCTCGTTAGAATGTTGATTCTCGTTCGCTGTAACCGGTGTGAGTGAGATCTGGAATCTGGATGAATTGTATTCGATATTTTCATTATTTGTAACCAAGGAGTGGACAACTATGTTTCCGTTCTTGTCAATACTGTAATAAACTGTTGGGTCTAGAACAAGCAGATCTGTGTCAAAATTAAACGCTTCTTGCTCAGCTGCAGTAGGCACGCCATAATAATTCGAGCAGGGTGTTTCCGATGTGAGTTCTTTTTTTTCCTCCGGCACAGAAAGAACGACATGCTCACCAGGGTTTGTTTCGGTACTCTGGTCTCTGGTCTATTATGTAGTAAACATTTGGATAGACACAGAGAAACTCCGACAGGTCAATCGGTTGATCAGTGCTTTCAATGTTGGCATAGTCTGTTTTGCAGAGAAAAAAGTTTTAGTGTAAAACAAGCTCATGTTGAAACATACAAATAACATATCCAAATTACTTTCAGACGGCTCATAGACGGTTTGACTAAAAGGTTGCGTAAAATCTTTGAAATTTACATAGCCATCGAGTTTCTGTGCATCAATGGTTAAATCGTTGTTGTTGGGTGTATGGTCGACGTCGTTGGAAGGATCTGAATTTAGAAAGTAATTGGCTTATTATATTACGTTTTGATGTCTCATTGATGAATTATTTTATTATTACTTACTTCTCGATGTCTTATCAATGCATTGGTCGATTGGTTCTGTAAAATGCATAGAGCCATCGAATTCTTGTGCATCAACGTTCAGGTCATTGTGATTGCCTGGATGGTTATCTACGACGTCGTTGAGAGGATCTGCAATCAGGAAATCAGAAGCTTCATAATCCTTAGCTGTAAAAATGTGCCGATTATAAGGGCTTATGCCGGTGGCTTGGAAACCTTTTTTAGCTGTTAAAATCGACGCACTAGCGGAGTATGCACTATTTATTAATGCGGCAACATTAAAAATTTTCCTTTTGGAACTTCTCGAGGGCTTTATTATAGCTCGACTTAAGTGGACCCATGAATGCCACGTCTAGAGGCTGCAACCTATGCGAAGTGTGAGGCGGTATGGAAAGGATTCGAACGTGCTCCTTTTTCGCCTTCTCAAGCACTTCCACATTTTTAGTATGGCTAGAATGTCCGTCGAGGATTAAAAGAACCGGAGATTTTTCCGTCGGTTTCGTTTTTGTAACAAAATGGTCAAACCACGTTGAGAACGTGTGTGTCGTGCTCCAACCACTCTCATTACATGCAAATATCGATCCTTCAGGTGCCCCCACCTTCAAAGCCTCATTCATTCGTTTTCGCGGAAAAATTATCATCGGAGGAATATACTCTCCGGTAGCGGACATGGCCATTATGGCTGTAGTATTTATTCCTCGCTCTGCAGAAACTGCTCCTGCTACTTGCCGTGCACCTTCTTTGCCAAAACATTGCATTTTTTTGTTGGAACCTATGAAAACGAAATAAGTTCTAATACTACCTGCCACCCAAATTCTAAATAATTAACTAGATACTCACGGTACTGAAACCAGTCTCATCCGCGTTCCATCTCCGATTCGGGGGGAACTGATCACTTTCATAAATCTCCTGGAGTAAATCGAAAAAGCGATCAACACTGGATCGATTGAATTCCTTCAGTCGAGCAAGAGATGTTGGCTCTGGGGATCTAAGGGAAATTTCCGGATGTCCCTTCAGAAACCCCACCAGCCAATCACGCCCTGCGAGTTCTTTCTTCCGGCAAAAGGGATGAATTATTTTATTTTTTCCGCTAGTTGAAATGCTAAGCTTCGCAGTTCCTCTCGTGTCACTCCCAGGCCGTAAATATTCATTTTCTTAATATATTCAACTAATTTGTCTTCCTGAACAGTATTAAACACAGGAGAAATACTTCCGAGTGGTAAAAAAGTTGGGAAACGTCCATTTTCAGAGCAGTCGTTGCTAAGGTACCGCGTCAGGGTTCTCCTAGGAATTTTGTAGGCTTTTGAAGCTTGCCTCTTCGACAGCCCCGTTCGCACCGCCTTCATTGCTGCCGCAAGTGCAGCCTCCGTCCAAATCCGCCGGTCGGTTTTCCTCACGTACTTACGTGGCATTTTAGCTGGTTTTTCTGGAGCAAAGCACAACTAAACTAACACTGCGTGTTAAACTGCGAACGTTTTGACAATTGTGATGCACGAATGTATTGCTGCACCTAAGGCTACTAGATCGGCAATTGTTTTTATCAGTATAAACGTTTTGTTTAGTAAAATGGGGCGCATTTTGACCCGCCTCGAGTAGTTTGATAAAAATCGTTCAAATTATTAAAATATTAATTAGATCAAGTAATTTTGCGTTGACTACTGAATACCAAGACTATTTGCCTTTCTCCTAGAAAGGTATAGCAATCACTGGAAAAACCAAAGGTATAAAAGTGCTCCAAAGGGTCGAATCTCGTATATTAATCGACTTAGTTTGACGAGCTGAGCATTTTCTGTATGTGTGTGTGTGTGTGTGTGTGTGTGTGTGTGTGTGTGTGTGTGTGTGTGTGTGTGTGTGTGCGTGTATGTGTGTGTGTATGTAACTCTCTCCCAATCTCACTCGATTTTCTCAGAGATGGCTGGACCGATCTTCATGAAATTAATTGCAAATGAAAGGTCTAGTTGCCCTATAAGACCCTATTGAATTTCATTGCAATCGGTTTTTTAGTTTAGAGGTTATATTCAGTAATTTGAAAATCACGAAACATCATTATTTCAGAAACTACTCAACGGATTTTGACAAAATTGGTTTTAAATGAACGAGCTACTTAAAAACCCCTTAAATTTTGAGTTTCATGGAGATTGACCGTGCGGTTCAGAAGTTATTTGAAGAAACGTGTTCTGGAGAGTGTTTAATCTCACTCATGTTTCTCAGCGATGGCTCGACCGATTTCCACAAAATCAAAGTCATTTGGAACGTCTAGTTACCCCATAAGACCCTATTGATTTTTTTTGTAATCGGACTACTACTTTGCCTGTTATGTTTAAAAATGTGAAATCCAGCTTTGAAAGGAAACATATTCCGAAGACTACTTAAACTCACTCACTTTTCTCAGAGATGGCGGAACCGATTTCCACGAAATTAGTGTCAAATGAAAGGTCTAGCTGCCTCATAACACCCTATTGAATTTCAATGTAATCGGTCTCTTACTTTGTCTGTAATGTATCAAAATATGGAAATCACGAAACTTCATTATCTCAGAAACTACACAACCGATTTGAACAATATTGGTATCAAATGAACGGGCTAGTTAAAGCTTAATTGATGAATTTTATAGTGATCAAACACGTGGTTCAAAAATTGTGAAAAGAAACATGTTCCGGTGACTTTTTAAATTCACTCGTTTTCTCAAAAATGGCTGGACTAAATCCAACAATCTTAGTGTTAAATGAAAAGTTTGGCTTTCCTATAGGTTCCCCCGGGTTGTCTCTTAAACTCACAAGTAAAAAATTTCATAGCAATTTGATATGTGGTTCAAAAAGTATGAAAAGAAACGAAATTCAAAGACTATTTAAAACTGTAACTGCTTTGAACAAAACATATGGCCTCAACAAAATTTAAATTTGGTATTGTGCTATTCGTACGTTCCCGGTATTGCTCGTGATTGAAGTGTACGAAATTCAAAGTCATTTCTTTTATTTCGCTATTTCTTCAGCACGAATATTTTACTCCTAATTAATAATTGTTTTTAACTTTTTGCCTTTCTCCTAGAAAGGTATAGCAATCACTTGCAAAACCGAAGATATGAAAGTGCTCCAAAGGGCCGAATGGCATATATCACTCGACTTAGTTCGACGAGCTGAGCATTTTCTGTATGTATGTGTGTGTGTGTGTGTGTGTATATGTGTAGATTTTTATTTTTAATCACTTTTCTCAGAGATTGCTGGACCGATTTTCATGAAATTATATGCAAATTAAAGTTATAGTTGCCCCATACGACCCTATTAAATTTCATTGTAATCGGATTTTTAGTTTAGAGGTTATGTTTAAAAATGTAAAAATCACGAAACATCAATATCTCAGAAACCACACAACCGATTTCAATAAAATTGGTATCAAATGAACGGGCTATCTTAAAAAACCCTTAACTTTTGAATTTTATATAGATTGAACACGAGGTTCAAAAGTTATGAAAAGAAACGTCTTCTGAATACTGTTCAATTTCACTCATGTTTATCAGAGATGGCTGGACCGATTTCCACAGAATCAGTGTCATATGAAAGGTCTAGTTACCCCATAAGACCCTATTGATTTTTTTTCAATCGGCTATTACTTTGCCTGTTATGTTTAAAAATGTGAAATCTACACACTTAGATAATATCACCGAGTACGGTAAAATGAATTACCAAGATTTCAACAGCTGAGATCTCGGTAAAAATTTCGGTAATACATCAGAATACCGAGATTCTGTAAAATCAACAATTCACAACTTGTCAAACTTTAACGAAATTCTCGGTAATATTTTACTGGGACTCGGAAATTTCAACTGTCGAGTTATTACGAAAATTTCGGTAAAATTTACTGAAGTACGCATTTTGCGATTTCTCAGATAAATCCAGGAAATGATGACAAAGATTAATTATCCGTATAATTTTATTAATTATTTTGTCAAATGATTCAACTTATTACAGCATTGGTAGAAACAGGAGAGTTGTGTTGCTTCCTGGAAATAAAACAACATGCATCACTGCAACTTCCATCCTGCGAAGTAAGTCGTTAACCTACAAAATCGAGTAAGGAAAGAATTAATTGTTTTCTTCTAGTATTATATTTGCAATAAACACAAACAAGATCTAAAAAATAACATTGTATACTTACTCCACATTTTAGGTTATTCTGAATGTTACAGATTTCTCCGGAATGATGATCAACCGCGAAACCTGTTCCTTTTACATCTAAACCGAAACACGAACAAAATTGATAGTGAAGATTTCGTTATTTTGACAGTTCTATTTTTCGGAATCTCGGTAAGAGCTTTTTTGGTTCAACGAGATCTCGGTTAAATGATGTTAGTTTCCGTGATTCGGTATTTTAGTTTACTGAACTCGGAAATTTGCTGTTTTACGGATTTTTTCGGCAAACAAATTTACGTTATTCCGGTAAACACATTCGGTTTCCAATTTCTCAGTAATTTTGTTACGGAACAACGGTAAACGAAAATGTTTTCAAGTAGTTCGGTATTTTACTTTACCGAGAAAACATTATGCAGTTAAGTGTGTAGCTTTGAAAAGAAACATATTCCGAAGAACACATAAACTCACTCATTTTTCTCAGAGATGGCTGAACCGATTTTTACGAAATTAGTGTCAAATGAAAGGTCTAGCTGACTCATAATACCCTATTGAATTTTACTGTAATCGAACTGTAACTTCGTCTGTAATGTACCGAATTGTGAAAATCACGAAACTTCATTATCTCAGAAAGTACACAACTGATTTGATCAATAGTATTATCAGATGAACGGGCTAGTTAAAGGTTAACTGATGAATTATGATTTAACACGTGGTTTCAAAGTATGGCTGCCCTATACGTTCCCATTTCATTTGATTATAATCGAACTAAGCAACCGTTATGTATTAAATTGTTAACAAAACAACGAAATTCTATTATCTCAAAGATTACACGACTTATTTGAACATAACTAATGTCATACGAACGAGTCATCTCTCAAACTTACAAATAACAAACTACATAACAATTTGATATGGGGTTCAGAAGTTATGGAAAGAAAAGAAATTCATAGGTTGGCCACACTATAATTTAAATGTGGTATCGTACCATTTGAATGTTTCCGCTCGTGATTGAATTGTTCGAAATTAAGAGTCATTTCTTTTATTTCGCTATTTATTGAGTATTTACATTACGTCAAATTTCATATTTTATACTTCTATTACAACATCATTATTTTAGAACCCAAAAAGTGAATACACACTTATTGGATTTAAGCGTTCATGTAAATCTAGTTTTACAAATAATAAGTTTGAATGAGAAAGGCTGAGTCTGACCGCTAGGTGGATTAATTTAGGTTTTTTCAGCAATTTACAGATACGTAATAATGTTAACTGGCAGCGTAATGTCTTACGGAAAAAATTGTAAAAATCGTTAGAAATACGCCTCAGAATAAAATTTCCAATTTTCGTTGGATTTATATAACATAGAATGTTTATATGATTCACACGTGTTAAAAATGAATGAGAAATAGAAGCGATTGGCACCTGAACTATTGTTAAAAAATGCATATTTTTATTACTATCACAGTGGGGCATTTTGCCCCGACTGGGCATTTTATCCACAGTTCCCCTACAAGATGTTCATAGTACCGGTACGGGCACGAGACATGGACAATGCTCGAGGAGGACTAGCAAGCACTAACTGTTTTCGAACGACGTGTGCTTAGGACCATCTTCGGCGGAGTATGTAAGGATGGCGTATGGAAAGTCGCTATAGCTGGTAGGGTACGATGGGCGGGACATGTTGTAAGAATGCCGGACCACAATCCTGCAAAAGAGCGAAAGAAGAGCGGCACCTTCTTGGGGACTTGTTGTGCGAAATGAACTTCACCTCGGAGCTCACTTCCTTCGTAAAGGAGGTAAAATACGAAGTGCCCTGACTGTCGTTGCCATCCAGGGTGAGATAGGTCTCGTTCTCCATCACAACCGCCACGTCGTGATTCGCCGGGAAAATCAACTTGACCATCTTATTCAGGTGCTGTCTGAGTTTCTTAAGTTGGTGGTAGCTACGTATCACCCATACAACACGGTTTACCTCGTGACCATGTTATGATTTAATTTCCAGGATGTTTTCATTACCAAATTCTAACAAGTGTACAGAATACTTGAAAAAAAAAATCTTTTACTGAGAAGAAGCACTTTCTCAAAATTTATTCTAGAAGTTTTTATCAAGTTGCAGTATTTGTTAGACAAAATTATACATGCTTCATAATTTTGTAAAACAATAGAAAAACCTCGCATTTCGCCGGAGCACTGATGTATTCCAGGACGAATGCATGAACAAAACTTTATTTCCATTTCTTCGAAAACACCATACCGATGAAAGGAATGTCACATCAAAGATTTCTTTGGGATTTTTAGTTCCATCGGTACAAGCATAACTGGGGATCAACGAACTGCAAAGAGTTGATTGGTAGAATCATGAGATAAATTTGAAAAGTCGACGTGAAGGCCGTACAATGCTCTTGTTCCGGCATCATAAGAAAGCTTCGACCGAAGGCCAGTAAAAGACCTTTCTACGTTCAATTTTGCCCAAAATGAATGTAACTTTATGAGAAATAAATCAGTTTTTTTTTAAATTTATCCATCTTTTTTGGAAAACAATAAAAAAATTTCAGTTATTATAATATTGAACAGTTATATTATTCAATGCTGGCTATTGCTTAACGCATGTATCGTAGTCGCATTCAAATATTTTCGGTCAGTAGTGTTGATACTATTGCCATCAGTCACCATATTGATTCTTAGCAATCAAATGTTATGTACCTAATTTATTTTTCATTCATTGACAAAGAGAAAACCGTATTCCAAAAACAGCGCCTACTTTTTTCAGAAGTAATACGCATTGTTTTACCATGACATTCATTGCGCACCTAGTTTTTTTATTAAAAGCATCGTATAGGGCAGGCCTTTCCAACCTTTATGACTCGCGGGCCAAATTTCTCGATTCACAACAGAAATCGGGCCAAAAATTGGAAATATTTTCAGCTAACCTTAAGATTTTGTGTAATACTTTTTGACATGTTTCCTTTGATAAAACAGGATTTGTATTTATTGTTGTCAGATTTTAAAATAACATGAGTTTGGAGCCACTCTCCCAGCTGGTCTCGAGGTACGATGCTGGCCTAACAAGCCAGTCGTCGTAGGTTCGAGTCTCGTCTCGAGAGAGACTGTTAGTGTCAGTCGGATCGTAGCGCTAGCCCCGCAATTGTCCTGTACACTTAACAGTTGGCTGTGAAGGCTGTGTATAATAAACAGAAGGTCGAGTTCCGATACGGAATGTAGCACCAAGGCTTTGCTTTGCTTTAGAGTTTGGAGAGTTGATGAGAAACTTAGAACTATTGATTTTTTGCCAGAACATGTGCCATATTGATATCAAAATCTGATACCGAAATCCGCAATGATTCTAAATTCTCGTATGATCGTTCTTCATTTTTGAAATGTCGAAACGGATTGATAGTTTCAACACACTAAAATAAGGATGGCACTCGTACTCGTGTAATTTTAAATTATGCAAAGGTGTTTTTATCACAACAAATTCCAATCTGAATGCATCAACACATGGGATAGATGTGAAACGTCATAACTTGCACACAAACTTTTATCAAAGATAATTCTTTTTTTTTGTCTCGGTGCTATTTATTTTTTGCCACCCCCTTTGCTAACTTTGATAACCTTGGACATAAAAAGAGTTCGAAATTTGTATCAGCCTAATTTTTTTTTAATATATGAATGAAAATTTGGTCAATAAAATACATCCCAGCTATCCCAAAAATGTTAAATGTTAGTGCAGATATTTTTTTGAAAAATGAAGTATGCAAAGCTGCTTAGCCTAGCAAAGCCAACATAACTAGAAAGTCAATAAATTTCTGAGAGGATGCTGTCAATATCTGGTCGAGTTGGCGAGAAATCCACCTGGACTGCCTCGCGGGGTTGTGTAATAGTTGCTGCATGTTTTTGAATTGATACTAATGAAAAACATAAAGTACTCTGAAATGACGGTTTATATTTCACCACAACATTGGTGAAACTACCTTTAACAGGGTTCAACAGATGACCTGGGCGTACATTGGACATGAAACTCCCCTTTCGCAAGCCGATTAGCCCGCCGTAATCGCTTCAGAATCAAAAACTGTTCATTAAAACGATACATTTATCATATCCGCATTTTTTCTATCTAACAATTGTGTTGTTTTGTGTATAATCGGCATTATTTTTATGGGCTTAAAACGTTTTAATACCCAGTGCCAGGGCCAAGTAACGTTTGATTACTCCATCATCCAAACGTTGGGTGGAACCAACAATCAATGCTGGTACGAGTATTTTAATATGTACTCCATATCTCTTGATTTAGAAAGGTAAGTATTATCCACTAAACCTAGCCTAAGAATAGCTCTTACTGGAACTGGGTTTATAGTATTTCCCATTAACTTGGGTTAGATTTCAGCAAAGACCAATTTCTTTCTACTGATTGTGTACTGAAAACGGAAAAAACATCGAGTTACGTAAACTTTTGCCCGCCCAGTTTTCATCATCCGTCGAGAGAATTGCCATTGTACTTCCGAATTAGATCGTTCTGATAAACGTTTTTTTTTGCTAATTACTACTTTTTCTAATTGCCTGTACCTATCATTCGTAGTCAAATTGAAAGACGCTGCATTTTGTTTTGCTATAGGTTTTCGTTCGGTCAATCGTTGCGTGTAATCGTTTTGGTCTGTAATGTGCTATAAACTATTATTTTTTCATAGTGACGTGAAACAATATATCATTTTTAGGGTTTTAGCAACTAAATTACAATTATGAAATTGCTAACCGTTGAATGAAATGCGGCTTCTATATCGCTGCTGCAGACAAACGGATGTAAACGTACATGCACAAATTTGGTACATTTTTTATTGTACTCTATTTTCTCACCGAAACGATGCGGATGTGGTGGAAGCTGTCTTACTCCGATTTCGAGTCTAGTAATTATTCAATTTATTCGTTGCTCGTTGGCTGCTACCGTCCAGTACGACCGGTTGTAATTAACGGTGGTGACCTTTACAACCGCTTTATTACGGTTTTGGCATGCATATTTCTAAGTATAACGTGGTTGAGATCTTTTGGATTGTAACTTCTACTTATCAACAAACCTTTCTAAGAATTTCAATGAGGTTTCTTCAGGTTCTTTCACCATTGTTTAATTTAAAACTATTTAAACTTGATATGAAAAATATCAGCCTAAAATGTATAGAAAACATTTGTTTATTGAACTAAAATTTAATTTAAGTAAAATATACATATAGGGGTAACCCTTCAAATTTATTAGAAATTCAACTGAAATTTTTCAAAGGCAGAATTAATTATACCAACATTCAACTCCAACTGGTAAAATTTTACACAAGTTCATGGCCGTGGGATTTTACAATCAAAAGCCGGATGAAAACCGGTGAACAATAAAGGTTTTGGTATAACTAATTCAAATGGGAAACCTAGCATCACGAGTGACTAGCAGTATTAGTATCGTTGATCTAAGTTAAGGCCGGTTGTTGATGCGCTCTATCCAAGTATATGTTTATTATTACCACTTTACAACCAACAGACCAATTTACTAGATATTTGCGACAAAGATTTTGTATATGTTTTGTTAAGAGGGGTTTGGAAAAAGATTGTGTTCCTGGAAAAACTTGAACTAGTTTTTCCGAATTTACATAATTCAAAAACAACATTCTTAAAAATTTTTTTTTCTCGGAATAAACGCAAATTTGACCCATCTTGTAAAAAGAAAAAAAAAAAACAAATATAAACTTAGTACATTAGTGCGAGCAGTACATTTTTCAAGCTTAGTAGAGCGAATAAACAGATCACAACACACAAAAGCGTCACTTCATACATTTAGCCGCTTGACATAAGCGATTCAGTTGAATTGCATAATTATCAACATCATTAACCAGCGTTTGTCAGTTGCAGCTTGGCACCACTTGACAGTCATCTAGCAGCGTTTAGTCAATCTATAAGATGGAAAATCGCTAACCGACAATTCAATACAGAGCAACATTTTCATTCCTATTGGAAGACTACGAAAAATGCAAACTCACGCAAGACGATCCTTCACCTGCCTCACCTGCCGACCGGGTTCCCAAGCAGACTAACCGGGACTGCGCGCGGCACGGCTTAGAAAACGAAAGTTAATTGATATAAGGCACAATTGCTCATTGTCTAGCCAATTTTCCTAGCGTTAAGCAAGTATGACTTACAATATTTATTCAAACCATCGCACCGACAGCCACGGCGGGGCATGCCCTGCCGAAGCTTGCGGTATTCGAGCGTAATTGGTGCGATCTGCAACATGAACC
Source organism: Wyeomyia smithii (assembly GCF_029784165.1). Classification (NCBI taxonomy): domain Eukaryota; kingdom Metazoa; phylum Arthropoda; class Insecta; order Diptera; family Culicidae; genus Wyeomyia; species Wyeomyia smithii. The sequence goes on from NC_073696.1 coordinate 221,863,026, forward strand.
CCTGATTTAATTTACCATGTCCGATTTGGTTTCGGTGGCGATGGCGCAAGCCACAATTCTTCCAACGCCATCATGTAGGATTCGATCTACGGCTATACGCTGCTTTCCCGCAATAAACTGAGAAAAAAAGAAGTTCAAAGAAAGCATGATGTCAAGCGCCACCAACCGGATCGATAGTTTTGAAAAGCTACACCGAGACACTTTTTGCTGTGCCTTGTTTAGGTATTTTTTGCTATATACGTTATTTTGCGAATTAGCTTTATTTTGTGTGGTTCGTTACCCCCACGTAAAAGGAATTCTAGTGTACTGCCAGGGTTCCATGTGGATGGCGATTCGCACAACGGACGGTTTCATCATGACAACGTTGCATCAGAGTTTGTTGTGATACAATACGCCCAGGTATTTAGGCGAATTGAGGCGAATGTTTGGGAACTGTTGGATACCATCGTTTGCAACATTGTTGTTTCTATAGATTGAGTTCAATAGTTTTACAAATATATTTTTTTTGTGATTGACAGTTCCTTAATTGTGAACGACTTTCTGAACGTTCTAGTGGTCAGATTTCACGCCAATTTAATTTAAAAAAAAAAATATTATTTGCAATAGAGTCTTACCAAACTCTCAGTAACGAATGACCCAAATTGGACACTTTTAATATTATTTGGAAGTTCTTTTCTAGTATCCGCGGGAAATATTCGGTTTTCTCAGTCAAATACATGTGCGAAGTTTCTACTTACTTTACTTCTATGGCGACAGGTCGTTAACGACCCACTGCCGGATCCAGAATACGTCTCCACATCACTCGATCTTGAACTAGTATTCTCGAATCGCTCCTGACACCCGCCGATCGGGTGTCCTCATCCACACCACACATTCAACGAGTACGTGGTCTACCACATTCCCACACGTTACGAGAGTACCAAGGTACACAAATTCGTTCACTGATTCATAGATAACTACCCCCACCAAGACTCAACAAATTGCCTGGTTCCTGCAACGGATGCGTGAGGCTTCGATAACTAATGCAATCGAGCCTGTGGCCCTTCTTATAGACTGGACAAATGAGTCTGTTCATCCTGTCCGCAGGTAGTTTGTCTTCGGTCCAAAGCTTCAAGATGAACCGAGAGATTGCACGCAACAGCCGCTTACCCCCGGCTTTGAAAAGTTCGGGTGGGAGGCTGTTCTTTTTTGCTACTTCGTAGTTTTTCAACTCTTCCTTAACCTCGTCCAAGCTTGGCGGATCCACAGTTTGTCCATCCTCCTCAATCTCACTTCTGTTTCTGTCGACGGCTCTATGCCTTTCGCCGGTCAGCAACACCTCGGAATGTTGTTTCCATCGCATGACCACCAGTGTTTCACTGATTATCAGGTTTTCTTCCTTATCGTTGCACATAGCAGAGATTGGCACCGTCTGTTTCCTGATTCCGTTTACCACTTCAGAAACTTCTCATGTCGTGCCTGGAGAAGCTAGCCTTCGTCTCTCTAAGAGCTCATTCGCAGTGCTCACGTTTCTTGTCTAGGATGGAGTTTCTTTACTGCTGCTCTAGCCTCTCGTTAACATGATTTGCTGTCTCCATCGTGCAAGCACAACTGCACGAGCCCGGTTTTTCTCGTCCGTCACCTCTTGACACTCCGCATCAAACCACGTGTTACGTGTGGTTTCTGCGGTCGTGCCTTACACCTCTCGCACTGTATCTTCCACTGCCTAAACTGTAAGTTAGGTCTCCAACCAGTTCACAAATCGGCCCATCAACTTCCAAGTGTACTCGGCAGCAACTCCGTGCGATGCCCACGGGGGCCGGTTCGAGTAGAGTTCTGACGTATCAAGTGCCTAGTTCCAAATCATTGTTACTTTTCGTTTGCCTGAATAGATACCGATTGTTCCGATTCGTAACCTGTCAGTATCATACATAGTTCAGCCGTCCGCTTCGGATCAGTCGCTGTTCGAGCCTACGCTCGGACAAACTGCTTTCCAAGGAGAGGAGTTCCATTCAAATCAAAAATGATTGATATCGGACGATAGGTCATTTCCCAAATAACAAAACTGGTTTTATCAAAATTTTATAGCGCTTTTTCGGCTACACTGACCACTATAAAACTTCGATAAAGCCCCCCCCCCCCCCCCTTCATAAAAAAATACGATACGATTCATGCCCGTAGAGCGCCCTCGGGAGGATCAGAGTCCTATAGAGCGCAAATTTCGTACGGATCTGTAGGCTACGGGACCTAAGCTGGCTACGCAATCCGTAAAAAGCCATATTCGCCGCCACAATCCGCCCCTTCACCTCGCGGCTCACCACGTTGTCACTTGTCACGAGAGTACCAAGATAAACAAATTAGTCGACCACTTCGAAAGTATTCCCATCCATCTCCACCGCAGCACCAACACCCGCAGAACTACCACGCTCTCTGCCAGCCACCACGCCTTCGTTTTGGCAGTGTTTATGGTGAGTCCAATTCTCGCAGCTTTTCTTTTGAGAGCCGTAAAGGCCTCCTCAACTGCTTTACGGTTAACACCAATTGTATCAATGTCGTCCGCAAATCCCAGAAGCATGTTAGACTTAGAGATGATGGTGCCGCTTCTCTGCACACCTGCCCTTCGACTTTGAAAAGTTCGGCCGGTAAGCCATCCTTCCCAGCGGCTTTGTGGTTTTTTAGCTCTTTGCAAGCATTCTTCACCTCGTCCAATGTTGGTGAGTCCACAGCTTGTCCGCCCTCACCAATTTCTGTCCTGTTCCCCTCGACGACTTTTCTACCTTCCTCACCATTCAACACCACTTCAAAATGTTGTTTCCAACGCCTAGCCACCTGCAATTTATCGGTAATCAGGTTCCTCTCCCTGTCATTACACTGGCACGATTCGGTTCCTGATTCCGTTGATCGTTCTGTAGAAGCTCCTCGTCTAGGGATACCATCTGTCCTGATTTAGTAGCACATGTCCTGATTTTGAGACCCGTTTGGAGCGTCCTGATTTATTTTTAATATTTTAGTATTGCCCTGATTTTTCTGCATGATGCTGGATGTTCAGAAATGTTGAAGATTGTTCAGTACTTTAACTTTGACTCTGGAAAGAAATGGACTTATTTTGAATGATTTTTTTTCCTATGGTTGAATTTTGACGAGAGAAATTGTCTAGTCGTTGCAACCCTCAACCACAGACAAACAGACGTACCACGAGGTTTATTTACATGGATCAAAATAACGGTCATTTCAAATGAGTTTCAGTTATGCTGAATATTCCCGCCGCAGCGGGGGTGGCGCTGATGTGCCCTTTCCTTTAAAATCAGTGAACAGTATTCAAGCACAGTGCTGCAAAAATCAACAGAAAAGCTGAAAATTTATCTTTTGCGGAATATGTCCAGTAGGTGTCGCACAAGTTGATCGGAACCACAATTTTATTAGGATTTTGTATGCAGTGGCACGTCTGTTCGTCTGTGCCTCAACTATCTGACTTTTGGGTCCTGAAGCTATCCAGCTTTTTATGTACCATATTGGCGGTCGCTATGATGCGTGTTCTTAATAAGTCAATCCACGAGACAGTTGCGATCAGCTGATTTCAGTATAATTTCAACTTTTGACATCTATATGTATGTCTGCTGAAAGTTTATCTTTTGCGGAATATGTCCAGTAGGTGTCGCACAAGTTGATCGGAACCACAATTTTATTAGGATTTTGTATGCAGTGGCACGTCTGTTCGTCTGTGCCTCAACTATCTGACTTTTGGGTCCTGAAGCTATCCAGCTTTTTATGTACCATATTGGCGGTCGCTATGATGCGTGTTCTTAATAAGTCAATCCACGAGACAGTTGCGATCAGCTGATTTCAGTATATTTTCAACTTTTGACATCTATATGTATGTCGCGATTGCCAATCCTTCATACAAGAATAAAAATCACTTTTGATATTATTACCGAAATTTGTACCGGGAAAAGTTGTCCCGATTTTTAACCCCGACCGAACCCTATCCTATATAACCCTATCCTCGTGTCGTACCTGGTAAAGCGATTCTCTTCCTCCGCGAGAACGCGATCGTAGTGCTCACGTTTCTTACGGCGATGAAGCCTCTTTTCGGCAGCTCTTGCCTCACGGTATATCCAGGAGAGATTTACTGCTGTCAAATTTCAGATATTTGTGCCTTATCGCAGATCAAGTCTGGTCCATGAAGTTAGTTGGCCCATGACGTTTGTTAGATTACCTATGTGTGGACGATCAATTTTACGAATAAACTAACAAAAACCAGGGGGATCTATCTGTCAAATATCGTGTAACCGTAACCAACATATTTGACAACATGGCGTATGTTGATTTTGGTTTTTGTCGTGGACAAGCGAGGACTAGCAATACTCAGAGGAAGAGATATGCAAAAAAAAAAATGTTGTGAGCCAAACGAACATGTCAAAATCCGAGCCAAACGAACCAAAAAGGTTACCAATGAAAAGGTGGTGCAATCAAGTCACGTTTTTCATGTTTTCTTGCTAAACAATCAATTGAGAGTGCTCCAAAACTGGTTTATAACAGTGATTTTTAACTGGTGGTTTACAAACCTTTTATATGATCAACAAAATAATGATCAATTATAGTGAAAGTATATCAAATGAAATATAAACCTAAAATTTGACACCTTCAAGGTTTTTGTGATGGACTTCATTATTGCCCCAACACTTTCACCGTCACAAGCAGTTATACGAGTCGAATGAAAAAGTATCCAGCTTTTTACGCACCATAATGGCGGGTGCTATAATGCGCGTTCGTAATTTGTGAACCTCTCTGCTTACGTCAGATTCGTGATTTCTGCAGTTTTGGCAACATTAATGTTGCCAGATTTATTGTTTTTCGTGCGAAATACATGAAAAGTCACACTGACTTAAGCAGAGTTGTCAAAAGGGTTGGTAACATATTACGAATTTTTCATTATAGCGTCCGCCATTATGGCGTGAAAAAAGCTGGATAAGTCAACATTGCGCTTTGAGAAGAGATCTGGCATCTCTGACATATGAAACCTAGTTGCCAAATTGACGGTATTTTTCATCGCTTATCTCTCTCCGAGTATCTCTAGCGTGGACATTGACTAATATTATAGACCCTCCCCAAGTAACAATTCTATAGCTACTTGGTTTTCTAACGGTTTTATCACGGCAATGAATATTACCAACAGTTTTATGGCGGTTAAACCCGTTGCCAAAAATAGCAAGTCGCAATGAACACTGATAGCTGTCAATAAAACTCTAATGAAACTTACAGTAAAACCGGCAAGAGTCAATGCGATTTTGCTTTATTATTGGTTTTATTATTACTATCTATTGCCCCATAAAACCACTCCAGCTTGCTGTCATATAACATAGAAACCAGTTTTATTGCGGTCATTCAAAATCTAAAAAACTACTAGTTGGCTATGAAAAATATCTCATAAAATTGTAATAAGTGCCCAGTTTTAACCTGTCAAACTTGTAAACAAATATACGCAGGCAATGATATACATACAGGTGAGACAAAAGCGGCTTAGTTGGTTTAGTGTAATGCAGAATTCTGTCGCAGTCTCCGTAAGTTGTGTGTAAAATGCTTTAGAGCATCTTGCAGCGCATTTGTGAGCATTGATGGCGTAGAACTCCAAAAATCTAATAAAGTAACACGGCAAACTTAGTACTGTTCGGTAGTTTTTTTTTTTTAATTTTATCGCCAGTTTGTCTTGTTTCGGTTGAAAATAATTCCCTTTGTCGTTAAATTATGCGTCCTTAAAAATAAGGTAGGGGCAAGACGTGCACCTCTCTATTTATATCAAAGCTCGTTGATTCCTCATTATCGTCGGTGTGATGTCAGATTTTTCATAAATATAAAGTTGTCTAGGCCCCAGTGATTCACCATATTTTTCTCTAATAATACAGGCATCCAACCTTTGCCGCATCTAACAACATATATATCATTGAACTAGGCTTATTGCGGCTACGATTGATACCAACTAATTTCCAACCGCGCCATATTGATATTTTTGAAACTTTTTATGATCTTGAAACGAAAGTCGAATCGTCGTCTGACTAACAAATAAATTGAACATCCAAAGTTGATTTTGATCAATCTCTGTATTGAAGAACACGGCTAGATTTTTTTCTGAAAAACTGAGCTGAAACAATCCAATTCATTTTTGCAAAATGCACGACAAAATTTCATGCGCATATGCTTGAGAGCTACAAAACCTACGAAAAACCCTTTTTATTCCTTATCTTTTCAGAATATCACCATCAAATGAAATCGATTGCACGATGATAACCAACACAGGCGAAACATTTCTCCCGCGACGAGAGATTACCTTATCGAAAAAAGTGACGTGATGTTCTGGTGTGTGTGCAGGAACGGCACAACAAATCAACTTACTACGGTTGCTGTCAAGCAATGAAAAGTTGAATTGGACTTATTGTGGCAAGTAGCAGAGCGCAATAATGCAACCAAACTTATTGTGCCAGCTGCTCATATTATGCGGCACTCTTTCCATGTGGTTCTAAAGCAGTTTTATTGCCATTCTTATAATTGCTTCAATAAGCTTGGCGAGGGTGGGCCACCTGGCTGTAAAGCAAACTTATAGCGGTTATCAGAAGGTTCTGATAGTATTTCTAGTTTTAACAGCAGTTTTGCGAAATTGGTCATGAAAACCGCTAAAAGAATGCAATACGACTTAAATTGTTACTTGGGATTGTCGTATTGTCGATCCCAACCGCTCTTTGTCCACGTGGAAATTTTGGTGATTCAACTATAAAATAGCAGCAAAAGAACAATAAAGATCAGCTCAAAATCTGTTAAACCAGAAAAGCCATGAGAAAAAGAATCCCATTCCTATGATCCGCCTTTCATTAAAAAACGAGAGAAATATAATCACAAATTACTGCTTTTAAAAAAATATAAAAACGTATCTCCAGGTAAGAAAAAATTGGAAACGAAAACAATTTATAAAAGTTAAACAGTTTTATCTAAATGGGTCCTATAAATACTACATATTACTTTTAAATACAGTTGAGATCATCCGCAATTGTCCTGTAAACTAAACAATTGGCTAAACAGTTGGTGTGTCTAAACGAACGCATGTCACTGTATATTTTCCTGTCACTGGCTAAAACCTTGATTACAACTACGCAAAAAGCGTGTAATTGAGTTCTTGCTTTTTGAGGTGATTGAAATGAACGTTTTCTTAAAATACACTAAAGTCGCTTTTCACGCGGGGGATACATGCCGCGTAAAAAAACCGCGTAATTTCGAAATCCGCGTAAAAAACCGCGTAAATTCCGGAATCCGCGTAAAAAAACGCGTAAATTCCGGAATCCGCGTAAAAAACCCATAAATTCCGGAATTCGCGTAAAAAAACGCGTAAAATCCGGAATCCGCGTAAAAAGAGCCGCGAAAAAAGAAACCCGCGAAAAAAGAAACCCGCGAAAAAAGCGACCTTAGTGTACATGAAGTTATATACTGGGCTGGAGCTAACCTAGCATAAGTTTTATCCATTTAATGTCGAACAATTTTCAATGAAAGAATTTCCGCTTGAAATTGCTCTGGTCTCCGATTTTAGATAGTTTCGTTAAGGTTGTTTTTTGCTAAAATTGAAAAAAATTACCCAATTCGCTAAATTGAATGAATGTGCAGCTACGAATAAAGGTCCAATCTTTCAATATATGTTATTATTCATAACGCTTTGACGTCTCAGCATTCAGAAATGCACTGTTAAATAAAATTGCCAAAAATATCTAAGTTACAATTCCGTCTACAATTTGTTTTAATGGAATATAAATATACCGTAGTTCAACGGCATGCGGTCGTGTCTTGGATACCACCCTTTTACTTTTTTCTGGTCGGTTACATATGGTTACTATAGCAGCGCCAAGACTAAATCAAGAATGGTATAGTTGAGCATTGATTGAGATATCTATTAAGATTTCATACCATGAAGCTGTCATCATAAACCTTTCCTCATTAAATTAACAACTAAACGTCTTTATTTACAAACATCGATAGTACTAATGGCAATTCAAGGGATAAAAAAACAGTAAAAAACAGGGTTTGCTGGTACCTTAACGCACCTTTAATGCTAGCATAAAGGCTTCGAACTTGTAAACAATTTATGTGTTGTATGCTCTAACTTGCATTCAACTTGTGTAGCTTGTGCTATATTTTATGCGCTTTGTCAGCACGGGGCCTCGCCTAACTCATTCAGAGTCTAGAGAGCGTCCATATACTCCGACTCTTGCAGAGCTTTACATTTTTTACACAAAAAACCAAAATCGTTTTTTTGTTGAATAGCACTGGTGATGCAATTTTTAAACATGTTTTCTGAGTAACGTAATTTGTGTCTGTTTACACTTCGTGTGCTGGTATTTGTGTTTTCGCTGCTTACGCGCAGCAGCTGATTTGACAGTTTAGAATTGTTATTTCCTGGTGCCTTACATTACTATTCGCGTGTATGTTGTGCTTTGGTGTTATCTAACTCAAGATGACGAATGTGTTGTGAAATACGTGCTGATCAATTTGAGTTAGAAGTTGTTCTTAATCCTACTAGTTAGTAATATTCTACCAAATTAAACTCTGCAAATCTAAGTACAAAGTGCGTTCGATAACGATGTCTCGCGTTCAGGATATGCTTGCCTTGCTTCGGGCACTGAAAATGGTGACGGAAGCTGCATCGAAAACGCAATCGGAGCACGCCCGGCACCTTTGGGCCAATTCTAGCGTGCGTGAATTATTAGAGCAGCAGCTCCGAGAGGGCGAGGAAACAGTGAAAAAAATTCTACAAAATCCTGAGCAAGAGTTGAGCAAGGCTGGTTCTCTACTGAAGGAAACATTGGAGCGCAGTGCAGTGGTCGCCGAAGGCATCAAACAGCTCACTGCTATCTCGGTTCCTCAGTTCAATTCTTCCCCGGGAAGACCTTTTACTTTTGGTAATCAGAGTGGAGCTACCGGCACAGGTCCGGTGGGAAATCAAGGAGCGGGCTTTCCTTCAGATATAGGTAGGATTTAGGTTTATCTCAAATTAAACTTTAAAATTAGTTAGAAAAGTTATCTCTTTTAGGAAATCTAGACATCTCTAAGATCACGCTCAAGGAACTGGAAGCAATTCTTTCAGAGCACAACAAAACTCGTCAAGTCAATCTTAGCTTTGAAAATGACAAACGCAAAGCTCCGGAACCAAAAAGTAATATTGACCAGCCAATTGCACAAACGCAGCAGTCACCAAAGCAAAACAGCAATTTTCAGCCTCCCCCACCGACAACGGTTGACGAAAAACAAATCGAGAAAATGATGAAAATCGTATCAACATACGACAGTGCTAAACTCACCGAAACTCCATCGCCCGTAGCCCCTATCGATCTACCTCAGCTAAGTGCCGTTGCCAAACAGCGTAAAGTTCCATCCTCACGGGTGGCCCGTTTGGCATCCTTCGGTGGGCTTTTCGCTGGCTTAGGCTTAGGTACAGTAAACGAATTAGCAAAAGGTGCCTTCGGATTAGGAGGAACTTTAGATCCAAAAGAGGCTCTGTTAAGCCCTAGCAATTGCGAACGCATAGTAGATACACTCTGTAAAGTGCGTGGTGCCGCTTTGAAACTAGGTCAGATTCTCAGCATTCAAGATTCGAATGTAGTATCGCCTCAGTTGGTGAAAGCTTTCGAACGCGTTCGACAGGCCGCAGATTACATGCCGGACTGGCAGGTAGAGAGACAGTTAGTAAGCGAGTTGGGATCAAACTGGGCTAGCAAATTAGCCACCTTCGAACGGAAACCGTTTGCAGCCGCCTCCATAGGTCAGGTTCATCGCGGCGTGTTACATGACGGAACCGAGGTAGCCATCAAGATACAGTATCCTGGAGTGGCTCGTAGTATTGAAAGTGACATCGATAATCTAGTCTCTATGCTTAAAGTGTGGGATGTTTTCCCGGCTGGTGTGTTTATAGATAACGTCGTAACTGTTGCCAAGCGGGAGCTCGCTTGGGAGGTGGATTATATTAGAGAGGCCGAGTATACAGAACGGTTTGGTGAAATGATTCAGCACATGCCGGAGTTTCGGGTTCCCAAGGTGATTCGGGAGTTAACATCGAAGAACGTTCTGACGACAGAGCTGGTGGCCGGAGTGCCAATGGATAAGTGTTTCAACTTGAGGTACTTATTGCATAAATTTGGAAGAGTAAATGAATGAATTAACTATATTTCAATTAGTCAGGAACATCGAGATTATATCGCGCGGTCAGTTATGAGACTATGCTTACATGAACTGTTTACTTTCCGGTGCATGCAGACAGATCCGAACTGGTCGAATTTCTTGTACGATAGCAGCAGCCGCAAGATTATGTTGATCGATTTTGGTGCTACACGGTTCTACTCTAAGCCGTTTATGGATGATTACATGCGGGTTTGTATACATTTTTGATATATTTGCTATAAAATATTTTTCATAGCTGTATAAGAATGTAAACGCGAACCGATTGTGTTGCGATGAACTTTATTTTATTTTTTTCTAATTGTAAGGAATTAATAGAATGCATCAATTCTCTAGCTGTTAGCTGTATACGAAATAATATCTACCAAATCATGCGGAGAATACGTACCGCGTAAAAAAACGCATGTAATCAGTTAATCGCCTTGAAACCGCGTATGTTCTATAATCCGTGAAAAATAAAACCGCGTAAAGTCTGAAGACAATGTAACAAATTTCTTTCGAAGTTGATTGTCATAATGTTTGCCAAATACTTTGAAAAAGAGCAAAAGTAATGCCACCTGCGAATTACGATAAAAAATGTGGATATTTAATCGGTACTTTATGATTATAAAAATAATTTAAAAAAAAACTACAGTATGTAAAACCGATTAATTCGTTAATTTCAATGTACAATATTTGGATGCATTTTAATCAATTGAATTAATTAAAATTAATTAATTTCAATGTACAATATTTGGATGCATAATTAGTAAGATTTGTTGAAAAATTTTAATTATTGAATGTTTTTCCTTCTTGAGGAAATTTATTAACACTGAAGGAGTCTTGCTTCATAAACTAGTTTTTTTAAATTTGATTGAGGGTAATTACAACATTTTTTTATCGATCATAGACAGATTTCTGGTTCTCATTTTATTGACATATTGAAAAAATATTTTCGGTCTTATTTTAGTCCTATCTATTGAAATAAAAAAAAAATAAGAAATTAGGAAATTTTGCAAAACACCAATTGTTTGTTTCTGCTGTTTGTAGTAACGGTTTTTTGTTGAAATAATAAAATACAAAAGTATTTACTATACTTCTAATCCTATTTATGTTTGCAGATCATACAAGCGGCAACTAAAAACGATCGGAAGCGCATCTTGGAGTTATCGCGACGAATGGGATTTCTTACTGGCTACGAATCAACTGCAATGGAAAATGCCCACATAGACGCTGTCTTAATTCTGGGTGAAGTATTCAGTGTTGAGGGCGAATTTGAGTTCGGAAGACAAAGCACTACGAAAAAAATCGCAGCCCTAGTGCCGGTCATGGTTGCCCATCGGTTGTGTCCTCCCCCGGAGGAAATCTACTCTCTTCACCGAAAGTTGTCGGGTGTTTTTCTGCTATGCGCTAGACTAAATGCTAGAATTGACTGCAAGCCACTGTTCCGCGAAATAGCAAATAATTACACGTTTGGTTGAGTTTGACGAATAAAAACAATTTATTAAAATAATCACGAGCTTCCTGTCAATCAATCCATTTTCGATATGCTCTTAAAAATATAGAATCGTTTTGAATTCAACGTTTGGCATTGGTTTAATAAACATTTAAAATAATGTTAGGGCTTTTCGACACCACGCTTCTTCAATGCATCTCGAATACAGGTCATGATATCAACCGATAGCTCACAACGGTCACTATTTGTTGTTCCGTCACACTCTTCGGCCACTTCCTTCGCTATTTTCATTTTTTCATCGTCTTTACCAACTACCATGGAGCTAACCTGAATGAAACCTTCCTTTAAAAATTTAGTTCCATCGGAAACTCCGAACTGCTTTTGCATGCATGAATGCAAACATTTTTGCACCGTTGTTTCGGGCATCTTGTCTTCGACCACTCCTTCGACGTCCTCATCGGTAGCTCCCTCGTTCTTTTTACATTCCTGCGCTAGGCTTCGCAGCATCTCCTTTCCCTGTGCTTTTTTCTCTTCATCTGTAGCTTCACCCTGTATAGAGTTAAATATTTTAAAACTTCTACTTTGAATTTGATTGTGAAATTTTAACGAACCTTGCAACTAACAACTAGTATCACAAAAAACACAGCTAAGCTATAAAAATACTTCATGTTTGTAGTAACTTTTTTAACCGATTCAGTCGAGTGCAGGAAAGCAACTAAATCGAAATCAGTTGATTACATCATATTTATAGTACAAGTGTACCTTCATCAAATAGATGACAAAAATGATTGAGAATCTCTTGCTAAAAGTACCGGCTGTAATTTGCATGACCGCAAGCCATTCCATCAGTCCATTTGATAGCGTTCCGTTGATTGCGCACTTGGGTAACGTCCCACTTCCGGAAAGTCGCTTCTTCCAAACGCGGACAAACACAAGATGGCATCATGCGCCATACAGAGAGAGAACGAGTACTAATTACCTACAGCGCTAATCGAGATTCATTTACTAGCTATTGGAAGTGATTTGCTGTTTTGGCTTGTTCAGCCCAACTCTATCCGCTGTTGATTTTCACCAACTTGATGGCCGTCGGGGTCATTTTGGAAACAACGACATGCATATGATAACCGTCAAATAACCGACCGATAACCGACTCATAAACGTCTTGATAAGGTTAATTGTTTAATTTAGTTCGGAAGTTCTCATTTTCCGTTTCACTTGAAGTATTAACTAATTAGGATTTATAGACTAATTACTGTTCTATAAAATTTAATCTAATCCGATCATTTTCTGGATTGACTGGAAGCAATCCTGCAAACTGCAAAAAGATTATCTTTTGAGCCCTATCATGAACAACCCGTGGGAGTCGTTTGTAATAATTAAAAGTCAAACGCAGTAAAAAATATAAATATGTGTCAGATAATAGCAAGGGCTGTTCGATTCCAGTTTTTCCAGTGGAAGTCGCGATCAGTGTACAGTTCATCATTATCCGATTACCGGATTCCGATAAGCTAGTGTAATAATCAGTGTAATTTAAATCACAAAAAATATAGCTGGTTAATTTTATATGTGTAACTAAAGCCTGTAGTACACTCTTTGTCTAATGGTCAAATATTTGACCTTCTGACATAATGGTCAAATTTATTTGAAATCATGGTTGTTGTTTGCCCGTGTTTGCCCCATGTTAAAATTGGAGAGTGACAAATAATTATCTTTGACCAAATTTTTATCTGTCAAAAAGTGACAAATATTTGACGCTCGGTCAAAGAGTGTACTACAGGCTTAAGCTTTGCAAATGTCGTTTGTTGGTGCATAACTACTAGAACAGCAAGAGGTATGATTACACAAAATAAGATGATAGATAAAAGGTTTTTCACAACAATGCCGAGAAGAGCAAAATAATTTGCAATATATTTGATTCAAAACGATTTGATTATCATGCAACTACTTGACTAATGAATAGAGTATCATTCTAGGAGGAATTGAAAAAAAAATTTTTTTATTTATTTTACGTTACAATAAACGCTGAAATTCAAAATTTACTAGACATTTTTGAATAACATACGAAATATCTCATGTGAGATATACTTCAAAAACTGTAAATCGACAACCGAATTTACCGAATTTCGATATTCTTTTTATCATTTTTACCGAATTTTGATACTTTTTTTATCATTTTAAACCCTCAGTATTGTAAAAGAGCGCCACAAGAGTAGATCGATAGGAACAGCAAACGACGCCATATTTTTTCGCTCTCTTGACATTTCTCTTCAGTAAGGTTTGCCATTTCATAATGGAAAGATGCACGACCCAACAACGAGTCGAGATTATTAATATTTACTACCGAAATTCGGAGTCAGTGGCCCCTACTATAAGAGCGCTACGTCCAATTGACGGTCGTCATAATCGTCCTGCCAGTTCAACAATTGACAAATATGGCGTCGTTTGCTGCCCCTTTCGGTTTTTTTTGTAGCACTCTTATTCGAAAACCCTTTACATTGTTTTAGATTTTCCACAATGTTTGAGGCCCGTTTGAAGCTTTTTCTAATCAATGAAAATCTGAAACTTATATGAGTTGAGTCGAAATAGAAGAATCAGCAGCCAAATCCTGTCCGTCAAGTACCCGTGATCGGTTGGTGATCAAAATGGCTTAAAACTACTTGAGAGGCTTTAAACTAATGGAAGCACAAGTGAAGTGAGGACGTGAACGACGACGAGACCAATGTTCCGTGCACCCCGATCAAATCATTGTCGAGCCCTGAGCCTGAGGCTCAAGCTCTTGAATCAAGAAGAAACAAGCAGCTTTACCATTTTGGATATTAACCATACTTACTAAAGAATCCCAATCTCAGCGGTGTAGGCGAAAAATAGCTCCCCAAGCAACTACTGCAGCTTCATCCTCCATGCTCCGTTCTTCATCTGCAGTCCACCGAAGATGGTACGCAGCACCATCCACTCGAGGACCGCAAGAGTGCGTTGGTCCTCCACAAGCATAGTCCATGCCTCATGGTTGTATAGGACTACCGGCCTGATTAGTGCTCTGTAGATGGTCAACTTGGTGCGGCGCCACTCGTGGTAATTTCCGCTTTTCAAATTACACCTTCCAGGGCAATATTAAACAGCAGACACGAAAGACCATCTCTTTGCTTTCAACCTCTTCGAGTTTCGAAGGGGCTCGAGAGGGCTCTCGATACTCTAACTACACACATTTTTGACCAAACGCGTTAGTTTGTCCTGAAATCTAAGTAGTCGTGCATAATTAAGCCGATTTATAATCGATGAATATATCATGTGCGCACGTTGTATTCGCGGTATTTCTGCAGAACCGCGAATATCTGATCCGTGGTGGCGCGGAGATTCAATGAATCTGGTAGTGCCTCACGAACTGCTTCGCAAGTGATGATAGTCGACGGCAGAGTATTTGGGAAAGTACCTTGCAGGCGGCGTTCAGCAGAGTGATTACCCGGTAATTGCAGTACCTTCCATCCACTTCTCCGGTTTACGTTCTACAGGGTGACAAAAAAGTCCGGTCACACAGGAAAATCTCAATATTTCAAAGAATAAGAAGAAAATCTGAATCTGGCTTTCATAGCTTTATTCAGTAACTCATAAAGATACTTCGCAGGCGATATCTCGGAAATACACCACCGTTCTCTGATCGAACCAGCTTCAGACGTCTCGGAAAGTCGTCGCAAGCGGCGCGCACGTACTCCATCGGCATCTCGTCCCAGATTTTCGTGATAACTCGCTTGAATTGCTCCAAATTTGTTATTTTATAGTCGTTCAGCTTCGACATCATGTATCCCCATACGAAATAATCCAGTGGATTCAGATCCGGAGACGACGGAGGCCATTCATTCTTCGAAATGAAATCGGTCAAGTTTTCCTCACACCAGGCCTGAACAACCTATGCTGTGTGGGATGGGGCGCCATCTTGTAATCTAGTAATCGTCTTAAAACAATAGTTCAGCTTGAGGCAGAACATTTTTATTCAAAACCGTGTCCAGGTAGTACGCTGCGTTGATTTTGACCCCTTTATCGATAAAAATAAGAGGCAGTTTAACTCTCTTTCAAATGGCTCCCCAAACCATCACTGACGTCTTATTTTGGAACCGGGAAACGTTCAGCTTGTCCGCAGGAGCTTGCTGGAGGCTCACACTCCAAACTCGATCATTTTGGCGATTGACTGTTTGCTCCAAAACGAACAGCTTCTCGTCCGAAAAAATAATCTCGTCATTTGCGCGCCAACCGAGCAACTCCCGCGACTGTTGGAACCTCTTGTCCTTTGTAGCTTTGGTAACCCCATGAACCACCTGTTTTTTGTACGGTGTAAGTTTCAAATCCTTGCGCAGAAGTAGGCGGATTGATTCTCGGTTCATTTTAAGGTTCCTGGCCAGCTTCCGTGCAGATTGGACGGGATTCCGGCGAATCCGGTCTCGTATAATCTTTTTCAGCCTTGGAGTTCTCACAGACCTTGGTCGTCCAGATCGTGCCTTGTCCTCCGGTCTCTAGGTACCGATTAAAGGTCCGGTACACGAATTTCCGGTTGATTCCGAGCGGTTTTAGGTGTTTCAATATGTGTCCGGGTTTGTACCCTTTCACATATTCAGCGATAACAGCTGCTCTTAACTCTGCCATGGCTCACAACTCAATGTAAACAAACTGCACAGAAACGAAACTCTGCCACTTTGGGCAGCAAAGTTAACCCTTTCATTTGACATATAGATGGCACCAGAGAGATACAACGTGTAGGCTACAGGCACATTTGTTCAACTGAAGAACCAAAAACGAGACAAAATCTCTTTGTTTTAAGTATCGACATCTAGCGGTGGAGAGAATGCATTTTACAGTCGAAATTTTATTACGTTTATATTCCATTCATTCAACAAAAGGACTGTATGAGGTCTCGCCGCTTTTTCATCGAGAGAATCCTTTGTTCTCCCCGGTACTGGTATAGCAAGGGTACCTTTTCATGATAAACGTACAGTACCACCCGCATACGTGCAACGGTTTTTATGTAGATATATTTTTAATGAATTTCGTTGTTGCCCAAGTTGAAAACTGAATATCTTGACTAACGACAATCATTTTTTTTTACATTGTACCTAATGTCGTAAGCAGTGCTACAGCGCGTCTGATATGCATTTCTAGCAATGTTAGGTATAAAAAACGGTACGAGAAAAAAATATTCTTGATCGAGAAATTCGGTTTCCAAATTAGACGAAAATATTCAAGTAAATCAACTAACAGGTTAAAATAGTTTTAACAGTCGTAAGGTGTACGATCAAAGAAAATTTGTTAGACAATGTGTGAATGGTTGAAAGATTTTTAGTTTAATTTGTTTTATTGTCGTTGATTGTGAATTGTTACTGAATTTCCACATTGAAGATCTCTTGAATGCGATCCTGTCTCAACTTGATTTTAATAGATTCAACTATTCAAGATCACCTTTTTGCCTGGTCATTAAAGCAAAAAAAAAATAGTTTTTTGGTGCATTTTCAAACTATTGGAGCGAACTGTTCGAACGATGCACTGCAAAATCAATGTAGGAACAGCAAAAAAAGAATGCGAAAGCTTGGGCACCGATTTGCTGCAGAGTTTTGTTCGAAGTTGCATATCTGTTCTGTGCTACAGGCGACCCCAAAAAAGTGTGACCGGACTTTTTTGTCACCGTGTACATCCCAAATCTTGGTAATGACCAGTGCACGGCTTTAGCCAGTGTTTCTCCACCGTATTCCAACAGCTCGCTGGAAAATTGGTTCACTCTAGCAATTGTTTTTCAACCTGTTCTATTGTTTTTCAACCGGCCAATCTCCTCCTCCACCTCTTGTTATCTTCTGCTCGTGCACCAAGATCAATTGCCATACCTTTCGATCACCTCGCACTCGTTCGTTAAGAGGGAAATTCATGTACATATCGGCTTGCGGCACGTAGCTTTTCTCATAGAACTTCCGAGTGTCAGCTTGATACAGTTCTTCCATTGCTACGCGATCTCGGTCCTCTTGCTGGCACTTCTTCCTTCGGAGGACGGAGTTTTGGCTGTTCCGTGCCCATCGATATCGTTCCACGTTTGCTCTCGTACGGTGTTTCAGCATCTCGCCCTTGTTGCGTTCTTGTCCTTGACTAACTGTTTGCATTCGCCGTCAAACCTACGCTACAGCAATAATACCTATAGCGGATCGAATGCTTCTCCAGCCATCTTTAAAACTGCTCTTCCGTAGGTAACGATGCCTCTAACTGCTGCGCGTATTTCTATGCAACCCCGGCGCAGTCCTGCAGTTGCTCAATATTTGGTCGCGGTGTTTGACTTCGGCGGGTATTATACACTGTCCAGAGTTCTCAGTGCATGCACGCAGCTACTAGGTAGTGGTCCGATTCTACATTCGCACTGCGGTAGGTGCGAACGTTGATAATGTCGGAGAAGAGCCTGCCGTCGATTAGACGCGGTTTATTTGATTCTCTGTCTGTAGGTCGGGTGATCTCCAGGTGGTTTCGTGGATATGCCTGCGGGGAAGAGGGTATTTCGGATTACCATACCACGGGAGTTCACCGATGGCATGGATGGCCGTCATCATTAGACACGACGTGCAGGCTTTCTGGCCTGACTGCCGGTTTGTACATTGCCTTCGATCGGTTGCCACTTCATCACGCGTTGGCGTATCTTGCCTATTACTATCAAGCCGATTCCCAGCCTGTTGGTGGTGCTACAACTTCTGTTTTGTCCAACAAAGCTCCTGCATCGCTATGACATTGAAGTTGCGTGAATGTAGCTCATCGTAGTTTATCTATTCGCATCCTGGAAAGCAGAGGAAATTGCAGTTTTATGTCCCAAGTTTCCAATTGTAGTCCTTAATTCGTTACCTAGGTCCATGTCGATTGATCCGTTTCGTATTTTCTCATACGTTATTTGTAACTTATTGTTTTCCAAGGCGGCACGTTGGACCTTTCCCTATCCCGTGTTCCCCCGAACTGAGGGACCATCTTGTCAGCTCCGTTTAGAGTCCCAGTCTAGGACGTTGATCAGCCGCTCCTAAGATGGAAAACAGACGCTGTTTTGAGCCGCACTGTAATCGCGTTTTTGATGCGACCAAGAGGGCGAAGGATCCTCTCTTTATACGTTCCTCGGAACAGAAACGGGTCGACAAAAATCTTTCTTAGCACAGGAAAACCGCTTTTACTAGTTAGAGTTCGGGATGTGATTATTGACACAGGAAAACAAGCGAGTCTCAATCTTAAACTGATACTGAATTTTATTCTCAAAAATATTAGCTTATATAGTAAAAAAGTTTATACAAATTCACATCTCAAGGGGTAAAATTACAACTACTGCTTTAAGGCTAGCTGAAGAATTTCACATTCGTATATCTCCTAAAATCATTTTCTAAGCCTAGCCTTAGTTTGTTGAACAGAGATAGAAATATAGTTTTACAAAACATTCAGTAACTTATCGTATTCCTATCCTTGATACAATTCTTTCCCCTCCAATACAGAGATATAAATTTAAATGCATTGCGTTGGTAGCATTCTCTAACACATTCTTTGAACAGATTTTCCTTAACTCTAAGCAACCTGATAAGGACAGAAAATATCTTTGACTCTAATCTTAGCATTTCAGACCTACTGACAGAACGCGTTGTTTACTCGAGACGCGAGCTTCATTCCTTATATCAAATATAGTGCAGCGATACGTCCCCCGCGCAAGATAAGTCATACACCACGTGTATCTCACGTACTAGTAAAAATAGACTTCTTCCAATCTACGCGTGGGCGTGTACGAAATCACGCTATGCAAGAAGGCGTGGAAAATACGAAAGGGCCGAAAAAAGGACAAAATCCCCTTTTGCCTTATCCCTTTTATTCCAATTTCGTTTTCATTTGACATGGACCTACTCCTCGTCACATGCCAGCATTAACTCTATCACGATGAAAAAGGTATCAATTCGTGACGACGCTACACGCACCATCTTGGTGAAGAGACGCTTGGGTTAGCAGAGCATTTACTCTACCGCTGAAGTATGCTTTACGTGACAATGATCGCGTCGCAACCTCCTCGCTCCAGTTGTGCCCATGTTTCAGCTGACAGTCTGTTATAATCATATGACTCGTGGTGGTTTGAGATCAGAACTTGTGAGGACCGAAGCTAACTTTGACGCGGGGGGAGTTTAACATCACGAGAAACTGCTTTCTCTATGTTTGGTTGTAATTTGTACTTATTCTCATGCCGGTTGGCAGCAGATAGTAGAAATGCAGCATTCTCAGTACCGCAACAGGATTTACGCTATTGCGTCTTAAAAAAGACGGTTGTATTTTGACATCACATCAGACTTTGGCACGGCTTCCTTCAAACCGCGCAACACTACACGATATATGTTGTATTGTTGCGTTTGTGAGAGCTCTATCGGTCCGGTTTGGCTGGATGCCCACAAGAGATTATTATTTGTAGGGGTAAACAGGATAAGACCGCCCAGCGGGGTAAGACCGCCAATCCGTAGTTTTACTACTTTTTTAACTAATAATTGAAACATTTCTTTAACATGTCTATTACAGTATAATTACATAACATTTTGCACCCTTTTCTTTTTCGGTAGTGCGCGAACGGTCACAGAAATAATTAAAAACAACCTTTCAGCTGGCAACCAGTCAATGCGCTATTGTTTTGCGGCAACGGGACTTAAGGTTTTTCTGTCTAAAAATCTATTGTTTTATTCCTGAATATACGTTTAACCGCTTGCCTGAGTCTGTCTTCTTTCGGAAATATCGAAGGCCGTGAGTTATTTTGTAATTTCGACTACTTTTTCGGTGGAATATAAAAATGTTCCACTGGGGGTTAAGTTGCCCACTATACATGGGGTAAAACCGCCACGTATACTACTGCTTGTTGTTTTACTCCAAGACCCAAATGCCCCGACACTACAAAGGAAATATCCACAGGATCAGTAAAGCAATTTAAAGTTACATAAGATAGCGATGTTAATCGACCATTCTCGATTTCGTTGAAGCTTTTTTAGTAATATTTTTTTAACAAGACTAATTTTTGAAAAAAGTAAACTTGTGTAAAAATGTTATTAATGAACAAAAATAATTTCAGAGCCAGGACGGATTGTTTGATCGGTATGACGTCTCCGGCAGAGTTGAAAATAGTAGTTTTTTAATTCCGAAAAAAGTATACACTGTAAATAAATTCAAAGAAAAGATATAAACATAGAATTAAGATTTTGAACTCAATCCTGAAAAATTTATTTTGACGTAGGACTACGTCTAACCGCACTATATCGAGATACGTTCTGCGGAAACTGAAACCAAGGTGTAATGTTGGAATGAAAGATTTCAAACGGTGATACTGATGTAACCATATGATGGATTACAATAATTAATATGTCGTTGGATTGATAAAATGATGGACAATTTTGTGATTCCTCAGTTATCATTGTCATTTCATTGTTAAACAGTGAAAATTTCATAAAAGTTTCAAGGTAGAATTTTCACGAACAATGTACTAATCACATGCAAGCACGCCTGGCACAGACTTCATGAGTAGACACCAACTGCCTGCTGTAATATCCTGTATAGCAGTGGCAAAAAAATTGACAGAATCTCCCCGTCCCAATAGGTCAACTAATGTTCGCCTTTCATAAGCTTAGACTGATTTGATGTCTTGAAGGTGAAGCTTTTTCGGAAAGTTCGTAATCACCTTCACTATCAGACAGTTTTGCGTTCTGCTGTTAGAATGTTATTAAAACTGATGTCTTGAAGAAAAACATGATTGCACAAGCAACAGTACTGCATCGAGTAATATATGAATAGAGCGCTGGTCACTCGTCGTCAAACAGTGCAGTAGAACTCGATATTCATTTGTGTGCAGCCAAGCCAAGTGAAGACTACATTGCCGCTGTCGACGCACGCTGGAATTTAGGTCTGTATAGAAGCTTGCCTTTTCGCGTATTAAAAAAAATGACTCTATTAGAATGAATGGCATTCATCAATGTTAAAGAGAATATTTTTTTTTCTAAAATAGAGTGCTACAAATAAATAATCAAAATACAGACCTAGTTCGATTTTGCCAAACACGAATTTTCCTGTTGCCAAGATTGAATCATGCCAAAAATGAACGGTTCTCTTTTCATGACTTTTTTTATTTTTTTTAATAGATATTTCCACAAATGAACTAGTTTTAGTTCCAAGTCGTTTGAGGGCCGCTTTATGAATTAAGGCTGACGACCTAGATACTTGATATTACTACCCGAGTAATTAGAGGCTTAGTACTGCTTAGATCATGATCCTTAGGATACCGGCACATGTTCCGATCATATTCCTGGAACCGTTTTACCTATTCCGGTCATCCGCTTCGGCAACATAAAAAACCAAAATACTTTTCTTTTGAAGAAAGTTGAGCTTAAATTGGTTGAAATAATCAAGAAAACTAAGAAACGTGATTAGACATAATCACTCGTTTTTGGCACATGTGTGCTAAAATCTAACCGTGCCAAAAGTGAAACGAGCTCAACTCAAACAGAGCCTCAAAAGGAAATATAAAACTATTGTAGTCCTACGTCAACTATGCGGTCGTGTCTTGGATACCAACCTCCTACTATTTTTTTGAAAACCACAAAAGTTACTTAAACATCGATTTGAACTTGGATATGAATATCCGAAAACCAAAATAATTAAAACTAAGAAAAAAATGTTTTAGATTTTTCACAGTGTATATTTTATTAAAAGAAAATACCATCTACAACTTTGTCAAAGACACTATACCGATAAAATCAACCGTTTTGGCCCTGAAAATATTTATTATCCTTAAAAAATGATGGGCAATCTTACCCCGCTGGTGAGCGGGCTTATCCCGCATTAAAAAGATCTGCACATTTTCAATGAATTTAAAATTGAAAAAAAAGCTGCAAAATAAACAAAAATATTTCCTTTCTCATTTTTTAAATGCGGGTATTGAAATGAATGCGGGTATTGAATTTTTTTTTCTTCATACGCTCAACTCTGTTAAGTGAACCCTTATTCGGTAAAAAATGACCATATAAAATGCATGGAATGCGCCTATGTGTACAAATCTGAAGGCCATATACGTACATTGCAAAAAAAATTGTTACGATTTTATATAACTTCGCAGGCTATCTTGAATGGCCTCATTTGAAGTTTTAAATAGCATTCTATACGACTTAGAGGGATGACACTTTCCACAATTTTATATGACACGTTAAATTGCGTTCTATAGGATTTAAGTTTTATACGATATAAACGAATTGAATGTTGCATCTTATGTAATTTCTAATTTGACATGCCCATTTGAGCGATTTAGAATTAACATTCTTATACGACTTCTGGTTTGCTGGGTTATGTTAGTGCGGATATCGTACGCGATATGACCATGGTGCTTTAATGCGATAATTGAATGACATTTGCAATTGCATTAATCGGCCTTTTCCAACGCTACTACATGTATTTGAAAGAACATAATTAATGTTTTTTTATTAAACTACAACTGTGATTGTAAACCACTTTTCAAATAGGCGCCACCAAAGTGAACAATCCTGAAATAACAGTAACAGTAAGAGTAATTGAAATCACTTGAATTTGTAAAAACATTTAAAATACAGATAAACTTAAACAACAACAATTTAACTTCATTCTTGTTCTAGATACGACAGCAAGTGAAACCGCATAGCTACACATAGCACTCTACTGTTGTTAATTGCAGTCACATCGGTGCTAGTTTTGAAAGTAAACGTCATCTGGAGCAGAGAGTTGATTCCCGACCAGAAAGACAAAACAAAACCGTTACAGAAGCTGTTAGTTAGTTATGCAAAAAACGCTTCAGGTTGTGTTTTAAACTTGATCCCGTTAGGTGTTAAAATAACAGAAATTATAACAAAAATGATTCTACTAGTATCAAACTCGTATCAAATTTTGTAACAAGCGTATCAGCTTTCTAACAAAATAATATAGCATCAAGGTGAACTACTCCATTATTCATCTCATTTAGCCGATATTCACGAAGAATGCACGGATCAAATACCAAATTTTCACGAAATCATTGAACAAATAAACTAAATATGCTTACGTGCTCTTATGGAATCGCTCTGCATTGTAGATTTAGTAAAATTAGCTAGATTTATCTGAATAGTTGTAAAACAAACTATTTTTCATAACGCTTCCATATCCATCTCAAAACTCTAATCACTGCTCAATTATTCATCTCACGACGCCCCCATATTAATCACACTGTCAATCATGAATGAATCACATTATCATGAATGAACGTAGCCGCAGACCGTCGTAGTAGGTTACCTAGGTATCCGCTGTAGTTGTTTACGTGCAAAATTGGTAAGCTAGGTAACCACTGCAGTGCTGTCGATTTATATCAATTTGGTAACTTTCGATTTTCTTTAACACAGTTAAAACAGATGAAAATACATACAGTTGGAATTTAGGATTTTTAAAACTTCATCTCATATATTTCTGCTAATTCGAGCTTGTTTTGGAAATTTGAGGTGAACTATTAGACTTATATTATGAGGAATCTAAAGTGAACTAAGAAGATTCCATTCTATGGATTAGCAGATTGGTTTATGAAGAAAATATGCGTTTTTTCCTGTTTTCAATTGTGTTTTCATGTTGTATGAGATGAATATATGGGCTGAGATGAATAATGAAGCAGTTCCCTGACACAAGTTGATAACAACCATTATTTTGATTGAGACGAAATATTTGGAAGATTTGGTTCAGAACAACTACTTTTCAGGATTTGTTATCATATCTCATTCAGATTAATTTTTGCTATCAAAAATATATTGGAAAATAGTTTAAAAATATGTTATTAATACATAATCGTTTAAAAATATGTAATTCTTCAGTTATGCTGTTCTGATCGGGTTACCATCAAATTGAATAACCCCAATCTAAAGTATTCCCAAACCAACTGCAAGAAATACATTGCCATAAGACAGACTCTTGTAATCTACGTCAACTCTGCAGTCGTGTCTAATAAACAACTTCTTCGAGTATTTTAAAAAGCTCGAAGCTACAAAACTTAATTTTGAAATAGTTTAAAAACGGATGCATTTAGAAGGTTAGTCGCTGAGAGCTTTAGGATATTAAATTACTATTAGAATCATATTGCATCGTTAAAATTAGAACATTCTTTCCCTCGTTTATACTGAAAAAAATGTTTATAACCTAACTCATTAATTCCAATTTGTCTTAAATTTTTTCATTCTGAGCTTTTTGCCAAAACTTTGGGAATAATGACAAATTACAACAAAAAAAATTCAAGCGAAAATTCAACTCTTTTTTGTATTTTCTAAACCTAAATCCGAAATAATCTAGACAGGGATGCATTTATAGTTTTTGTAAAGAAATATTAGTTCCCTACAATTTATTCTCAGACAGTTTTCTGTACAACCAAATAACTCTAAACTATAATGTTTTCAATATAGTCTATGTTAAAAAAACTAACGCCCTTTTAGAAAACTATTCCTAAATCTTAAAAATGTTTCAATTATTTGTTGAGAATGAAATGTTTAAAACAATTTGCCATGTTGACGCATGACGCATTGTAACACGAATCATAGGAGTAGGACACATCATAAAAAACGTCCAATATAGACGAATATTCATTATCTGTATCATTCACATGGCATTCTACAATCAGCCAGTACCATAATGTCGATCAACACTGAATCCAAACATTTTGTTTTCCCAGTGACAACTTGGTAGGAACCAATTTCGATGATAAACAAAATTTGCCTTTCAGGCCGGTTCTGCTGCCCAGAATGCGCCTGCAGTTGGTGCAGGTATCGATTCGACAAATTGTTAACCCATTCACGTTCGGTCATCATTATTATTTGCCAAATAAAATAAAATACACCGGAAAACCTTTATCAAGGCACTATATAAAGAGAACACTATACGTGAAATGCTCCGAATGTGAAATTTTTGTATAGTTATCCAACGACAGAATGGAACATATAGCGAATTTTACCTTCGAGCTTGGATATGAACACTTACTGGCTGAAATTCGTAAGTAAAATGCAACTTCATGCAAAACTTCATTAAAAGAAATAATTCGTAAATTTTTTTGCGAATGGAAATAACATTATGACTGTTAATAAATCTTAAGTTAAAGAAATTTATTGCCTGAATCGGAGCAAACTAAACAATAAAATAATGAACTTTGTTTTTTTTTTTCAATTCCAGTTACTAAATATTTCATCGGTATATACACAATCTGCCGAGTACTAGAGCGGCCAGATCTATCAGTAAAATCTCCTGCAAGCTTACCAACAACGGTACCGTTCGTTGTTGTTTCCGAACAGAGATCATTATGGTTGGAAGTTCCCCTAAAGCCGGCAATCGAATTGGGCTGTACGGTATTTATAGTAGAGGAAAATGCAACAATTTCCTTCCTGAATAAGTACATAAGCATTCACGATGAGTGCATGTTTCGGCGACCCGAAAAATTTGTCATTTTTGCCCTCCACTCAGATGACAACGTAGATTTACTCAAGCGTATACAGAACCACGCATCTCTTCAGGAGATACCAAATCTACTACTGATTGTCCCGCAAGGCGATAAACTCAAGCTGATGACCCATCGCTATGTTGGTAATCCACCCGGGGCGTTGGATCTGCTAGACCTGGATACGTACGTACCGTCAAACAGGAGCTTCATAAAGGAAAATAACCTTTTCCCGGACAAACTCGCCAATCTTATGGGGAAAACATATAAGTTGGCCTCGTTTCACCTTCTGCCGTGGATTATGATGCGTCGACAGGATGACGGTCTTGTGCGTTACTTGAACCAATCGCACACCATAGATGGATTGGACGGATACGTTTTAGTTCAGTTTTGTATATGGTACAACTGCACCTGGGACCTCTCAATCGGTAGTATCATGTTTAAAAACATCTTTAAACAAGCAGTTGCTTTTTAATACATTAATTTGCAGACCAAGAGAAACAATACGGTCAGGTTTTCGACAACAACCGTACGGGCAACGGCATGACCGGTGCACTTTTCTACCGCAAGGCCGACTTCGCGTTAGCTGCTGTCGGTGGATGGTTTCAGCTGTTCAGTTATTTCAGTTTTTCCATTCCAATTCAATGGATTGGAATCACTTGTCTTGCCCCAAGACCAACGTAAGCTGATCAATATCGACATAACTGTGCGCACGGCAGAAATTTTATTGGTTTAAACCTCTCCCAAACTCTGACATCAAAAATAAAAAATCACCGGAATGCGAATTCGGTTTAGTAGTAAACCCCGCCCTTTGCACGGCTATGTCCATAAGTGATAAATATTTAAGCTTATAACTTATCGAATTCCAGGCTAGTACCATCGTGGAAGATCATTTTCATGATGTTCACAAAAACCGTGTGGGCTGTAGTTGTAGTTACATTTATCCTTATTTCGTTCATCGAGAACATTTGGCCGAAGAAACTCGACGCACCTTTGGCGCATCGTAAAGGTTTATCATGGAGCTTCTTGAATGTACTGGCCGCGTTTTTATTGTTGCCGTCTTATCTGCGAAGAAGTCGTCCTTCGGAAATCGTTATGTCACTGGCGCTGGTCATGGGCACTTTCCTTATCGGCTACGTTTACATAGGAAAGATTCACAGTATATTAGCGGTTCCAGTTTTTCAGCCTCCCATTGATACGGTAATCGATCTGGCCGAAAGTGGCCTACCGTGGAATGCCCCCCATGAAGTTTGGATGTATTTGCTGAAAGGGAGTGAAAATGTGATTTGTTAGAAACTGTTGTGAATTTTGAACTAAAAGTTTTTATTTTCAGCCGTACATCCTTAAATTATTGCAAACGTTCAATGTTGCACCGATTCCAAATTTACATGCCATCGCGGATATTGGTAAAGAACCACTAGTTATGGCATCCCTCCATAATGGCCACTCAATGGTTGGACCGTGGTTCACTGCTGACAACATCGAAAACTACCGTCGACTAACAGAATTTCTGTACTACGAGTATGATACCGGTTACGCTACCAAAACATGGCCCCTGCTGGATAATTTCGATTACCTATCGATGTGGATCCGAGATGCTTGCCTTTTTCAATACGTTGAACTGATGGAGGTATTTCGCTATATGGACTATCGGGTGCAGATCTCGATCGAACATTCCAGGGACAAGCAGAAAAACGAACTGAAACCATTCGGGGTGGAAGAAGTGGCCGGAGGATTACTAATTCTTGGTTTCGGTTATTCGGTTGCGGCCGGAATCTTCATTTTCGAACTTTTCACCAAAGCGGTAGAACGTAAAAGACTGGCGAGACGACTGGCGGCCAAGTGGAAATTTAGAGCCTTTGCGGTGCAACACGGCGTTCCAAAATCGACAGCCGACTACGCGGCCGCATGGAAGTAAGATATCGATTCGATAATTTGAAGCGTTTTTTTCGGAGATGGATTTTTTTCTGAATATTAAGTTACAACTAATCGAACCTGTTCAAATAAAATATCTCGATAATTATAATATAATCTCATTCACTCGATTCATGCAATCAAGTTAATTTTTTTCTCACAACTAGCTTTATAAATCAATTGAATTATATTTGTTGTAGTACTGTGAACAAATGCTTTCGAATATATTTGGATTTGTTCAACTCCATTGCTCTGCGGTCATGCCTCCTCAACTGTGAAGAATATTTTGATACTTCGAACTATCAGTATTCAAACTCGAACCACTTGACTATGGGCACCTGACTATGACCACCTGAAATGTTTCATTATATTTTACATTGTCGATACAGAAAAGTGTGAAAATTGGTTTTGTAATATCACTAGGAGTACAGATGTTTCTTATATGCCTGAAGGGCACTGGGTACTGAAATGCCACTGCGACAGTCTTGCTGATTCCCGATCAAACGATTATAACAAACGGATTACACAAATTTTTTTTTAAGGTGGGGATTTGTTAGTAGCTTAAGTATTTATGATAAATATTAGTAAATAATGAGTATGTGTGTCCAATCACAAATGGTGACTTCTCAACACTGTTAGAAATTTGTAATTTTATTTGTTAGGATTCGTTTGCTTCGCAATTAGGACTTATCATTCGTAGGGATTTAAACCTACTTGTCAGAAAAGGGGAAGTAAACTTACAACTAACTTAATTGCTAACTTATTGGCTATAAAGAGAGCTTATCGTAGCAATTGAGGATTGCAACGATTTTTGTCGAAAATTGTTAATAATTTTATTTGACATAGCTTCTAATGGTTCAACACCAGTAAGTCTATGTAATTCGAGTGTACCAAACCAAGGAGGACGCTTCAAAATCATTTCCAGAATTTTATTCTGAATCCTTTGGAGCTCTTTCTTCCTTGTTGAACAGCAACTTGACCAGATCGGTACAGCATAAAGCATTGCTGGTCTAAAAATTTGTTTGTAAATCAAAAGTTTGATCTTTAAACAAAGTTTAGAATTCCTGTTAATGAGAGGATATAAACATCTCGTATATTTGATGCACTTGGCTTGTATACTTTCAATGTGCTCTTTGAAAATAAGTTTGGATAACACAAATATATCTGAACTTGATAGAAATAACAAAATCTGTAATATTCTTGATATGCCAGAATGATAAAAAGTAGATTTATATCAAATTCTGTTATCATTCACTAGAATGATGAATGTTTGTTTTTTTATATATTTATATTTATATATTTACATATTTATAACAAAACTTGTTATTCAATTGACAAAATATTGTAAATTCTAACTAATTCTGATCTTTTTCTAGTCTAGCCAAGTCTAGTCTAGCCAAGTCTAGTCTAGCCAAGTCTAGTCTAGTCTATACTAGCACAGCCAGTACTTGAAAGGATACTGGAAAATGATATCCACCGTTTAAAAAAAAATGATTTCCATACATTTTTCTGGTCAACGGCCAGGCCTACTGTGTAGCGCAATATAATACAATATAATCTAAGATCGGGGACAACCCGTACCAACCGATCCGTATGTAAGAAGTAATATACCTGACTCGTTGGGAGTGGTAAAGCTAAGAAAGTACACTCCTTTGTTGACCAATCTCCTGGGATGGAACATAGGTATGTTCTCCCCCCCCCCCCCCCCCTTATGTTCGGGTTTTGAAACCAAGGATATAGCGCCTTTACTCGCTTCAACTGTTACGGTTGGAACTTGAGTACTAACTCTAGTCCTAGCATTTTAGCTTATGCTATAGCGCCATTACTCGCTCTCTAAAAGGAATATGAATTAGGAAATAAATTTGAGCTCCATATATACCTACTAATAATTTGTCTATATCTCCTGTTACTTGAGCAAAATTGATGGCTCCCCTCTGACACTTCGCGTGCACTAACATGAGTCAACCTTCGCTTGTGAACGATCATATGAAACGAACTCACCATCCAGGATTCCGTTCTTGTCGACGTTCGGCCTTGCCGGACCTAAACTGCCACTGAAATCGACACCAAAAATGTTTTGACCCTGAACGCCCGCAGCGACAGCTACGAAATGATGGTGACCATCCTTTTTGATTTCTAAATTTTTCACAGAAGTCACTACTGTCAATTTTCCCGTTGCGGCTTTTGTTCCAAAACAACTCTACTCCGATCCAGAAATTCTACCAAACGCTAGTGGGGCTGTGGTGCTACCACGATAGCCTGCAATAAGGGATATTATAAAGGTGGCAGATAAGTTCTAGATATGCGATCAAAGGTGGCGAGTTAAAAGTTGTGACGTCACAACAATAGTTTACTTTCGGCATTCAGTGCGGATTTTCGACAAATTGTACTTTTTTTCAAGTTTCTAACGTTCTACGGTACTAAAAAACTCGAATGCAATCATGTGGTGTTTCGCTTTATCAAGCCTAAAAGTTGGGCATAAGCATACATGCTTCTCCCAAAAATCCCGATGTTGAGAAATGCTGACGTTTGTTCTATCGGGTACCAAATCTTCCCGCAATGTTTTATATTTGTTCACAATTTTTTCGCGTGGAGGATTTCGAGCATAGGTTCTAAACCGATTCCTGGCGCATTTTGGCATCGGAAGGTAATGTATCAATCTATCATTCGTAGCTGTCCAGAAGTAATTGTTTACGTTTCAGCCGTTCCAACTATTTCCACACTTTTATCGGTGAATCCATCATCACGGACGGAGCAGAGCTTTTAAGGCAACACGAGACAGATTCACCAGCTGAAAAATACCCGCCTTCGGCCAAATATCAAAAAACATATTTCACACCATTCGAAGAGAAGTTCATTATTGCCTGTTTAAAAATAAAAAAGAGCTCTCTAACAAACCTGGAATCGCGGAAGAACTCACCCCAAGTGATGAAGAGGACGACATGTGGACCTACAAGCCAGCGACCTCTTGAGGAATTAGATGGAGTAGAGTGCGCCATGAATTATATCGCTCGATCGGTTTTGGAAAGTAACTCCGAAAAGAGCATTTACACCTATGAAATTGAAGACTTTTCGACGACTGCCAAAAAAAAAATATTTTGAAGATCTCTCTAACGGTGGGCTAGTTTGGTTAATCTATGACAATACCTGGGAGACACATGTACAACAATATAATGCATTCCATATGATTTTAAACAAAATCTATACATTTTCCTATGTCAAACTGTGTTCCATTGGTTGCTGTGACGTCACGATCTCAGTACGCGAAAAATGTTGCTGCCTAACACTTGCAACCACGCTCATCTGCCGCTCCTTCGTATATATCTTATTGGATAGCCTGTTTCTACTATTCCGCTGAAGGTTTGAAGGACATTATTCCGGATCGATCTGGGATCGCATTTTCTCTATTCCTGAATCACTTCAATGACAACACCTCAAGCACGTAACAATAAAACACTATTGCACTACTGGTAATTTAGAAAATGTACCACAAGGGACATAATTTTCGAATTTTTCTTGTGAAATTAAAACCACGTCAAAAATTTATGTCTATTCGCGCTCTTGGCTTGCTGCGATCTCCCTAACTAATTCTGATCTCTTTCTGCCAAAAACTTTACTAAACTTGTTATAATTTGTAATAATTAGTAAGTAATTTTGATAAGAATTTCGATATTTTAACTATTAACGAGACCAAGTTTAGAACACAAGTTGATACAAAAAGTTCGTAACAAAATATCTTTTGTCTTTTGTGGCGGGCCCCGATTGCTGTGCACAGGTTAAGGATTGCTCGTACTCATTGATGGAGTAGAACTGTTTTGTTGTAAGCCTGTGCCCCAATTAAGCACATTATAGTTGATGAAACTAATGACCTGCTTGGGATTAGAGCTCCATATTTGGTATGGAGTGAAAAGGTAACTTCCTAAGAAGTTGTACCTAGAGGAGGCAAGAGCTCCGCAAGAGCAAAGCAAATGCTTTGAACTCTCTGATTCAGATTTGCAGAATCGGCAGGTGTCGTTCAACACCACACCGATTTTCTTTAAATGATAAAAAGCGATACAGTGTCCGGTAAGGAGACCCGTGATTATCCGTAGTTCACTACGATTTAGACTAAGTAACTTTCTGGCGGTTTCAGGGATCGGATAGATAAACTGTTAGGCTAGTCTACAACCCTGTACCTTTGTGCCGTGTCAAATAAATGTTGTGTGAACAAAAAAAACCCTGTACCTGTTGCCATTGGGATGCTGTTTCCAGCCTTTTCCAAGTTAGTAGTTCGCTTTTGATAGCGGGATTGGACGAACCCAGAAACGGCTCGAGGCCAATAAACCGTTGAGCTGATCCCTGTCTTGCTAGGTAGTCAGCGTGTTCATTACCCTCGACTCCGCAATGTCTGAACACCCAAAACAGAAAAACTGAGATCTGTTGGGAAAGTTCCCGTAGAGTTTTAATGCATTCCCAAACAAGTTTGGAAGCGCATTTGACGAACTTAAGTGCTAGTAGTGCTGCTTGACTGTCCGAGAATATACCGATTTTCGCATGTCTGTAGTTGCGTTTAAGACATATCTTTGCGCAGATATATATAGCATATACCTCTGATTGAAAAACGGTGTGCCATTTGCCCAGGGAAAACGTTTACCTGATACCGGGTCCGTTAGGAATCCCATTTTCGAGCCATCCGTATTAAAACCGACGATGCCAGATGGAAGATTAGGCCCTCTATTTGTTTCCATCACTCTATACGGAATATTCATGTTGGTCCTAACGTCCATCCAGTCGGAGACTGTAGTTAATAGCGGAGTTAGTTTGAACTCCCTAATTATGCGAAGGTGGCCGATTTGGTCCCCATCGAATATTGTTTTCCTCCTTTGCAACCTTAGAGCGCCAAGCTCTTCTTCATATGAAGATGTAGAGGCAGTAGGCAGAGCATAGCTTTCATGGCTGCAGTTGGAGTTGTTCGCATAGCGCTGGTAACCGAAAGACATGCAAGTCGTTGAATTTTTCGTTTACCTTAGGCCACCACACAAGGGATGCATAGGTGATTCTTGGTCGGGCAATGGTCTTGTAAGACCAGAGTGCCAAGTCTGGTTTCAATCCCCAGGTCTTACCGAACAGAGTTCTGCAGGCCCAGATCGCCAAAGTCGCTTTCTTAGCGGCATGATCCAGTTGTGCAGACAAGTTCAGTTTCCTATCCAGAATAATTCCGAGGTATTTGAATTCATTGGAGGAGTGATGGAGATCTTCTTTCGTCTACTGAATGGGCTTAGGACTGTTTTTGAGGGGATTATATTTAGGCCCTCCTGTAGACACCATAACATGGTGGCATTCAGAGCCGCTTGCATTCGGCTCGGCAGTTTACCTCGGTGTTTACCTCTGACGATGAGGACGATGTCATCAGCGTACCCAATGACTTCGTAACCAAGCTGTGAAAGCTTATTGAGAAGTGCGTCGACAACTAGTGACGACTAGTTGGTGATAAACACTACCTTCACCTTCCGCCAGTTACCCGGAATATAACTCTCAGAGGAAAAATTTATTAATTCCTGGGCCTGTAAATCCTGATCCCGCGGAACCGTTTATTCTAGAACCGTCTTACATTGTTTTATTTGCTGATTTCGTGCTGTGAAATAATAACGTTCTCAAACTTGATTTTTTTGATATACTTAAGTTGGAAAAGTTTCTACGTATTTCATTGCGCTTCTTTTAGAATGAACGATTTAGTGATTCACCTGGAAGTGATATGAAAAAATTATCTTTTCAGGACAGTAAGATAGACAGCCAGTGTCTTCGTGAAAGTTGTTGCATGGAAATTCGTACTTTTTCAAATAACTTTGATATTTCTAAATATAGCGTTTCACAATCTTCAGCAAAAATATAATATAAATCTATAAATGCGAATGTCTGTCTGTCTATTTGTCTTTCTGTCTGTTCCCTATAGACTCAAAATCTGCTGAACCGATTACCGTGAAATTTTGTACATAGGGATTTTCGAGTACGGGGAGTAATCGTAAAATATTAGTTTTGCTCTGTCTCATAAGCTTAGGCAAGGGGGAGGGGGTGAATATGTGGTTCATGAACGTGAAAACTTCCTCCTTATGAACATGCAAATTTATATACAGGTGTTTTTGAGTCTGAGATGTAGTTTTGCGACATTAATGTGACTTTTCTGAAGGCGTTGCAGTGATGAGGGGGGGTGGGGGAGGGGTGAATGATGTTTACCTTTGATGATTTTAAATCTGCTGCACCGATCAGCATTCGGTATGGTAGCTGTTATAATTCAACGACTTTGAATTTTATATATTCCATTAGCGTGGCAAGGAGGGTGGGGGGGTTAATTTACTTTTTTTAAACTCTTCAACTCCTAACTTGATCACCGTACCAATTTCGATAGGTGGGTATGTTTCTATAACATTTATTTTTCTGTATCCCAGTGGCATAGTAAGGGGGGATTGTACTTACTTTATCTATATATCTAAAAATGCGAATTTCTGTCTGTCTGTTTGTTCCTTATAGACTCAAAAACTACTGAACCGATTGCCGTGAAAATTTATACATAGGAGTTTTCCAGGACGGGGAGTATTACTAGAATATTAGCTCTGCTCCATCTCATAACCGTAGGCAAGGGGGGGGTTAATTTTTACTCTGTAAACTTGAAAACGTCTTCCACAATAACCGAGCAACTTGAAATGCAGTGGATTTTTAGTATGAGGCCTATTTTTGTAACGTTGGTGTGTCATTTGAGACTTTTCTACATCTCATTGGCGTAGTAAGTATGAGGAGGGAGATGAGCCATGTCTTCCATTTACAACTTTAAAACCGCTGAACCGATCATCTTTCAATTCGGTATATGGAAGCGGTAGTGGGTGATGAATTTCAGCGACTTTTCATTTTATTTCACCAGCGTGAAAAGCGGGTGGGGGAGGCAGATTAGTTGTTTGTAAATTCTTCAATACCAAGCTTGATTACCGTGTTTGTATACGTGGGTTCTTAAGTATGTTTCTACGACATTGACTTTTCTGTATTTTAGTGGCGTAGTCAAGTAATATCAAATTTATTATTACATGTTAATTATTGATAAATTTATCATAAAACTTGTATACGGGTGTTTTCGAGTATGATTCGAGGCTTTCACGACATTAAGAGGAGGGAAAGAAAGTGGATGAATGTTGTCAACCTATATCAGTTTTGAAACCGCTTGGAAAACAACCCAAATTGGAGTGATGACTAGAGGTCGGAAATCAACACCAGATACCGTTTTAAAATTCAAGATGGTGTAACCTCCGGTTTACAGTAAATAGGAAAAAATGATCAAATACCATCAAGTCTAGGTATTTTCAGAACGAGAATGATGCACAAATGAAATTTGAAATTCACAATGGTGACTTCCGCTTTTCATGAAACTGCCTAAAATGCTCAAGTTCATTCTAATATGAATATTGCCGTAATCTTTTTAATCCGAAGTGGCAACTTCCGGCTGCGGTAAAAATGCTAAAAAGATTGATTCCAGAATCGAGATAATGTCCGGAAACCGGAGAACAAATCCAGACGCCAATTTGAAATTCAAGGTGGGGACTTCCGGTTCTCGGTAAACAGCCCAAATGGCCGAATACCATCCACAATATGGATATTTCTGGAACCAAAACTGTGACCAGAGACCGAAAATCTAATACAGATGGCGACTTCCGGTTACCGGAAACGATCAAATACTAGTATGGTTATTTTTGGAATCAAAATGATAGCTAACGGTCAAAAATTGAAATAATTATGAAATCCAATATAACGATTTCCGGTTTTTGGAAAACAACCAAGGATGACCGAACACCCCCTAATGTGAGTGTTCCGACGTTTTCATTAATCACCAAATACCACCCAAAATTAGATGATGTCCTGAAACCGAAGAACAAATTCAGACGCCTACTGGAAACTACCATAAAAATTAACTACTTATGCCATCTGAAATTGCAACCCCAGGAACCCGGAAAATAGCCTCATATGATCATTCTGGGATCGATACCCAGAGATCGGAAATCAGATCCAGACGCCGTTTTCAAATCCAAGATGGCGATAACCGGCATCCGTAAATAACCGAGTACCATCCAATACGGTTGTTGTTGGGACTAGCCCATACTCAGAGGCCAGTAATCGACTTCAGGAGCCAAATCCAAGATAGACATTTCCGGTTTCTGGAAAACAGCAAAAATGATTAGTAAAAGTTATTGACTTAAACATAATGATACAAGATTGTCCATTGTAATCTTGTTGATTATCATTCACAAAATTATTGAAACAAAAAAAGTTTGCTTCGAACATATTCCTTGCGATTCTTTTCGAATGCAATGATGAAAGCAATGTAACAAACATCAATATGTAGCACTATGTCATCCTTGCGGTCGTGGCTTTGCAATCCAATCTTCTAATTTTACCCTACCAGATAAAAACTTGATAGAAACTAAGTAAATCGGGTTTATTATGATTCTATTGATTTTGCTAATTATTAAACAACATTTTTGATACTGGACTGCAGTTGTTGTTTTTTTAAATTACAGAAACAATTGTTTTTCACTCAACAATAACAGGCCATGATTCATCAAAATTGATGGATACTCTTTTCAATTGTAAAACAAATACACTTCTCGAATCATTTTGAATCAGAACAACCGATTTCAATTTGTTCACGTTTGGCACCTGGGTCTTTTTGCATGTGTTGTTTGATTGAAGATTAGGACAACGCTTTACCTAGCTAATATAATAAAATTATTATCGGAACGTTCCGTCAAGTTTCCAACAGTTTTACCTATTGCTATTTTCCCTAATGTATTTGTTGGAGTTTTGATAGAAACATAGAATAGAAACATTATAGAAAATGGATTCAGAAAAACAGATTTTTAGGCTGTATGTATATGGGTCATTCCATACGAAGTGACCATAAAGAAGCACAAACTTGGACACGACCATCACAGATTTTGCTTAAAGTTGGGAGAATTATTCATCTACTGTCACTTTGGAAAAATCCTAAATTTGGTGTCGATTGGAATACCCCCCGTTCTGTGGAAAATTTTATTTCAAATTTGATAATTTCATCGTGTTCCTTGGAAAATTTCACATAAGAAACAACTATCATCCCGAGGTAGTATGAGCCAATCTCGAGATATAACATTTTTACGAAAAAAGTTGTAAACTTCGTAATTAATTTTTTTTACAATTTCTGGACGTAAGACGCCCGGAAAATAGTGATAGGTGAATTTTGAAGAAAATGAACCAAGGAATTTAGAAAAATTATAATTTTTGCCCGGAAGTGTTGCCAGATAGATTATTTTTGTATTTTAAAACAAAATTTGCATTTTTCGGCAAATGCAGCTAAGTTTTAGTAAAGCGGGCAATGTATGCAGTTTGCGAGTATGCGAAAATGAACGGGAATAGAAGGTGTGACTTTTAGGCGTAGAAAAAAATTTTCCCTCGTCTAGACGGGACTCGTCCGTCTGGACGAGGGAAAAAATTTTCTAAGCCTAAAAGTCACACCTTCTATTCCCGTTCATTTTCGCATCCTCGCAAACTGCATACATTGCCCGCTTTACCAAAACTTAAAATGTAAGTCATATGACAAAAATGAAATTAGTTCGTAAAGTAAATGCAGCTAATTTTATTTCAAATTTGATGGTTTCATCGTATTTCTTGGAAAATTTTAAGTAAGAATCACTTACCACCCGGTGGTAATATGAGCCAATCTCGAGATATAGCATTTTTACGAAAATAGTTCTGAATTTCGTAATTAATTTTTCGTAAAAATGTCAAGATTGGCTCATTTTACCACGGAGTGGTGAGTGCTTCTTACGTAAAATTTTCTGAGAAACACGATGGAATCATCAAATTTAGAATATAATATGCTGCATTGGCCGAAAAATGCAAATTTAACTTTAAAATTCAAAAATAATCTATCTGGCAACACTTCCGGGCAAAAATAATATTTTTTCTAAATTCCTTGGTTTATATTCTTCAAAATTTACCTATCACTATTTTTCGGGTGTCGTACGTCTATAAATTATAAAATCAAACAATTACGATATTTACAACTTTTTTCGTAAAAATGTTATATCTCGAGATTGGCTCATATTACCTCGGGATGATAGTTGTTTCTTATGTGAAATTTTCCAAGGAACACGATGAAATTATCAAATTTAAAATAAAAATGGCTGCGTTTGCCGAAAAATGTAAATTTAGTTTTCAAATATAAAAATAATTTATCTGGCAACACTTCCGGTCAAAACTTATATTTTTTCTGGATTTCTTGGTTAATTTTCTTCAAAAATCATCTATCAATATTTTCGGACATCTTACGTCTGTGAATTGTAAGAAAAAGAAAAAGGAGATTTTTGACAAAAATTGCGCGACTTTACAATTAAGAGGAGGGTCCTGGAGAGCGGGGGGTATTCCAATCGACACCAGAATTGGG
Organism: Wyeomyia smithii; assembly: GCF_029784165.1. Taxonomy (NCBI): domain Eukaryota; kingdom Metazoa; phylum Arthropoda; class Insecta; order Diptera; family Culicidae; genus Wyeomyia; species Wyeomyia smithii. Next base: position 221,901,474 of record NC_073696.1, read on the forward strand.
ATTTTTCCAAAGAGACAGTAGATGAATAATTCCCCCAACTTTGAACAAAATCTGTGATGGTCGTGTCCAAGTGGCATGTACACTTCGTATGGAATAACCCATATACAACATGGTAATGTTAATATTTGTTTGAAATAAAGTACATGGGTCGGATTTCGTGATACTGATCACTAAAAATTGCGATGTCCAATTTTTTCAAATAAATATTAAAATCTTCAAGAGTTTCACTAGGGATGTTGATTTTGAGCAAGATCGCGCCAAATGACCTATGGTCGAATATCGACCATTTTTGATTTGAATGAAACTTTGCACACGTATTTGACTTAGCAAACTGAGCATTTTTCACAGGTGGAGAGATTTTTTACACTCATGAGTTACATTCTAAAAGGGCGTATGCCTTTTGGCATAGGTTTTATTCGAAGCATTGGTGCCCAGAAACCGTTGGTTGTATAGAAAAACTGTCTGAGAATGAGTTGTAGGGAACTTAAAATGCACCATAAAAAAATATACACTGTACAAAAAAAATGTTTTGACCAAAAAAAATTAAAAATAATAATTAAATTCCAATTTAAAAAATAGAGTTTAATATTTTTTTTTTTTTTTTAAGAAACTTGACGTTAATACGCAACTTTTTAAAAAAAGTCCAGGATAGAGAAATGAAAATATTTGTATTTCAAAATATTTGTATTCTGATGATTTTAAAAGATGCAGAGAGTCATTTTGAATCAAAAAGCTCTTAGTAGTAAACATTCTAACGGGATTGGTTTTCGAGTTATTTCTAATTTAAGCTCGAAAAATTATAATTATTTAGGAAAATACACGTTTTTCCTAATTTGTCCATGGTTCTCCAGCGAAAACCATACGTTCATTGGAATGCTTGATCAAAAATATACAATGCATTCTTTGACAACAAAACGATTGGATAAATAACTCAAGCGCTAAACCTTAGCCTACCTACACGTTCCCCCTTGCCGAATGTTTTATATAAAAATATGTTTGTCGTGCAACACTATCTACTTGTTTAATAATAATAACTGTTTGTAAAGTACGCAACCAATAACTACTGGGTTACCTATAACATCTGTTTTCGTTTATAAATACGATTGCACTACCCCAGATGTGTTAGTAACAGTTTGCATTTTGTGAAGATGAATAAAGTGAAAATGGAATACACCAAGCCCAAAAGTTGTAAACCCTTTCCTGATCATCGGTGCTCATCAAGCTTACGCAAATTAAACGAAAACGTTATTGCAAAATCAAAATATTGAACAGTCAAGCTCATTTTAATGCGTCTTTATCAATTTGTGATTCGTGTAGTTATTGGAATGATAGTCAAGCCACCATTCATCCCTTCGTTGTTTACTATTCAGAATCTGGAACACTTAAGAATTTCAGCTTCATCGTAATATCGGAAGTACTCCATCATGATACTGTTGCGGTTCAGGTGTTCATTGCCAAATTAATGAGTTTTTTGAAAACAACAATAGAGTTGTAAAAAGCGATATTAATGTCTGATGGAGCTGCCTCACAATATAAAAATAGAAAAAAACTTTGCAATAGAATAGAAAAGTCTTTGCAAGTTCAAAACAAATTATAACGTCAATGCAGAGTGGCATTTTTTTGCGACTTCTCATGGTAAAGGCCCATGCGATGCAATTGGTGGCATATTAAAACGAATGGCAGGAAATGCAAGTTTAGCTAAAGAACATGAACATCCCATTACAAGCGCAAAAGAATTGTATGATTGGTCTAATCAGAAAAGTAATAAAAATTCATCGAAAATGTCATTTAGTTGGGTATCATATGAAGAATATGAACAAGGAATAACAGAGTGGAGCAATATTTTCAAAAAATCTATAATAATAGCTACCACACAAAAGTATTACTCTTTTGTTTCGATTTCAGAAAATAAGATACAAACAAAGCTGTTTTCAAAAGATGACGAATCATTTACTTATGATGTATATAAAATATAAGGTGAAACTAGTTCTGTAAAGTACCGATGTCATAAAAAAATATGTCCCTAAGATAATAAAACACGAAAACAAATATTTGATTCTTATTTATATTTATATCACTTAGAACATTTAACTCTTTTCTTGAGAACCGTTAGCCCAATCGTTTTGTTGTCAAAGAATGCATTGTATATTTTTGATCAAGCATTCCAATGAACGTATGGTTTTCGCTGGAGAACCATGGACAAATTAAGAAAAACGTGTATTTTCCTAAATAATCATAACTTTTCGAGCTTAAATTAGAAATAACTCGAAAACCAATGCCTTTAGACTGTTTACTACCAAAAGCTTTGTGATTCAAAATGACATTTTCATGCGGATGTTCCGCATTCGCGGATGTGGATGCGGATATCCGTAGCATCCCTTTTTTATATTTTGCTTTTTTCACATAACCATGCCCCTCCCCAGTGCAAAAGTTATTTGGGCGAGCAGTAAATACACCAAGGAAAATTTTTCTGCTATATTTTATGAAGCGATATTTTTTTTTTTTTTTTTTGAGAACTGAAGAAAGCTGGGTTTATGGGTCTTTCTCGCTTGAAAATGCGTTGCAATAACAACTTGAAAACTTACCCAAATTCAGTAAAAACTGAAAAATCAACTTCCCGAGCGAAACTCTTGAAGTTTTTAATATTTATTTTAAAAAATTAAACAGCGCGATTTTCAGTGATCCGTTTCACGAATTCTGACCCATATTTGATAGGTATACCGTTGTCGTTTTAAACTTATTGACGCAGCAACGCGGGCCGGGTATCAGCTAGTAAACCCATAAAAATCGCACAATTCTGTAGAAAAAATGTTGAAAATCATGGGAAAAAGTTATAATGAAAAATATGAAATTTCAGTCAACAAGGCGTCATCGGGTCTGGACGAGGGAAATTTTTTCCAAGTCTAAATCACACCCTCAGTCGTTGTTCATTTTTTGCATCCTCTGAAAAATTACATACGTTGCCTACTTCACAACAATTGTAATGAAAATTGGGTAACATACCAATGTTAACATGTTGGCAAGATACTATACTAACTCGATTTGAAAGGGTTACTTTTTGAACATACGACATTTTGTTTTAAAATGCGATCAAGTTTTGCTAGGAAGGTAATTACTTCACATTTTGAAGAAAATTTTATGAACAAACGTATAGAACGCTCATTGGAAGTCCAATTTCGTCCTTTCTCTGTGAGCTTTTCATGGTAAATTAGTAAAATAATTTGAAAGAAAAACGTATTCACCGCTTCACTGGTAGCGTTATGTGAATGCTATATAATTTAGTCCCGACAGTTCATAATGATATGATAACAAAAATTCTCTGTAGAAGCTTGCAAAAACATAAGGGTTGATTGAACTTTGAACGAGGATTACTCGAAATAATGTTTTTGGCGTTTGGTTCGGAATTGCTGCACGCCGACCATTTGTGGCTGTTCCACCTTAAGTCAAAGTTTCTCAGGGATTCGTAACATGTCTAGTTTGTAGTTATATTCCCGTTCCAATATTTTACTTGTTTCAATGTAACGTCGAATTATCCGAACATTGAAAAAAAATCATGCTTTTTCAAGAGAAATTATACGATGTTTCTTTGAAGAAGTCCATCGGCGTTATCCGAACAAGGATCAATACAGTCTAAGCTAAGAATAGATCCAATCGATAAAAAGCGGAACATGCTTTAGTCGTTATTTACAACGTATAAGTTTTAATGCCGCGATTATAGGAATGCAAACAGTCAGTCCTCTTTGCTTTCTGATAGTAGAATCGCAATTAGCCATTAACCGTCCGCGAGACTTTCTCAGTGGTATTTGTGTAATGCTCGAATGCTATAGTTTAGGTCGTCATTTTAATGCAGGGTTCGATTATGGTATCCGATTAGTGTTACAACATTTGTGTGCATATTGTGTGAAATTGTTCAAAGAAAGTATACAGTTGCTAAAAGTAGTTGGTAAGCAGAGTTACGACGTTGATTTATTGATAAAAATGACAACCTTACAAAATGTTGTCCACTCGATTGAGCAAGAATCCTCTTACGAGCAACTTTTAAGTAAAATTGGTTTGTACGTTTTGATGATGATGCGCAACAGTTTAATAGTGAAAACATTTTTTCAGTTACGACATACTTTGTTGGTACTTATACCATTTGTACGATGATGCATCGCTCAAGTCCATGGCAAGGCAACTCGACAATGAGCTTCAAAACGGACCTTCCAAGGGTTGTAATCAATACCGGTCAGTGGCTGTCACACAATCCACTGGCTGCGGCTGTTGATTTGAGTGCCACCGTGTTTATAGTGGACGAAACAGCAACGGTCAATTTTCTGAACAATTTCATACTTACCCACGATGAAAGCACACAACGGACTAACAACAAATTTGTTCTAATAGCTCTACAAACAACCGGAGCTAACGCTACCCATATGATCCAGTTTATTCTAACTCACCCCGCTATTACAGAAATAGTAAATTTGCTTGTTGTGAAACCAAACGGGAACTCGTTTGAACTGATAACCCACCAATTCGGAGGAAAAGACCAGGAATCTTCGGTGCACCTAGCGAACCTATACATTAGAGAAATGACAAGACACTCACCGTTAAGGCAACTGTCAACATCAAAACGGATAACGGCAATGCAAAATAATAGAGCTCGCCCGTTTTGATGTTGACAGTTGTCTTAACGGTGAGTGTCTTGTCATTTCTCTAATGTATAGGTTCGCTAGGTGCACCGCACCGTAGACAGCTACTTTCCCCGAAACGGCACGTTTCGTTATGGAAATAACCTATTTCCACACAAACTGGACAACCATATGGCACAGAACAGATATGCAACTTCGAACAAAACTCTGCAGCAAATCGGTACCCAAGCTTTCGCATTCATTTTTTGCTGTTCCATCCTACATTGATTTTACAGTGCATCGTTCGAACAGTTCGCTCCAATAGTTTGAACATGTACCAAAAAACTATTTTTTTTGCTTTAATGACCAGGCAAAAAGGTGATCTTGAACAGTTGAATCTATCAAAATCAAGTTAAGACAGGATCGCATTCAAGAGATCTTTAAAGTGGAAATTCAGTAACAATTCACAATCAACGTCAATGAAATAAATTAAACTAAAAATCTTTCAACCATTCAAACATTGTCTAACAAATTTCCATGGATCGTACACCTCACGACTGCTAAAACTATTTTAACCTGTTAGTTGAATATTTTCGTTGGACTTGGAAACCGAATTTCTCGATCAACGACAATATTTATTTCTCGTACCGTTTTTTATACCTAACATTGCTAGAAATGCATATCAGACGCGCTGTACAAGCACTGCTTACTTCATTAGGTACAATGTAAAAATTGATTGTCGTTAGTCAAGATATTCAGTTTTCAACTTGGGCAACAATGAAATTCATTAAAAATATATCTACATTAAAACCGTTGCACGTATGCGGGTGGTACTGTACGTTTATCATGGAAAGGCACCCTCTCTATACCAGTACCGGGGAGAACAAAGGATTCTCTCGATGAAAAAGCGGCGAGAGCTCATACAGTCCTTTTGTTGAATGAATGGAATATAAGCGTAATGAAATTTCGAGTGTAAAATGCATGCTCTCCACCGCTAGATGTCGATACTTAAAATAAAGAGATTTTGCCTCGTTTTTGGTTCTTCAGTTGAACAGATGTGCATATGGGGAAACGAATTAAATTGGCAACTTTCCAGTTGCTACCATGGATTATACTGCGTTCAACATAAAATGGGCTGGCTCGATATTCGAACAAATTGTTCACAACTGATGGGCTTGATGGTTATCTGCTCGTACAGTTTTGTCTCCGACACAACTGCACCTGGGAATTATCGATTGGTTAGTTTGTTCATCAGAAAGCTACAGAGAGTTTCTATTGAACATTGCAGGTGTATCTGATTTTCAGATCAAAGAAAACAATATGGCAAGGTGCTCGATAACCGAACCGGCGATGGAATGATGGGAGCACTGCTTGACCGACGGGTAGATTTTGCACTGGCAGCATTGGGAGCCTGGCATCCGTTCCATAAATATTTCAGCTTTTCCGATCCTATAATGCAGATCGGAGTTGGCTGCCTTACTCCAAAACCTAAGTTGATCAAACCGTGGAAAATAGTATTTCTTATGTTCTCTAGGCCAGTATGGATCTTGATTATCATCACCTTTTCCGTCATTTCTCTATTTGAATATGCTTCATCAGTAATTTTTAAGAAACCTGAAGCAAATCAACAACGCAAAAGTTTACCGCGTAGCTTTATCAATGTTTTCGGAGCTTTTCTGCTACTACCAGCCGAATTAGGACGGACTCGAGTTTCGGAAATAATTTTTTCAGTATCCTTACTTCTGGTGACCTTCATTACCGGTTACGTTTACATAGGGAAAATTCACAGCTTCCTCGTGATTCCGGTGTTTCAGCTACCGATTGATACCATTTCTGACTTTGCCGTTAGTCACCTGCCATGGTATGGTCGTCATGATGCCTGGATTTATGCTTTAAACGGTTCTGAAAACGTGAGTAACATCCTATTGTGTTATTGCATCATTTAAAGGTGAAACTTTTTTGTTCCAGTATCACATTGAAAGTATCCTGAACACCTATCGTACTGATTCTTCTGCATCACTGCAGGAGCTGGCGAACCAGGGGGATGTAGGATTTGTTTTGGGTGTCCTAAACTACGGTCACTTTATGGTGGGTTCATGGTTGACTGCCGAAAATTCCGAACAGTATAGACTGATGTCGGAGCTGCTGTACTACGAGTACGACACGGGATACGCAACCAAAACTTGGCCCCTGTTGGGTAATTTCAACGACCTTGCCATGTGGATACGCGAAGCTTGCCTCTACCGATACGTCGAATTGATAGAAGTTTACAAGTACATGAATTATCGCGTTCAGAGTTCTATTGAACATTCCAGAGACAAACAGCAGTACAGCTTGAAGCCATTAGCTGTGGAGGAAATTTCCGGCGGTTTGATGCTTTTCTGTTGTGGAAGTTTGATTGCGATCACAGTATTTAGCCTTGAAGTTGTATTCTATAAAAAAAAATCACAAGAAGGTTGTATGCAAAGCCACGACCGCAAGGTTGAAGTAGAATACTTTTACAAGAAAGATAACCCGGCTGCTTGCGTGTCAGGCACACACGCAACGGTTTTAACCCGCATCTTATTGCGGTTTGTAACATCAAGCGATTTCGTTTTCTCGCTGTTGCGTGTTGCATCATGTTGCAACTTGGCAGCTGGGAGACGACGAAATTCTGTTTATACTGATTGATTGAATCGACTTCATATTAGCTCTGCATAGTCGAACTAACTGCCTTTGTGAATGCGTACTAACAGGGCAGTTAATTATTCAGTGTCGGTTAAGCTGATCGCGCCTTTGCGCTGCCCCTACAGTGGGGAGTTTACTAAATAAAGTAAAAATTGGACAACTACAACAGAATTTGATTGCATCCCGCACAGAATGTCTGCTTGTGTTGATGCCAGAAAATTATTAACCTTCAATTATTTTTTTATTTGCCTTCAAAAAAGCATTTTGCTGTTCAAAATCGGTTGCTAATTACAACCTTTGAGCTGCCCTAACATTGGGGGAATTAAGATACACGGACAACATGCACTGTGAAAGCTATTTCACATTCAGTAAATTAGACGGGTGCGACAAATTTAAATTGCTAGGATGCAACACAGAATACTTGCTTGTGTTGACAAAAATTATCAACTTTCAATGTCTTGTTTATTTGCCTTCAAAAAGGCATTTTGATTTCCAAAATTGGATTTCCTTATGGCAATCTTCATGCTGCCCCAACACGGGGGGAATAATGGCTGTCTGGCGACACACGCTGAGAAAAACCGCGCTGCTCCTGAGACGTGGTGACCAACCACAGGGCTAGTGCTGCTGCTAAGGAAAGACGACTGCTGTGGTCGCTGTCTAGAACTATTATGAGCGGCTCCGGCTGAAACAGGCTCTTATATAGGCCAAATAGCATGTTTTCAATTGCAAGGTATATGATTCTGTCGACCGTGCTTGGGAAGCAAGCATATAACGACCAATCAGAGGTCGAATTTTTCGTTTTGACAAGGCTTGACTATTTTCAATAGTACAATAGTGTGAATAATAAAATTACAATTATCTTATTTTGGGAAGAATCTTAGAAAATTTTCCAATCTATTGCTGCAAGAACGAAGGAAATCCATCGAATACTAACCGATTTATTAGCATTTGAAATTGGACATAATTTTCACTTTTTTCGGTTTTAGATTCTCATTTCACATCCCTATGTAGCCGAACTTCCTGAGAGAAGTATTCTACTTCAAAATGCAATCAGAACTTTTCGTGCTTTTTTATGCAGATATGACATTTAGATGAGGACTTATGGTATATCATGTGCGGAACCTTTTAGGCACAGTTCAGACCTTTTGTTTCAGTAAACTGTTGTACCTTTTATAAATCTTTGTTCATGCAACGAAAATGATGAGAATTAAAAGTTAGAATTATTTTGCCTTTTATTACATCTCTTAGGAGAGTTCAAAAGTTATGCTTATATTGCATGCACGACAATATATAAATTTCATCATTTCCGCAGTATTATATCCAAGGTAAATTAGACATGAGAGCATACGGAATAAATAAATGGTTCGATTTTTCCTACCTCTAGTAGAAGGCCCTTCTCCAGCGTCCCAACCAGAGGTTGGACACGTGTTACCTCTGGCTGCTTTTACATTGACCTCCGTACTGGTACTTGGTTTCTTTGATGCACTTTCCCCATGCTGGTCCTTCGCGCGTTTCCGAGCATCACGCTTGTATTTGGCGTTCATATATTTAGACATAGCACTGAATACACTTCCGATGGATTTTTCAATAAATGCAAAAAATGCACTCGTAGTCTCTTACCCGAGAATAATAAAACACTTCCAAGAAATGTTGCACTAGTAAAAAGACAATTTCCACGTGTTGTAATGTGCTGGAGCACGAAATCTATGTCTGTGATAGGGAACCTTCACGTTCACGAGGCATGACTGGAGAAACGCGTCTAATAATGCGGTAAAATTTTTAATGTCTTTTTGTGCAAATTATTGTACTCAGACAAAAACCTGTTTTGAATTGGATGCTGAGGAAGGACGACTGCCGTTGTCGCTGTCTGATGCTACGCTATGCATAGCCATGCCACAGTTGTGGCCGCTATACGCTGGCCTAACTGCTGAGCAACTGCAACACTATCCGTAGCCATGCCACAGTTGTGGCCGCCATTGGTATCCACTGTAACTGCATCTGCTGGCCCTGCTGCTATCGATGGTGAGATCCGCTGGAACTGCTACGCCTATCCACAGCCATGCCACAGTTGTGGCCGCTTTCCGCTATCGATGGTACCCACTGCTCGCTCCCGCTGCTGCTAAGGGAGGACTGCTGTCGTCGCTGTTCAGAACTGTGATGAGCGGCTCCGGCTGAAACAGGCTCTTATATAGGCCATATAGCATGTTTTCAATTGCAAGGTATATGATTCTGTCGACCGTGCTTGGGAAGCAAGCATATAACGACCAATCAGGGGTCGAAATTTTCGTTTTGACAAGGCTTGACTATTTTCAATAGTACAATAGTGTGAATAATAAAATTACAATTATCTTATTTTGGGAAGAATCTTAGAAGATTTTCCAATCCATTGCTGCAGGAACGAAGGAAATCCATCGAATACTAACCGATTTATTTGCATTTGAAATTGGACATATTTTTCACTTTTTTCGGTTTCAGATTTTCATTTCACATCACTATGTAGCCGAACTTCCTGAGAGAAGTATTCTACTTCAAAAATTAGCGATAGAAATGATCTGAAAGTCGTAAAAAACGATTATTTGATTTTTTGATTATTTGGTTTGACTGAAACAAGTCTCAGGCTCATGAAAAATATTCTAAAAAGACATCAGAATTTTGGTATAGGTTTTATTCAAAGCATTATAGCTCAGAAACCTTTGAAACTAATGAAGATCTAACAAAAAAGAATATACATCGTAAGAACAATTTTTTGCCAAAATAAATTATAAACTGATATTATAAACTGCTGGACAATTTGTAAATCCGTGTGAAGTATCACTGGTGGTCCCTTAGCCTCTTGTCCAGTAACTGCTATCACTACCTCCCCTTTACTGGGGTACCTGTAACCTTGGAAAAAATCGAGAACCCAAATCTGAAGTACTAAGAGCCGAAGTTGGTTCCCCGATCTTTTCTTTACTCGCGCGACTATAGCAATCCGACGTCGCTGAAAACTACGCGCATTCGCTTAAAACTGCGCTGCTGGAAGTGGGCAATCTGATTGAAACCACTTTGGGGGCTGTTGGAGCACCCTGAAAACAGCCATCAACAGCGTAGCAGACGCCGTCCTGGGGCATGCAGAACGAAACCGACGGTATGAGTGATTCGACGACGCAGACATGATGAAAAAACTGAAGTCAGAGCGACGTAAGAACAGTGCTTTCACCTGAGAAGATATCTCAGGGAGTGAGGTTGAATTTAACTAAATCCACTAAAACTCCTCCAGTGTCTAGCCCTTAGCTTTCCGGATTGACGGTTAAGTATTACGTCGGGAAGTGATTCTTGTGCTTCATGCACATTCTGTATTCTTATATCTTATACCTATGGAGTTAGCTACCACTGGCTTATTGGTGGTTGATGTATCACGTGGTAGCTCCAGGGCTATCTCATGGGCGGCTGCACAGACCACACTCCAGATGACCTTGCACATATTCCGAACTACGTTGTCCATAGTAGTGTCTGGCCGGCTCATTATTATCAAGTTGCTCCTCGCACGCGCAAACGAGGGCATACGAAGAAGACATGCTCAGCCCTCCACATTCACGCACTCGGGACACATGGGGGACCTGTGTAGGTACTCCCTGAAACAACATGGCCTGACAGGACCTGCGCCAGGTAGAAGTTCACTTCTTCTTGGCACTTCCTGTCCCATCCGGATACCTCTAGGATAAGTTGGTGTGTCCATCTACCCTTCGAGGAATTGGACCATTCCCGCTGCCATCTGATCATCGAGTATGACCTTCTGGAACCTCGTATGGCTCTTGTGTCACGTTGCTCGAATCACTCTGCATTCTCCATATAGGCGATGCTAATAGGCATCGGACGAGACACAGACTGCGTCGGTCAACACTGTACGCTACGAACTCGCAAACTTCAGGAACATGAGTCTGTAGGTACTCTTAATTTTACCACGATAACTATTGTACTGGACCACCATCGCTGAGTATGGACGAAACCACACTGGCTAGAAGTTTCCACTTGCTACCGTACACCACTGAGCGATTCGACATCACTCGAAACAGTGCTACAAAAGCCGTTGAGGTACTCTTACAGACATAGTTGACATGGCTTTTCAACGTCAGCATGTCGTTAACCTTAGTTCCCAAGAGTGTTGAAGATCGCTTTGAGATAATACTGCAGTCTTCGACTCTGTTCATTGTCAGTTGCTCTGATTTACGGTTTCACAACCCTGACCTCCGTCTTATGGTACGCTAACTCCGGTTTTCTCAGCCGTCCTGATGACGGAAAGACTAACATTCAAAGTGAATCTACGCTCCCGAAACCGAATTGGTTACTTGCCACACCGTTTACACCTTTCCAGTACTTGACCAGTCTGTTGAGGATAATCCCGCAGACAGATAGTCTTACATGTCGATGGGTCTCCTGGCGGTTTCCCAGCCTTCGGCAGTATGATCAATATCGGTCGCTTCCACCTCTCTGGAATGAAGCAGTCATCCAGGCACCTCTGCACGATTGTTCGGGACCGTTTTTATAGCCATCCATAGGAATTCTATCCAGTCCAGGTGCCTTGCTCACCTTTAAGGAGTTGGTGATCGTGATGAGTTCCTCATTCGTAACCCTTGCCTCCTCATCAACCTTGACACGGCAGTCGTCACTCACGGATTTGATGTTCGGCATGGTAGCCGACCATCCCTGGTCTGTGACAGCGATACTGGAACATCTGACGTGAGACTCGGCTCGTGGCGGGGAAAAAGTTCCTCGATAATACGCTCAGGTGCCAACACTTTTTTTAATTTGTCATCCTGTAGGCGTTACCCCACAGATTCGTTTTAGCATTCACGAATATCCTGTCAAACAAGCCCTCTTGCTCGCTCTAATCTCACTCTTTAGCGCCGATCTTGCAGACCCGAATGCTATAGGGTGCTCTACCATAAGTTTCTCGGCTCGCGTACGTTGCATCCTCCGTCCGTTATTTCTTTATTCTTTATTTGTTGAAAAAATCGTCTGACAAAAATAGTCTCAATGAATATGCACTTGTCAATGTAACTAAAAACTACAACGAACTCTCTTTTGCGAATTTATGTGATAGTGTGCCGAAATCAAAAAGATCTTCCACTTTGGAGAATAATCGAATGCAGCAAGCTAACGGATCCACTATGGTCGGCATCGTGAAATTTCACGATAAAAATCTGCAATTCGGAAAACATTGATGTTAGACGAATCATGTGTTGTAGTAAATTTTTCCACAAAGAAAGGTCTATCTGCAGAGCCGGATTTACGATTGTGGGGGCCCGGGGCCCAGTTTTCAGTGGGGGCCCCAAAATAAAATAAACCCGTTTTTTTATCGTACGAGTTAAAAAAAAGTAGGAGGGTGGTATTCAAGACACGACCGCATGACGTTGGACTACGGTATTTTATATTCCATTAAAACAAATAATAGAGAGAATTGCAACTCTAGTATTTGCTGCAATTTTATCTAACAGTGCATTTCTGAATGCTGAGACGTTAAAACGTTATAAATAATAATATATACTAAAAGAATGGATATCTTTTATTTAATCGCTGTCATTTCATACATATTCGAATCAACCGTTTGTTTGCTGCACTACCAAGGCAATCATTCAATTGAGCGAATTGGTAAAATTTTCCTTTCTAAGCAAAAAGCAAACTTTACGAAACTATCTGAAATGGGAGCCCAGAACGATTCAAACGAAAATTTTAAATTTGAAAATTGTTTGACATTTAATCGATAACACTCATGCTAGGTTAGTTCCAGCCCAGCATATAACTTCATGTATTTGAAAAACAAAAACGTTCGGTTCAATAACTCAATATAGCAAGAGCTCAATCACACGTTTTTCGGTAGTTGTTATCAAGGTTTGGGCGAGTGACAGGATAATATCTTAACTTCTTCAGTTGTGATTTAGAGCATTTCTAATTGTTTTGTTATTTTTCACGATAGCGATAAGTTTGTTTCTTTCTCTGTGTGCGAGAAACAAAATCAAAACCGCGCACCGAAAAACAAAAACGAAAATTTAATGAATGCTCATTGAGAAAACTTGCAACTCTTTTTACCAATAATTTATGATACTCAAAAGAACTCGTTTTGATCTAAATCAAATTTCTAGTAAATAAGTGTTGATCATTCATAGGTAGTAATTTTTCCTCGATGAATTAAGACTGGCTGAAGAAGTTAAAACGCTGCTGTAAAATTAAATTCACAACTGTGTTCGTTAAGACATATTAATATTTTCAATGACAATAATAATCTTCGATAAACACCCGCTATAGTTATTCACACACATGCTATAACTATCTAAACACGCGTTAAAACTATTCATACACACGCTGTAGCTATAGTTTTTTATACACACATGCCGAAGCTATCCATACACACGCTATTCCTTTCCATACATCCGATACAACTATCTATACACACGCATAAGCTATCCAACGTGCTATTACTATCCATACATACGCTATAACTAATCATTACACACGCAGCAGCTATCCACACACAAGCTATAACTATCCGTACACACGCTGAAGATATACACGCAATAGCCATAATATGCTACACATGCTAGTGTCTTACACACGCTATAGCTAGCCATACACACGCAACAGCGCCATCCCTATCATCGCAAATGTCATAGCAATACAGATGCACATACGCTATATGTGCACACTGCACACACACTAAATGGCGGTAGCTTTCCTAGTGGCGGTGCTGGCTCGTGCAGTTTCTGGCAGTTCTGGCAGTTCTGGCAGTTTCGTGCAGTTTTCACCCAACGATATCTGAATTGGATTACCGCTGGTGGGGTCCAACTCAGATCGAAGGAGAACCGAACTGAATGAAGAAATGCAGCTTCCCACTACCTCCGGCCGCTGGAATCAGCCACCGCTGCTGATTATACAAGACCGGCCTGGTGGCCTTCCACTTGTTAACTGATGAGGCCTTCCACTTGCTATGAGACGACACAGGCTATTATATAGCCCAAAGCAAAAATCCATCCGCGAGCAAACAAGAAGCGAGCTTGTGATTGGTTGAATGTGCACGACTTTTAACACAACTTTTAACTAGTTTAGTATCGAAAACATATTTAAATTATTATATGACAATCTTGCGCAATATTTCCCCTATCAATCAAGCCATTGGTGTTTAGAATCTGTTCAGTGGTAATGATAAAAGAAGCATTTTAAAACGATGTTGAAACACCTGTTGCAGCTACCGAAAGCGAGCTCGTTATTGGTTGAAAGCTGCGAGACTGTTTACAAAGTCAGATCGGTTGTATCCGTTAGTGTCGACTGTGCTTTTGAAGAGAGGTGGTGATTGGTTGCTCGGTATGATTTAGACAATCGATGTGATTTATCAATTTTTCAATAGTGTATCTCGAACAATAGGTTATTTTCGTTACATAAATTCAACCGTAAAAGAATTTCTGATCGGTTGATGCCAAAACCTCGAAATTCTGAAAAGAAATGACTGATATATAAGCGCTCAAAACCTGACCACTTTTCCCTGGTTTTCCCCGATTGAATTACTAGATTTTCAAATTCAGGTGCCTAACTTCGATACAGACGTTAGTCCAACGTCAAAACATTTATTTGTTATTGAAAAGTTACCAAAAATTTGCTAGATTTTTTTTTACGAGTTTTGTTTTGCAGAGAACTTATTGATTGAATAATCAACATTCAGCTCCTTCAGAATATTGTACTCTCAACTTAACAATGATAAGTTTGACAGCCTTCCACTCTTCATAGTCGTACGCAACCTATTTTCAATCGGTTTCATCTTCGAAAAAGACCTTTCTCCAGTTGCGTTCGAGATCATTAGGCTCAAATAAATCCTTAAATAAAATAATTTTTACAAGGCACTAACGAGTTTTTGATTTTTTTCTTCATGTAATCATCTTTTTTGAGCTCCACTTTGATATACGCGAGGTTTTGTGGTGACAGCACATTTTGAATAAATATAATAATAAATTCGGTTCTTGCTCACTGTTTATAGCCAGATCTAGCTGATTTGGACCAGAGATGCCAGATGTTTTCGAAAGATGTCTGCAACTGCTCGAAATCCGGAAATTTTTTCTTGATGTCTGAAAAAAACCTGCCGCAATTTGAAAAAAATGCGATCCGCAGGCAAAAATTTGCACACAATTCGAGTAAGACTGCGCAAATATAAGGCTACGCTGGCAATAATCTACAGAAACTAGGAAAAAACTACACACATCTGCAGGTCAATAAAATGTGCACACGGACTCTGAACATTTGCATTTTACAACGCAAATCTGGTATCCCTGATTCGGACAAGTAAACTTATTTTCGGAATCAACAGCAATGCATTAAAAAAACTTGTGGATTATGTATTTTCTTCCCTGCTTGATCTCCCATGCGCGCTGGTTCGATTCAAATGGTGTGTTAATGTGTGTCATTCCAAGAGAATCGAAGGATCTTGGATGTAGTTGTGATATTGGCGCTCGCGAAAAAATAACACTGAAGAAAAGTTTCAAATTGAAATGGTCTGTTCAAATTTTCTTGCTGTAAATTTACCTTTTGATTGAATCTCATTTTTGATAGAGAAAAAAACTTTTTCTCGTTTTGTGGGGGCCCCAAAAATGTGGTGGCCCGGGGCCTGGGCCCCCTGGGCCCCCCTTATATCCGGCTCTGTCTATCTGTCGGTATAGAGGATTCCTAGGGTGGTTTTATTATACACAAAATAGAAATTGTAACTTTTTTATAACAAAGCAAGAATTTCTTCTACAAAGATATAAATAATTTAATGTTATGAAAAAATTTATTGCTCTATTTTGTTACTACACTGTTCTAGAGCAATTTTTCTAAATTGAATTAGTAGAAATCTATCACATAAGTATGAGCCAAGCCAACCGACAAACCTCTGCGTTGCACCAAACCGTAAGATTCTTATAAATAATATTTTATGGTCAATGCGTTTAAACGCTGCCTTCAAATCCGTATAGATTACGTCGATTTGAGCTTTTTGTTCCATGCGATATAGGGAACTGCTCCATTATTCATCTCATTAAGCCGATATTCACGAAGAATGCACGGATTAAACACCAAATTTTCATTCATTGAACAAATAAACGAAATACGCTTACGTGCTCTTATGGAATCGTTCAGCATTGTATATTTAGTAAACTTAGCTAGTTTTATTCTGCATTTTGTAAAACAAACCATTTTTCATAACGCTTCCATATCCATCTCAAAACTTGAATCACTACTCAATTATTCTTCTCACGACGCCTCCGTATTCATCACACTGTTAGTCATGAATGAATCACATTATCATGAATGAACGTAGCCGCAGCCCGTCGAAGTAGGTTACCTAGATATCCGCTGTAGTTGTTTACGTGCAAAATTAGTAATCTAGGTAACCAATGCAGTGCTGTCGATGTCTGTCAATTATGTCGAAATAATTCAACATTTTCAGCATGATTTTTTCGTAGTAACAGAAAGTGATTTGGCAACTTTTGATTTTCTTCAACGCAGTGAAAACAGATGAAATACATACAGTTGAAATTTAAAAATTGTAGAAATTCTTCTCATATACTTCTGCTAATTCAAGAAATTCTTCTCATATACTTCTGCTAATTCAAACTTGTTTTTGGACATTTGAGGTGAACATTTCAAAGATAAAAGTATTCTTAGTGTAGTGAATGATTTCGTTAAGTAATTAAAATAAGAAGTGGTCCGCTAGTGAAGAGAAAAAAACTTTGGTTGGCTGCTGAACGAGTCCCGTTGTAGCCGTATAGAACAATGCGCGGATTTTGTTTTCTGAGGTAGGTAATTGAATTAAATGAGTTTTCGAGTGCAAACGCCCGACTATAATATCAAATTTAGAGCTTTTAAGTGGATTTTTGAGGATTCTACTTTATGAGAAATCTAAAGTGAACTAAGAAGAATTATTCCATGAATTAACAGATTGGTTTTGTTAGCAAATATGCGTTTTTTCCAATTGTGTTTTTATGTTTTATGAGATGAATATATGGGCTGAGATGAATAATTGAGCAGGTCCCCTATGTACTGAGCGAGATCGGGTTAGCTGATTACTTGTTCTACTATGGTTGAATTTTCCGTTTAGATGTTTTTCTTGGTTTTCAGACCGGTTTTGTGTATTCGTTTGGAGCGGTGGAAATTAAGCAGAAAGGGTATTGCTTGCATGTCGCTGAAGAGGAAGAGATTGCGGATTTGTACTATTGTTCCGAGGAAAAAATTAAGATGGCTACAATAAGCGGTAAGGTCATTCATGATATTATCGGAAGTAAAAGAACCCTGCAACGGTGCAGATTTTTTAAATTAGTTCAGAAACCAGTTATAGACATTTTAACAGTGCAACATATTGTTTTTGCTTTGGATTCTTTGTATGATTTCTAGATATATTTTGATGCAATTTTGATTGTGATATTTTGAGAAGAGTAATGCCGAATTTTGCCATAAATCTGTTGACTCGCACAAGACAGATAATTAGTACATGCAACTTAGTCGAAGTATATCAGTTAAACATTCTACATATCTTTTGAAGCAATAGCTTTACTGTGAAGAATTCAAGTATAGTGCGCGTTCTGCCATAACGTAAAGTTTTAGTAATAGGGCTGTTTCCCGCGGAATAGTAGTGGTTCAATTAGTGAAACCGCAAAGGTCCAGTTCCCCTAATGTCCAGGAGAGTGAAGAGAAAAATTAACGGACCGCTCTCGACATGATAAGTATGGATACGTTTTCGAGGTTTTTATTTGTTTTGAACTTGAACTTGAACCAGCCACAAAACTCATCGACCGAAAAGTTGAACTAGATACGCTCGCAGCGCCACCGCAGTTCACTGGCGGGTAAACGAATTAGCTGCCATGAAAAAGTCGAGCAGATTTGAATATAATACTAATATCGAGGATTTTTTTTCCTTCCATACTCAACGAGATGGTTAGATACATAGCAAGAGGAGGGGAGGAACAAAAGTTGGTAAGATCGTTCTAAATTATATTAAAGACATTCATATGACCAAATAATATTAAATACGAGCCACTAATGCAAATTAGTCCGGAAGTATGAAAACAATGTTATGTCTAAAAGATATAACAACGTGTTCATGCGGGGCTTAGTGTTTATGTAGGCGATCTCGGAATGTACGTGTGTCACCAGTCATTCTTGAAATGGATCGTTGGATGAACACTAGAGCTGTCACCTTTCATTTCCAGGACTAAAAATATTTGCATCTTTATATTATGTAATATATTAAAAAATAGATTATATATCAGCTTCAAACAGAAATAGATGCAGAAAGGTTTTTTCCATAAAAGCACTGCCGGTCAGTGGGAGATGAATTGTAAACACACACACACACACACACACACACACACACACACACACACACACACACACACACACACACACACACACACACACACACACACACACACAGGTCCCCTATGTGCTGAGCGAATAGGCATAAAACCCTGCTGGTCGCTAGAAATATAACTCTTTGTGTGTAAGAGAGTTTTTTCGACATCTATTTCCGCTCACTCAGGCATTCCGCAAGGCAGTCATCTCGGGCTTTTGATATTCCTGATTTACTTAAACGACGTCAATTTTCGACTTCAAGGCCCTCGGCTGTCATTCGCTGACGACCTTAAACTGTTTGCCAAGGTAAAAACTCCGTCAGATGCCACAGCGCTCCAGAACCAGTTAAGGGTTTTTGCAGAATGGTGCGCGGACAACCGCATGCAATTGAACGCTGACAAATGCGAGATAATAACATTCTCCAGAAAGCGTAGTCCACTGAATTTCAACTACAATTTGTCAAATACACCTCTGCGACGCACAAAAGGCTAGCAGAAACTTGGGATTTATTATGCGTATCGCCAAAAACTTCAACGACATCTATTGCCTGAAGGCACTGTATTGCGCTTTGGTGCGCTCCAACTTGGAATACTGCGCTTCCGTGTGGAATCCCTACTACCTGAATGGAGTAAACAGAATCGAGTCAGTGCAACGCAGATTTGTTCGCTTTGCGCTCAGAAGACTTCCGTGGAACGACCCTTTTCGACTACCTAGCTACGAACAGCGATGCAGACTCATCGACTTGGATACACTGCAAATCCGTCGGGACATATCCAGGGCAATATTCGTCGCGGACGTGCTTACCTCACGAATAGATTGTCCGGCGATTCTCGAGCAACTGAATATTTACGTTAGACCACGCATGTTGCGAAATAGCCTCTTTCTTCACGTTCAGAATAGGCGAACGAACTACAGTTGCTTCAGCACGATAACCGGTCTCCAGCGCCATTTTAATCGTTTCGCTACAAGCTTCGATTTCGACACCAGCCGCGAGATGCTGAAGACCCGCTTTCTGACTTTAGCACGTAATATTTAGCATAGTACAATCATTTGGGCCACAAGGCCTGTTGATGTAATTTTTACAAATAAACAAACAAATAAACAAATAAACAAGAGCATAATCGTACTTACGATTATTTCTAATAATTTGATGTAGCAAAACTAGTGTTTAGAGATGCACCAAATAACAGGGCTGGGAAAATAAATATTAAATAATATTATTATATTATTTTTGTAATTATTTATTATTATATTTAATTAAATTATTATATTATTATATTATTATATTATTATACTATTATATTATTATATTATTATATTATTATATTATTATATTATTATATTATTATATTATTATATTATTATATTATTATATCATTATATTATTATATTATTATATTATTATATTATTATATTATTTTTATATTATTATATTATTAAATTATTGATTATTATTATTTTTGTAAATTACCGTATATTCGGGTTATCCAATAATGATTTAAACAAGACCTTGTGAGATTCATGTGTAATTTGGTTTTTAATGTTTCTCATTTAAACATCATGTTCTGTCGAATATTCAGCCGTCCATTCCCTATTTATTCGGTGCTACGCTACTAGTGATACCACCGTAGTTCCTACCGTTTCGGCGATCACCGTTTTTGAACTTAATTTTGTTGTAAATATGGCATAGGGGTTCGGTTAAAGCGTGTACACAACAACTTATTATAACTGCCGGGACTCCGTCGGGTCCTGCAGAGTACGAGTGTTCTAATTATTTGCAGCAGCTTTTAGGTCTACCAAATCGACAGGAACAGACTCAGCAATAGCCTCAGCGTCGAGATCAGATGCCGCATTATCATCAAACACAGAAGCGAAAAACTGTGCAAATCTTTCACATGTGAAAGTATCGAATTTATTTATTTTTTTATTCGCAGAGCCCACCAGGGGCTATCTGGCATCTCTTTCTTACATCGTAAGTCGCAATATCGCTTCTCTATTCCTGTGTAGATTTCCACTGACTCCGTGGAATAAAGAAATTCGCTGTTAGATTCTAAATCATCGAGGCATACGTCGGTTATAATTCACGAAATTCCAAAAATTTCTGGGATTACTTCGAAGGTCTGCCTAAACTTGCATGACGTAGGATTTGTAAAGGGTGATTTTTTTGCTATTTGGTTTCTCGTGCATTCAGATTTGACAGTTCACGCGGAAATTCTGACAGCTGTCAAAATCTAATGTACTCAGTTTGGTTTGCCATTTTACCATGAACAGACTTACGCCTGAACAACGCTTACAAATAATCAAATTTTATTACCAAAATTCGTCCTTTGTGAAAAATGTTTTTCGTGTATTACGACCATTTTATGGTCGTCATAATCGACCTACTGAGCAAGTTATTCAAGCTATTGTAACAAAATTCAAAACAGTTTAACTCTGTTGGACATAAACCCACCAACACGTATACATAGAGTGCGTACAGAAGAAAATATTGCTGCCGTATCAGCCAGTGTAGTGGAAGACCGTAAAATGTCAATTCGACGCCGTTCGCAGCAATTGGGCTTGTGTTATTCGACTACATGGAAGATTTTACGAAAGGATCTTGGTGTAAAACCTTACAAAATACAGCTCGTACAAGAATTGAAGCCGAACGACTTGCCGCAGCGTCGAATTTTTGGTGAATGGGCCTTAGAACAACTTCCACTTTTCTACTTTTTTACCGAAAAATTGTGTTCAGTGACGAAGCTCATTTCTGGTTGAATGGGTATGTTAATAAGCAAAATTGCCGCATTTTGATCGAAGAGCAACCAGAGGCAATACAAGAATCGCCAATGCACCCAAAAAAATGCACGGTTTGGTGCGGTTTACACGCTGGAGGCATTATTGGTCCGCACTTCTTCAAAGATGATCAAAATCGCAACGTTACGGTCAATAACGCTCGCTATCGCGCGATGATTTCTAATTTGTTTTGCTGGAAATGGAACAGCTGGGTCTTGTTGACATGTGGTTTCAGCAAGACGGAGCAACGTACCACACATCGCGCGAATCAATGGACATATTGCGGAATGAGTTCGGTGAGCAATTCATCTCACGAAATGGACCGGTGAATTGGCCGCCTAGATCATGCGATTTAACACCGCTAGATTATTTTTTGTGGGGCTACGTGAGGTCTCTCGTCTACGCGGATAAGCCAACAACAATTCCAGCCTTGGAAGACAACATTACACGAGTTATTCGCGAGATTCCAGCCGAAATGCTCGAAAAAGTGACCCAAAATTTTTTCGTATGGACCAATTAAAATGTAGCCGTGACCGACATTTGAATGAAATTATCTTTAAAAAGTAAATGGCATAAGCCAATTTATCGGCTCAAATAAAGATTTCATACAGTTTTGTGATTTTTATGCGTTTTTTTTTAAGAAAATCCAAATTCTTAAAAAATTACTCTTTAGTTTTCACTCGATCGCTCAAAAAGACACTTGACATCGACTGTTCTAGTACGACGATATTTGAGTCGCCATAGATGGCGTACACGTTTTAATTCTCGGGTTTATTCTCAAGCTTTTCACCACATACCATTCTTTCAAGCTGAATTCTGCAGTAATCCTGTTATCGTTCCTTCTAACAAAAATAAGTCCCTCTTATGGTAAAACTGATCTGAGTAACGTAAAAAAAGTTCTCTCCAGAGAATTGTTATTATGGCGATATTTGTAGGATAAAAAAAGGCTCGGTATAGTAACGCAAAACAAAAATTACTCAGGAGCTCAAACTGAAAAAAAAAACAGGAAATAGCCAATTCGATACACAGCAAACAATTAATTTGACGGATATTGATACTTTACATTAATATATTTTAAGCTAAAATCAATGAAACTTTTTATTTATACCTTTTCCGTATAAAATGACTTTTTGAGTTTCTATTGAGGTTGTGTTAGCTTTTTGCAGCTATTTATTTACACAAAATGAAAAAAACAAGTGCATTCCAAAAGCTCAAACTGGAAAAAATTAAAGATTTTAGCTATTCCACCATTCCTATGAGTTTTGGTTACCTTAACCATTACAAAAACGCGTCAACTTAAATGAGAGTGTAGCATAATATTTGCTTGCCGGGTTCGTCGCTTTAACGTTATGTTTACAAGAAAACTCATTTAAGTCTCCGAAAAAAGTTGGCGACTAGGGATACTAAAATTCACAGGAATGATTGAATAGCTACAATCTTTCATTTTGTGCTTTGATTTCTCAAGGGTAATGTTCGTATTGTGTGTTAATAAGCGAGTATATCTCCAATCGAAATTGATATACTACTTACTTTTGCTGTGCCAATATTGATATTAATGAAACGTGAAACACACCGATCGAATAAAGTTTAACTGCTGGTTTCTAACACGTTCCTCTAGTATCAATTACTGAGTTTATAGACGCCACCATGGAACGGTTGAAGCTTCTTGATCCAGCTGCAAATCATTTCGAAACTTCCTACCAGCAGCTCATCACACATATATGTAATTTTTTGTATACTTGCAATGACAATTAAATGAAGATCTCTTTTTCTTGTTCAGTTTCAGCTTATTTCATCGGAGTCAACACAATATGTATGATTATTAACAACATGCGCAGAAATCTAGCGATAATTCCGTCAAGATTGTCCTTTCCTATAGTATCGATTGACGCAATGCACACTAATGGTAGTAACATGCTACTTTCCGTAATCGAACTCGGATGTCATAACTTCATTGTGAATCAAGAGGTAATTGAAAGATTCCTAGATGTTTATATCGATATTCATGACAGAGCAACGTACAGAAATCCCAACAAAGTGGTTATTTTCTCTGTTCAACCAGCCGTACTCTAGTTCCTCAACTCTACTAAATCAGCTTTCGAAACACTCAGCATTGGATGAAATCATAAATTTGTTAATACTACTACCAACCGATCAATTGCGGGCGATTGATTTTCTAACACATAATTACGCTACAAATAGTAGACAAACTAGTGATCTTGTACTGTTGGATTCGTACAACACTTATAGTCGGAAATTTCGATACGGTCAAAGTTTATTTCCGGATAAAATCTCCAACCTCCAGGGTAAAGCAATAAAAGTGGCCAGTTTCGCCTTTATCCCCTATCTAGCGTACGCAGAGGGTGAATCAAGCTTTCCATTTGTACGCTCTCGCGATCAAATCCTTAAGCTGGACGGTTTAGATGGACATTTACTGATGGATTTCTGTAAGAGCTATAATTGTACCATCGAAATGGTTATAGGTAACTTAATTGAATTTAAAAGTAGATTTTGAAGAATTTTGCATTTGGTGTTTGACAGACGAAGTGAACATGTGGGGAGATATTTACGATAATAGAACAGGCCAAGGAATCCTCGGAAACCTGGTCGAACGACGCGCGGATATTGGATTGGCAGCGCTTAGTGACTGGCACCGATATTATGCATATTTAACGTATTCTGCCAATGTTGGCAAAGGAGGAATAACGGCAATCGTTCCGAAAGCTGGGTAGTTTTCGTTCCAAAACTCCACTTTTCTATTTCACACATGTGATTTCTAGTATAGGAATATTTTTAGAACTGTCCAATCATGGAAAACAGTCCTGCTGGTCTTTCCCAAATCTGTTTGGATCCTAACGGCAATGGTGTTTTGTGGTCTGGTGATCATCAGCTACTCACTGCCTCGAACTAGATTTGTTTTCCGAAATAAACGCCAGGGTATAGTTTGGAATGCTCTCAATATGTTTTTAATTTTTTTGATGCGGCCTGCAAGCGTCGGAAGGCAAAATACTTCGGAAACGATTTTGTCAGTCTCTCTACTAGCGTTCTCACTTCTTCTGGGTAACATTTACATCGGTAGATTCTCAAGCTTGATAACCATGCCACTGCAAGGAACATTTATCAGTACTATATCCGATTTGGCGGACAGTAATCTTACCCTTCTACAGGTTCACGAAGCCTGGATATTCTCGCTGCTTCCTTCCACTAATGTAATGCATTCATTATGAATCGTTTCGTAAGCTAAATGCAATACTAACATCTTCTATAATCTTGCAGCCCGCTATTGTGAAAATATTATCACGATTTGAAGCTTATCCACCAGAAGAATTGCAACGGTTAGCCGACAAAGGCAATGTGGCATTTTGTGTGGGTCGTCAACAAAACGGACACTTAGTTTTTGGCAGCTGGATAACCCACTTCAACTCTCACAAGTACCAACTTTTGCTTGAAGATTTATATTTCGTGTTTCACGTGGCAATGGCGACTAAAACTTGGCCATTGATGGAACAATTCAATAAGTTAACGATGCGTACCTTCGACGCTGCACTTCGCTATTATGAGGAGTTAGTGGCGTATAATACATATTTGGATCCGTATCTCAACACCTTGTTCGAACATGCCCGGCGAAGGACACCCAAAGAGTCTAGAGCGGGAGAACTGAACGATTTTATTGGAGTATTCATCGGTTTTGGATTCGGAGCGGCGTTTGCTGTCATTGTATTTGTAGCTGAGCTGCTAGTAGCCAATTTTTGTGGACCTTGCGTCTTGACCAAAAAATCCAATTAATAGTGTTAATTAATATATTAACGTTTGATAAGTCAACCGAAGCTAATATTTTAACCTGCTGCTGCTGCTGCTGTTAAATTATTTGCACATAATTTGTTGTAATAGAATCGCTCACAGAATGCAAAATAAAATTTCAACGGTTCCGAATAAATTTTAAACCATTAAATTTCAACAACTCAATCTACCAAATATTCACCTTGCGTCAAATCTTTAACAAGCTCAGAGAAGTAAACTTCCAGACTCATTATGCTTTCACTAAACCAATACCTAACTTGTGGTAAGCTTTTCTCAGCATCTACTGAGCTGATTTTGCTAATTTTTTTTAGCATGTGGAAATGGACTATCTAACTTGTTAGGCGTTTTTATAGAAATTCAAAATATTGCCAAAATAGCAGCCTTTTTAGTGAAAAAAAATTTTTACCCATGACAAATCACTATTCGAAAAATCATAAAACATCGAAAAATTCTAAAATAAAATACGTCTATGAAGCAAGTTGGATAATTCATTTTTGCATCCTTGAAAACATTCAGCCATTCAGATCAGTAGATGCTGAAAAACTCACTACCAGTTGAAAAAACATGGTTTTGAAAAAAAAAACGCTGTCAACAGCGTAATACTCACTATACTTGCACACACCACAAGCAAAATACACCTTCAAATATACCTTAATAAATAGCCCAAAATACCAGAACACTTCACCTCACCATAAACGTCCGAAACACAAATATCAAAAGTAGGTGATTTTTTCGAGGATACGGAAAATGAATGATTTAGATTTAGAAAGAATGAACAAATAAACAAAGTACGCTTACATGCTTTTGTGGAATCGCCCTGCATTGAAAATTTAGTAAGCTTAGCTAGATTTATAGTTTTCCCAGCTGATCCAGAGGTATGATACTTGCTTACTAGCAAGTCGTCGTATGTTCGAGTCTCGGCTCGAGAAAAGACTGTTAGTGTCAGTAGGATCGTAGCGCTAGCCCCGCAATTGTCCTGTACACTAAACAATTGGCTGCGAAGTCTGTGTATAACCAAAATGTAGAACCAAGGCTTCGCTTTGCTTTTTAGCTAGATTTATCCTAAATTTTGCAAAACAAACCATTTTCCACAACGCTTCCATATTTATCCCAAAACGTAAATCACTTATTCATCTCACGACACCCCCATATTCATCACACGGTTGATCATGAATGAATCATACTTTTATGAATGAACGTATCCGCAAACCGTCGTAGTAGGTTACCTAGATATCCGCTGTAGTTGTTTACGTGCAAAACCGGTAACCTAGGTAACCACTGCAGTGCTGTCGATTTATGTTAATTGTGTCGAGAAAATTCAACATTTTCAGTATGATTTTTCCGTATTAACAGAAACTGATTTGGCAACTTCTGATTATCTTCAACGCAGTGAAACCAGATGAAAATACATACAGTTGAAATTTAGGGTTTGTAAAAATACTTCTCATATATTCCTGCTTGTTTTTGGAAATGGTGGTGAATGGTTCTGTTTAGTGACTAAAATAAAAACGGGTCCGCTCATGATGAAAAAACTTTGGTTGGCTGCTGAGCGAGTCACCACAGACTCACATACATAACACTGGAACCAAGCTCCATCGCCACATAAAACGATCATTTCAAATTTTCATTTAAATAACAGTCGACGCGCGACAACGCACAGTGGGGAATCGCTGGCCGAATTTCATTCCAATTATATTTTTCCTATAGTTTTAATACTATTGAAGTATCAGAATCCAAAGTTTTAGAGCATTACGACAAAATTTGAATTTTCTATGATTTTTCAAAGTGTATTGAGTCAGTGTTTTTTAAGCGTTCATCTTGGAAAAAATGCAATGTTGCGAAATTTGCTGAAGCCTCAAGCGTAACTTGAATCTCGATGTCGTCTGAGGATAAGTTGTCTGTAAAATAGTGGAAAATGAATCCTCATCATTGGTTAGTGCTTAATCTCATTGTTATATTCAAAATAAATTAGGCGGAATCAAAAAATTACGTATTTGTTGCATAAAACCGGTTTAAAGTTTAGACGGCAGGGTGTGGTACTATTGGCACTAGTTTTAAAAGATAGCTTGGAAAAAATGTTTTCAAATGCATCAGTCCAATAATGCGCAGAGTTGCGCAGAGTACCCTTCTTTCGAAAAAAAAACAATAAGTGTTCGGCACATATCGGATTTTAAAAAAGTAAATTTAAATTGCATACTGCAAACCGTTAACAGAATTACAAATGGCTCGTGTTAGTCCGACAATAACGACGTTTTCCAACATGTTTCAGTATAATTAATCACACTCTTTTCATACTAGTTGGCCCGTAGTGGCTAGCAACTTTCAAATGTATTTCGGGCTATTGAAATACCTACTATTAATAATCATAAATTGTTTTTTGAATCATCGAGTTAAAGATATAACTATTACAATATCGACAATTCGATGCAGATTGCCAACGCTGGTTTAAAATTTAATTAATTATCTGAACTGCGATAAATCCTCCGTTCAGTAGATCATGAAATTTCATAAGGGTTCCAGGCTATATGAAGGGTGATATAGGTACTCATTAATAAGTTGACATGAACAGTCAAAAGATTTTGTACCGACGAAAAACTTCAAAATGCGTTTTTCTCGATTGGATGCCTATAGCATATTAGCCAATTTTTGAATTAATGGCAGTAGAGCGGAGCGTGCTTTATAAAGCATAGATGAAGGCGAGCCCCAAGCGATCGGTGTTTGACGCGTGTCATCGATTCGGCACGCAACGAGTGAAGATCACCACTCATTTTATTCTGTATTTTGAATTTCAAAAATTCTTTTGCAGATTTTTAGTATGAAAATCTGGAAACTCTGTAGATTTTGTCAACAATCTGTAGGAATCGGCAAGATTTTGCTAAAATCTGTGTTTTGTATTTAGAGATATCTTTATTTTAAGCAGTAAATGTGGAATTGATGATTGAAAAATGTACTAACTGGGGGAATAGTTAATTGAAAATTTTCGAAAAATATAGTCCAGCAGGTGGGACTCGAATCCACAACTTGTAATCTCCGGTCAGATGCATTTCCGATTACACCATCGCAGAACTCCTCAAGCAGCATTTGTAACATCTTCTCGAAAAAAGCAACAAAAAAGACAGGCGCATTGTGATCTCACTGCAGTTACTGTGAAACATACTAGACTGCATGAGAGAGGGAAAGGTCACATATATGACGCGAAAAAACTTTTCAACTCCCAAAGATACAGTTTTGTGACATAGTGGTTAGTGTAACTCCGAAGTCGAACAGTAACTTGTATCAATCATCCTTTGTTACAATAATGTTTACATGCAACTGATATGCGGAATAACAAAAAACTTGTCAAATTGCCACTAGTCGACGACTTGTATACAATTATTATATTTTGAAAGGTTATATTGAAGATTTTTATTCGAAGTTTGCTTGCTTAGCTAACCAAAAACATGGACAGCTCTACTTATCAGCAACAGATTCGTCATTTTTTACCAAACTCATCATGTGCTGGATGGTCAGTAAACAATTTTTTCACCACCCAGTTTGCCTACATCACCGCACCGTCATAGCTGGTAGTGTTTTTTTTAGTTATCCGTGTCTGCACTTGTGTTGTGCAGACAAAACGGTATTGCTACTTCGTTTCCAAACTCTTTGCGATGAAAACACAACAGAGCAAGATCGCGCCATCGCCTGTGGTCGAATATCTACCATTTTTGATTTGAATGAAACTTTGCACACGTACTTGGCTTAGCAAACTGAGCATTTTTCACAGGTGGAGAGATTTTTTACACCCATGAGTTACATTCTAAAAGGGCGTATGCCTTTTGGCATAGGTTTTATTCGAAGCATTGTAGCCCAGAAACCGTTTGTTGTATAGAAAAACTGTCTGAGAAAGAGTTGTAGGGAATTAAAAATGCACCATAAAAAAAATATACACTGTACAAAAAAATATTTTTGACCAAAACAAATTAAAAGTAAACATTAAATTTCAATTTAAAAATAAGAGTTGAATTTTTTTTTATTTATTTTTAAAGAAGCTTGACTTTAATACGCAACTTTTTAAAAAAAGTCCAGGATGGAGAAATGAAAAGTAATTTTTTTATGGTAGATTAATTTTTTTATAAAAACTCTAATTTAATCATTTTTCAAAATATTTGTATTCTGATGATTTTAAAAGATGCAGAGAGTCATTTAAAATCAAAAAGCTCTTGGTAGTAAACATTCTAAAGGCATCGGTTTTCGAGTTATTTTGAATTTAAGCTCAAAAAATTATTAATATTTCGGAAAATACACGTTTTTCTTAATTTGTCCATGGTTCTCCAGCAAAAACCATACGTTCATTGGAATGCTTGATCAAAAATATACAATTCATTCTCTGACAACAAAACGATTGGATAAATAACTCAAGCGCTAAACCTTAGCCTATATACACGTTCCCTCTTGCCGAATGTTTTTTAAAAAATATGTTTGTCGTGCAACACTACCTACTTGTTTAATAATAAAAACTGTTTGTAAAGTACGCAACCAATAACTACTGGGTTACCTATAATATCTGTTTTCGTTTATAAATACGATTGCACTGCTCCAGATGTGTTAGTAACAGTTTGCATTTTGTGAAGATGAATAAAGTGAAAATGGAATACACCAAGCCCAAATGCTGTAAACCCTTTCCTGATCATCGGTGCTCATCAAGCTTACGCAAATTAAATGAAAACGTTATCGCAAAATTAAAAATATTAAACAGTCAAGCTCATTTTAATACGTCTTTATCAATTTGTGATTCGTGTAGTTATTGGAATGATAGTCAAGCCACCATTCATCCCTTCGTTGTTTACTATTCAGAATCTGGAACACTTACTGAATCAGAATCTCATGATACTGTTGCGGTTCAGGTGTTCATCGCCAAATTAATGAGTTTTTTGAAAACAACAATAGAGTTGAAAAAAGCGATATTAATGTCTGATGGAGCTGCCTCACAATATAAAAATAGAAAAAAATTTGCAACAAAATATAACGTCGATGCAGAGTGGCATTTTTTTGCGACTTCTCATGTTAAAGGCCCATGCGATGCAATTGGTGGCATATTAAAACGAATGGCAGGAAATGCAAGTTTAGCTGAAGAACATGAACATCCCTTTACAAGCGCAAAAGAATTGTATGATTGGTCTAATCAGAAAAGTAATAAGAATTCATCAAAAATGTCATTTAGTTGAGTATCATATGAAGAATATGAACAAGGAGTAACAGAATGGAGCAATATTTTCAAAAAATCTATAATAATAGCTGCCACACAAAAGTATTACTCTTTTGTTCCGATTTCAGAAAATAAGATACAAACGAAGATGTTTCCAAAAGATTACCAACCATTTACTTATGATGTATTTAAAATATAAAGTGAAACTAGTTCTGTAAAGTATCTATGTCATAAAAAAATATGTTCTCAAGATAATAAAACTCGAAAATAAATATTTGATTCTTATATATATTTATATCACTTAGAACATTTAACTCTTTTCTTGAGAACCGTTAGCCCAATCGTTTTGTTGTCAAAGAATGAACTGTATATTTTTGATCAAGCATTCCAATGAACGTATGGTTTTTGCTGGAGAACCATGGACAAATTAAGAAAAACGTGTGTTTTCCGAAATAATTATAATTTTTCGAGCCTAAATTAGAAATAACTGGAAAACCAATGCCTTTAGAATATTTACTACCAAGAGCTTTTTGATTCAAAATGACTCTCTGCTTTTTTTAAAATCATCAGAATACAAATATTTTGAAAAATGTTTGAATTAGAATTTTTATAAAAAAATTAAACTACCATAAAAAAAATATTTTTCATTTATTCATCCTGGACTTTTTTTAAAAAGTTGCGTATTAACGTCAAGCTTCTTTAAAAAAAAATAAAAAAAAATTCAACTCTTTTTTTTTAAATTGAAATTTAATGTTTATTTTTAATTTTTTTTTGGTCAAAAAAATTTTTTTTGTACAGTGTATATTTTTTTATGGTGCATTTTTAATTCCATACAACTCTTTCTCAGACAGTTTTTCTATACAACCAACGGTTTCTAGGCTACAATGCTTCGAATAAAACCTATGCCAAAAGTCATACGCCCATTTAGAATGTAACTCATGGGTGTAAAAAATCTCTCCACCTGTGAAAAATGCTCAGTTTTCTAAGCCAAATACGTGTGCAAAGTTTCATTCAAATCAAAAATGGTCGATTAAATTTTCGCGTATTTCCAGGCGATTTGAAATGATTCTGCTCAACACAGGAAAACTAAGGGCAAGACGGACCATTGCTCATTTTTATATGAAACTATCGATATTTCAACAAATTAATAATGCCCGTTATATTATGACAATTTCGAGCGTTTACATAATATTCCACCCTCATAAGGGTAGCAAACTGATGTAGTTTTCACCTTGTCGAGTTTAGGCTTTTGCGGTTTTAGATCTTTCAAAAGCTATAATTTTTAATGCTATTAGAATGGTTTTATTTGTATTATTTCATGGAGAGTATTAGTGAATGTCGTATATTATGAATATCGTTAAATAAAAATTTTGTGTCTTGTACGTGATTTCCCTATAGAGCTTTCTACGCCAGATCTCACCAATACAGGCTTAGTCTGTATCCTAATAAAATCGATTTGTTTTCAACCAAAAAATCAGCTGATATTCAATTTCGAAAAATATTGCACTTATGAATCCTAGTTCATTAGTGTTTTAACAAACTTTGTTTTAGTGGAAAACCAGAAGAAATAAAACTAAAAATGGGCTTACAACTTGAATAGAAACTCGGGGCAGGAGGAATTTTTTTGTTACTACCAGCGTGTTGATTATTTGCAACCAATATTAAACTTGTATTAGTGAAATCGACCACTAATACTAGCGCAGATAGGAAGGTCTATGCGACCGCTTCGTTACATTATAACAAGATGCATGGGCAGAAAAAGTTACTTCGTGACAAGATTTGTCAAGCTATTGTTACAGGATAATATACTGGCAACATTTGAGATGCCGTTGTTTCAGTGAAACAAATTCGGACGATAATCAAGAGACAAAGAAATATGTTAAAGTTTATTAGTAGTTGCGGTAGATAATTGTGACCGAATTGTGATTTCCGACTATAACGTCAAATTTATACTACTACCAACTGAAAGTTTCTGTACACTTTGTCTTAAAATGTCATGTTTATTTTTAAATTAAAAGACCATTGCAAATATTTGTTATAATTCTAATCCTATTACTCCAATTATATAACAAATATCATAATAGGAAAATGGAATGTTTAATTCAATATTTCAGTAACAATTTACATTGTTACCTCTTAAAAACAAAAATCCGGGTAAAAAACAAGCTTATTTATAAATACGCGTTGATTCAAAAACTCGAGCAAAAAAAGGCGTAATCCGAAAATCCGCGCGAAAGAGCATCAAATCGAAAACCTGCGTAAAAAATCGCGTTGATTCGAAAGTTAACGTAAAAAACCGTGATAATAAAAAATCCGCGCAAGGGAAACTAGCATAAAATCCGCGTAAGAAAAACTAGTATTAAAATCCGCGTTAAAACACCTGAAAAAACTAAGAGTTTTCTTTCTTTACGCTTCAATTAAACTGTCTCGTTACTGGCGCTTCTCTCAGATCTTTTGGTTTATCTTTAATAAATATATGTGTTTGGTTCCACGAAAGATATAGCCACTCTATTGACCGGCACTGTAAATTCGAGTAAGATGATAAAAATGGCGATTATTTTGAGCAGTTTTTTGAACTAAATTTATATTTTCAACAACGGCTTTTGACCCGTTAACACGCAATGAAATCTGCGTTTTATTTTGTGATTTTCTAAAACGATATCAGTGTCCAGATAATTTTGCACCACAGTGTAATTGCATCTTTAAGAGGGAAGCAGCGATATTGGGACTTGACATTAACTCTGCCAAAACGAAGTACATGGTAGCTAGCAGTGAGCGTGGGAGTCCCCGTGGTGTTGGTGCTGAGGTGGAGATAGATGGGGAACGATTTGAAGTGGTTGACGAATTCGTTTATCTTGGTACGCTTGTGACATGTGACAACGATATGAGCCGTGAAGTGAAACGACGAGTTGCAGCTGCGAACAGGGCCTTCTACGGACTACGTAACTAGCTAAGGTCCCGTAGTTTGCAAACTCGCACAAAACTAGCGCTGTATAGGATGCTGATAATCCCGGTGGCCCTTTACGGACGTAAAGAATGGACGCTGAAGGAAGCTGATCGACGAGTGTTCGGAGATTTTGAGCGTAAAGTTCTGCGATCGATACTTGGCGGTAAACTAGAAGATGGAGTGCGGTGCAGACGCATGAACCACGAGTTGTACCAGGTATACAAACATACTAGTATAGTGAAGGTGATACAGCGGGGCAGGCTTCTGTGGGCTGGACATGTAGCCAGAATGCCTGACTAGAGAGCCGTTAAAACTATCTTAAGTAGAGAACCAGGAAGAGGCCGTCGACTCCGTGGTGGACCTCGCACGCGGTGAAAGAAGATGCACATCTTCTGGTGTACGGGGAGACTGGAGAACGGCTGCCCAAGACAGAAGAAGTTGGACATCTCTAATTCGTTCGGCCCTAGACCGGTGAACGGTCCGTTAGCCAACAATGTAAGTAAAGTAAGTCTAGAGTGACTTATATGTGTACCAGCACCATCCTTCCTCTTTCCTTAGTCAGCTAGGTATATGAAATATGAGCATCAATAATCTTATTCTTATAATCAATCAGAAATTTTTCTTTCGATCGCTATATGTAAGTTATGACAAGAGAGTTTCGGCCTACTGCTACCTTTTAGCCATCCCCAGACGTAATTTTATCGTCGCAGTTGTTTCCTACTTCCTCACTGCGACTAGAATGGTTGATCAGACCTATTGGGAGATATGCTCGCTGTATTCCGCATTTTTATTATAAGCCACAAGGATGGTTAAAATCGTATCAGAGAATTATCATAAGAGAATCCTATTGGATTCTGATCACGCAGATTACGCGATGTTTTGTATCGTCTCTCGAGAAGAAAACCTATGTGACAAAGAAACTGACGAAAGAATACTCCGTGAGCTTCATAGCCTGTTTTTTTAATCAATAATAATAGTATATTTGACACGGGGTCATAGCCTGTTAACTGTATGCGAGATTATCGTCGCTCGTTAATACGATGTTTCGATTGTCTTGTTTGCTCCAATCGGTAATTCATTATCGTCTCCAGATCCGATCGAGCCGTTGAACGAAAATCTTTGGTCACCTTGTGAGAGTGTCCCGATAGTCATAAAATTGTATCGCAAACCAAAACCTCAGAGAGGAAAAAAAACTGCAAGTGTTAGACCAACTAAAAGGCAGCACAAAACAGGAAAACCAGATTTACAGAATTTTCTGTGAAATTCAGATTTTTAGAGTCCGTGACCGATGTTGTTTTTTCAAATGGCAAATATTTGTTGTTACTTTTTGCATAGCTTGCAAACTTTTTTCGAATCTATTTATATTTGCGGATTTTTTTTCCAAAATGTGTGCAGGGTTTTGCTTGTTCAAATAATCACTTCGATATCGTCCAACAATACATCAGTGAACAAACCTTCGATGCAAATAAAACCGACGAACAAAGGTACATTGAGTTGTCAATGACAACAGCAAGCAACATTTTGTTGAACGATGAAAAATCTACTTTACTGTCAACAATTGCGACTCAGAAAAAAAGGGGGATAATTGTTCAAGCGATCGCAATCACTTCTCTTTTCCGATAATTATCGTCTCGTGATTCTCCTCTTTTGTTTTGACACTTGGATTCTATCAGCGATGAGTGAATCATCGATTTGTAGAGCTATTGGAAATTCCATCTCTGAGAGAAAATTAAATATCTCCGCGAATCTCCGAATTGGTTCAATCGGATAGGCATATCGTACGGTAAATGTTAGAACCGACTGAGAGACGAAGTTGACTCACACGCGGAAAAAGATCGAATGGTCATCATTGATTATTGAGAAGTGGCAAGCTTATTATCGTTTTATCTGTGCTTGTGTGTAATGTGATTTTACCCTTTCTTTTTACACGCTATCTACTCTACTATTCTAAGCCTTGTTTCTCCTGCCAAATACCGCTTATTATAATTCGTTGGAGAAGTTTCGTCGTGCGTACTTCTGGCCTGTTTTATTGATAAGAGGGACTTATTTTTTGTTTAGAGGAAGTCACACCAAGGTATTATAGCATTAAGCGTGAAGGAAGGGGTGGGGGAGCCTGAAAATAAACACATGCTTGAATCCTTTTCGACATCGAATGGCCTGACCATCTGCTTGATAAGGCTGTGCAGCTCATCATCACTGGTGACTCTCAAATTTAATATAAAATCCAAAGCAAAGCAAAGCAAAGCCAGTCAACAGTTGGCTGCGAAGTCTGTGTACAATAAACAGAAGGTCGAGTTCCGATACGAAATGTAGCACCAAGACTTTGCTTTGCTTTGGACTTTATATTTTAGCAGATGGTCAGGCCATTCGATGTCGAAAAGGACTTAAGCATGTGTTAATTTTCAGGCTCACCCACACCTTCCTTTACGTTAAATGTTATAATACCTTGGTGTAACTTCCTCTTAACAAAAAATAAATCCCTCTTATAAATAAAACTGGCCAGAAGTACGCACGACGAAACTTCTCCAACAATTTATAATTGGCGGTATTTGGCAGGAGAAACAAGGCTCAGTATAGTAGTGTAGATAGCGTGTAAAATAAGTCCCTCTTATCAATAAAACCTAAATTAATCCACCTAGTGGTGCAGAAACCTTTGTTATACTAACTATTACTTTATACATATTTGGCCAGTCATTTACAAATCGTATACCATCGTAAGTCCAATTTCAATTATGAATGAAATGAATTTAAAAGATAGTTTTCAGAGAGTCAACCAAAGACGATCATTGAATTAAAGCTTAACGTGGTTTTTGCAAATAATATGAATGTTATCACTGGAGTACATGAGTCTTATTTTTTCGATCACAAACCAATTTTTAAATGCTGGCTGGAAGTAATTGAATTTTTTTAGATAATGGAACGTGGGGAACAGTAATAGATAACAATGATGCTGATTTCATACTAGAACAGCAAACATGTATGTTAGATTAATGCGGTTCTACTCATTCGCTTTATTTTCAGAAATCGCAGGACCTAGATTTATGAATCAGCAGCAAGTTTTTTTTACGAATTGAAACTTTCACAAACCTGCTCTCGAAATATAGTTAAGAATTATACAGGAAAAAAATATGGCAAAAAGTTGTCAATTTAATCCTATCTCAAATGCATTATCTGAAAATAAAGGTTCTCCACGATCTTTGAGAATTTTGGATTTTCAGAGTGCAGGCGAAAACATTATTGTTTTCGAAGGCCTAGGCTGTATGAAAAAATCCGAAATAAAGCCTTTTTTAAATCTTGCTGCGATAACGAAAAGTGGAATAACATGGATACTCTGTTTGCACTTAGTCTTAAATTAGAAAGCAATATTTATATCATACATCATTTATAGAGATTAATGACTTTTCACCTTTTTCACCTGCGCACATTAGTAAACGTGTATAGCCATGTAGAGTTGATTCAACACTTTTTCCTAATTTTGCCGATTACGTTCACCAACTACTTTAGATTCCTGGTCACAAATTTCAAACATAAAATAAGTATTCAACTGAAAAATTTTCCAGCTGTTCAAAACGTCGCATAGCAAACGGAACAGCGATCCATTTGTGTTTTTCTCAACGGGTGGCACTAACACATTCGTACGTAAATAGGTCTATACTATCTTTGGTAAAGCTTTTCAAAATGTTACATGTGCACACTGTGGGATCAGATTTTGCTGCAATGCTTGGCTCCCGAAAGCTGTTAATGTTTCTTACTCTTCGCAAATCTTGGTTCAACGTACAATTTAGTATATATTTTATAAGAAGTGAGGACGGGAGCTTCGGAAGAAAAGGAGCTAAGTAAGCATTGCAGTTTCTTCTGAATCTGGTTCAAATTTCTAAGAAAAAGCTTAAGGGTAATTTATCTACACCAGTTAAGACGCACTACGAAGAGTGTAAAGATTATTAAAAGTTTTTCATGAATGTTGATTTCCTTTGAGAAATAAATAGCGATACGAAAAAGAGGGACAGAGAAAAGTAAAGAGCAGTGAGAGAGCAAAATTATCCAGAGAGTAAAATATCCCTTCTAAAATATACTTTAGTCAAAACTCTACAGTTCAAGCAACCAATAAAAGATCGCACTCAGTATGATTTTAAAAGAGCTCTTGGGCTTTCATTTGAGCATGTGAACATCAAAATCGGAATAAGCGTTCTGTAAAAAGTGTTTTTTTGTTATTTTTCTTTTTTGGGTCGATTTTGATATACTACACATATAAACAACATATTTACACATACATACGTACAGGCACACATACACAAACATACAAAAATTGTTCAATTCGTCGATCCGAGTAAATTGGTATACAACACATGGCTCTCCGTGCCATTAATTTTGCCTTAAAAGTTAAATTTCTTATATAAAAAATACTCTTTGATCAATATTTTAAAATCTAAGCCACTAATCAAAAATCCACTCGGTAGCATTCTGGGGGAGCACAGTAGCTTTCGTTTGCGTATAAGATCATTAAAATCGGATATTGCGTTCTGTAAGAAAGGTGCGTTAGTTTTTTGCGGCACATACATACAGACAACATACATACACACACACACATACACACACACATACATACGAACAGACATTGCTCAGTTCGTCGAGCTGAGTCGAATGTTATATACGATTCGGCCCTCGGGATCATGGATCTATTTTGCGTTTTTCGACCGATTTTATAACCTTTGTTTAGTATAACAAAGGTAAAACAGGCCAGAAGTACGCACGACGAAACTTCTCCAACGAATTATAATAAGCGGTATTTGGCAGGAGGAACAAGGCTCAGTATAGTAGAGTAGATAGCGTGTAAAAAGGAAGGGTAAAATCACATTACACACAAGCACGGATAAAACGATAATAAGCTTGCCACTTCACAAAAGCGGTATGGCTAATACTAAAAGTGCGGAATGCAGCGAGCATATCTCACAATACATCAACCATTCTAGTCGCAGTGAGGAGATAGGAAAAAAGCTGCGACGATAAAATTACGTCTGAGGATGGCTAAAAAATAGTAGTTGGCCGAAACTCTCTTGTCATAACTCACATACGGCGATCGAAAGAAAAATTTCTGATTGATTATAAGAATAAGATTATTGAAGCTCATATTTCATATACCTAGCTGACTAAGGAAAGAGGAAGGATGGTGCTGGTACACATATAAGGCACCCTAGACATTCGTCGAAAAAATAGTGCAAGAGATGACGTCTGATACTTTAAAAACTATTTCATTATTTATGAACCTATTTTTATATTGCTGCAATTACACTGTGGTGCATAATTGGTCGGACACTGAAATCGTTTTAGTAAATTACCAAATATAACGCAGATTTCTTATTCTTTCGCGGGATTTAGTGTTTCGTATTTATTTGTTAGGCTCATTACCTAACAAAATCGTTTAAAAATAAATACTAATATTGTTACACAAAATAAGAAAAAATCAATAACTATAAAATAGTAAACTATAAACTCAGTGTGCACAATTTATCGGACAAAAATTAGCTTCCGAGCCAGTATCACTTGTTCTTAAAATTTTAAATTGACAATCCAAAGCCCTGACGTCAAATTCGATTTTACCTACATAAATTTTACTACAAGCATAATTGTCATAATCGATGATGTCCAATCAATTTTGCACCACTGTGTACGTTAGTGGCTTATTAATACAATACATAATGCATCCCTTAATTAAGTGGTTAACACTCAATCAGAATATCGACTTTAATTAATTTTGTACTAGTTCAAATGTACAGTAGGCTTCCAAGATAAGACGATTGACACCCGTTTTTTGAATTCGTCCCTTTGTAATGTTGGACCAATCTTTTTGAATTACTGGAAGGTTTTAACATTCAGCAGCGTATGTGTTCCCTTGTTTATTTATGTAAATAAAAAAAATCGAAACCAATATTGTGTGTTAATAAGCGAGTATATCTCCAATCGAAATTGATATACTAATTACTTTTGCTGTGCCAATATTGATATTGGTGAAACGTGAAACACACCGATCGAATAAAGTTTAACTGCTGGTTTCTAACACGTTCATCTAGTAGCAATTACTGAGTTTGTGATAGACGCCACCATGGAGCGATTGGAGCTTCTTGATCCAACTACAAATCATTTCGAAACTTCCTACCAGCAGCTCATCACACATATACGTAATTTTTTGTATACTTGCAATGACAGTTAAATTAAATTCTCTTTTTCTTGTTCAGTTTCAGCTTATTTCATCGGAGTCAACACAATATGTATGATTACCAACAACATGCGGGGAAATCTAGCGATAATTCCGTCAGGATTGTCCTTTCCTATAGTATCGATTGACGCAATGCACACTAATGGTAGTAACATGATACTTTCCGTAATCGAACTCGGATGTTATAACTTCGTTGTGAATCATGAGGCAATTGAAAGATTCCTAGATGATTATATCGATATTCATGACAGAGCAACGTACAGAAATCCCAACAAAGCGGTAATTTTCCTGTTAAACCAGCCGTACTCTAGTTCCTCAACTCTACTAAATCAGCTTTCGAAACACTCAGCATTGGATGAAATCATAAATTTGTTAATACTACTACCAACCGATCAATTGCGGGCGATTGATTTTCTAACACATAATTACGCTACAAATAGTAGACAAACTAGTGACCTTGTACTATTGGATTCGTACAACACTTATAGTCGGAAATTTCGATA
Source organism: Wyeomyia smithii (assembly GCF_029784165.1). Classification (NCBI taxonomy): domain Eukaryota; kingdom Metazoa; phylum Arthropoda; class Insecta; order Diptera; family Culicidae; genus Wyeomyia; species Wyeomyia smithii. Next base: position 221,941,525 of record NC_073696.1, read on the forward strand.
CGGTCAAAATTTATTTCCGGATAAAATCTCCAACCTACAGGGTAGAGCAATAAAAGTGGCCAGTTTCGCCTTTATTCCCTTTGTAGCGTACGCAGAGGGCGAATCAAGCTTTCCGACGGTACGCTCTCACGACAGAATCCTTAAACTGGACGGTTTAGATGGACATTTACTGAGGGATTTCTGTAGGAGCTATAATTGTACCATCGAAATGGTTATAGGTAACTTAATTGAATTTAAAGTAGATTTTGAAGAATTTTGTATTTGGTGTTTGACAGACGAAGTGAACATGTGGGGAGATATTTACGATAATAGGACAGGGCAAGGAATCCTTGGGAACCTGGTCGAACGACGCGCGGATATTGGATTGGCAGGGCTAAGCAACTGGCACCGATATTATGCATATTTAACGTATTCTGCCAATATTGACAGAGGAGGAATAACGGTAATCGTTCCAAGAGCTAGGTTGTTATAGTTCCAAAATTCCACTTTGCTATTTCACACATCTGATTTCTAGAATAAGAATGTTTTTAGAACTGTCCAATCATGGAGAACAATCCTGCTGGTCTTTCCCAAATCTGTTTGGATCCTAACGGCAGTGGTGTTTTGTGGTCTGGTGATCATCAGCTACTCACTTTACCGACCTAAATTTGGTTTCCAAAATGAACCTGACATCGTTTGGAGTGCTTTCAATATGTTGTTAATTTTTTTGATGCGGTCTGCAAGCGTCGGAAAGCGAACTACTTCAGAAACGATTTTGTCAGTCTCTCTACTAGCGTTCTCACTTCTTTTGGGTAACATTTACATCAGTAGATTCTCAAGCTTGATAACAATGCCACCGCAAGGAACATCCATCAATACTATATCCGATTTGGCGGACAGTAATCTTACCCTTCTACAGGTTCACGAAGCCTGGATATTCTCGCTGCTTCCTTCCACTAATGTAATGCATTCATTATGAATCGTTTCGTAAGCTAAATGCAATACTAGCATCTTCTATAATCTTGCAGCCCGCTATTGTGAAAATACTATCACGATTTGAAACTTATCCACCAGAAGAATTGCAACGGTTAGCCGACAAAGGCAATGTGGCATTTTGTGTGGGTCGTCAACAAAACGGACACTTAGTTTTTGGCAGCTGGATAACCCACTTCAACTCTCACAAGTACCAACTTTTGCTTGAAGATTTATACTTCGTGTTTCACGTGGCAATGGCGACTAAAACTTGGCCATTGATGGAACAATTCAATAAGTTAACGATGCGTACCTTCGACGCTGCACTTCGCTATTATGAGGAGTTAGTGGCGTATAATACATATTTGGATCCGTATCTCAACACCTTGTTCGAACATGCCCGGCGAAGGACACCCAAACAGTCTAGAGCGGGAGAACTGAACGATTTTATTGGAGTATTCATCGGTTTTGGATTCGGAGCGGCGTTTGCTGTCATTGTATTTGTAGCTGAGCTGCTAGTAGCCAATTTTTGTGGACCTTGCGTCTTGACCAAAAAATCCAATTAATAGTGGTAATTAATATATTAACGTATGTTAAGTCAACCGAAGCTAATATTTTAACCTGCTGCTGCTGCTGCTGCTGTTAAATTATTTGCACATAATTTGTTGTTATAGAATCGCTCACAGAATGCAGAATAAAATTTTAACGGTTCCGAATAAATTTTAAACCATTAAATTTTAACAACTCAATCTACCAAATATTCACCTTGCGTCAAATCCTTAACAAGCTTAGTGAAGTAATCTTCCAGACTCATTATGCTTTCTTTGAATCAATACCCAACTGGTGGTAAGCTTTTTTCAGCATCTACTGGGGTTATTTTGCTAATTTTTTTGGCGCATGCAAAAATTAGCGAACCTGTACTGTAGAGAAATGACAAGACACTCACCGTTAAGGCAACTGTCAACATCAAAACGGGCGAGTTGTATCATTTTGCATTGCCGTTATCCGTTTTGATGTTGACAGTTGCCTTAACGGTGAGTGTCTTGTCATTTCTCTAATGTATAGGTTCGCTAGCAAAAATGGACTGTCTAACTTGTCTAACTAGGCGTTTTTATAAAAATTCCAAAAATTGCCAAAATAGCGGCCTTTTTAGTAAAAAAAAATACTATTTAATAAATCATAAAACATTGAAAAATTTAGATATAAAAAGCGGCTATGTACCAAGTTAAATAATCCATTTTTGTATCCTTAAAAACATTCAGCCATCCAGATCAGTAGATGCTGAGAAAAACTTACTACCAGTTGCAGAAAACATGGTTTCGAAAAAACGCTGTCAACAGCGTAATACTCACTATATTTGCACACACCACAAGCAAAATACACCTTCAAATATACCTTAATCAATAGCCAAAATACCAGAACTACGATTGGGCAATCTTCAGAGAAAGATCGATTTTCAAGATCGTTTCTGCTAGTCAGTTTCAGAATCCGATAGATCAGAGCTGCATGATTGATCTTTGTTGAATCGATTTTTTGAGCTCTTGTTTTGCGGCGCTGAAAAATTTGCCGAACCAGGCGCCATTTGTTTTTTTTTTCTCAATTGAGTTAGGTATTAACACCAGTGTACGTGAGAATGAATTATCTATCATTTATGAAAAAAAAAACATTCAAATAGTTCATAATGATATTATGGGGCCTATTACAGAAGCCGCGACGAGGCGAGTAACTCGCCTCGCCTCCAGTCACTGTCGAGACGAGCCATATGTTTCGCAGACGAGCTACTTGTCCAAATTTCAGCCGACTCACTTCATCTTCAATATCAAAAGTGGTCAGGCGAGTAGCTCGCCTCGTTTTCTGTAATAAGCCCCTACAACAAAAAATCCTTAAAACATTGAACGCCAATTGCTCGAAATAATGTTTTTGGAGCTTGGGTCGATTTGGTTGCACTCCGATCATATCATATCTGCTAGTGCGTCGTCAGTTGCATTATGGGCAGTAATGGAATGGACTATATGGAGACATGATGATGCCATAAGAACCGCACGCAACCATTCAAAAGCCGATAAGAAAACATTGGAAACGGTACACGATATCTGACAGTTATTCCAAATCGCATCTAAAAAAAGTTCTGCACGCTGAAAAATAAATAAAATTTTCAAGATTGAGCTTGAGCTTGAGCTTGATTGATCACCACCGGTTGCCACTTCGTTACTGATCAGGATCGATTGGAGTTGTAAATCGAATTTAGTGATTCCTGCTTGGGATTTAGCTTTTCGATGTGCATCTCCAATAACCCCTGCATGCTGATCAGTACCGACGCCTGCCGGTCCAGAACGTAGATCAAAGGAAGGAAGGAAAGGGGTGTTAGTTCGATACTTGTTGTTACTAGAGGCCGGATATACTCCTGCACACTCCACAAGCACCACGGGTATAGGAATTTTGTGTTAGTTGTTTGCCGCGTTTCTTCTCTATATACGATAAAACTCTTGGCGGTATTTATGGGCCCTCGTCCACTAAGATATTTTTCGCGAACCTATCTTCTATCTAAGACGTTTTGTTCCATTGATTCAGGATTTTATGAGTACGACGGGAATAACGAGCTTTGTACTAATAGAGGAACTGACCGACTCTTCCAATTTTGAACACGACGTGCACGCACTTTTCCGAGGTTAGTGGTGCGATCTTCGATATATGAACTCACGAAAGCGCGCCAGGTGCCAACATGTTTGAAACCTCATCAAATTGCAGTGACGGGATACAAGCGAATCGTGGAGGTTAAGAAATTTCGGTTACGTAAATATCGTACGACTCTACGCGTTTCTGCTCATGAACACCTTAATTTTTCCATTCACGAATCAATGAGTAATTTATTTCGTAAGACGTTAAACTTTATTCGGAAACTGTAAGCCGACCGCAATTTTAGAGGATATAAGATCTACAACGCGTTTTCTCTTGTAATATAATTTGGAATGAGCTAAGTATCCTAATGAGTTCGAAAACTGGCAAATTTACATGCATCCAAAGCCCTCAAAATTCAAAAACAAAAAATTGCATGTTTTTTTTTTAAATGCCAAAATTGTCATTATCGGAATACCACCGGCATAGGCTCGTAACACGCAGACTCACGAGACATCAGATAATCACTTAAAAATTTAATATATGTAACAGTATTTTTCAAAAGCTAGAAAAATCATAAAACTTGACGAAATACCCACAATCTATGCCTTGTTTTGAGTTTGCTGAATGATGAAAATATCATAAAGATATGAGAAGTGCAGATTATTCCATGGCATTCTTATATTTGGGAGGTAAAGTATAAGAAAGGTAGCAGGTTTGATTATTTTATGTTTCATGCCACATTTCTGCCAAATGTGCCAGATATGCTTTAGAAAGATCTTCAATGATTCAAAATTAGAAAGAATCTGCTTAAGATCCAAAAGAATAACTGCAAATATCTGCATTTGAATGTATATAAATATATAACCTGCGATCTGCGGACAAATCCACACATCTAGCAAGCGGATGTTGTTTGCAACTGCTGCTCAAAAAAAATCTCTCATCTACCACGCTACGGAAGCAAAATCTGCAACGCAACGCACACCAACATCAGTCACTTCACACAACACCCTCACGCATTCATTAGATCATAGTGAACCTGTATGTCAGAGAACCGACAAGGCACCCACCGTCAAGGCAACCGTCAACATCAAAACAGGCGAGCTGTACAATTTTTGCTGTGGCAGCCGCCCCATCGGCGTGCGCCCCGCCGACCTTTCAACACACAGGCTCACTAATTAAATCACATAGCCAGTTCGTCTGTGTATCTCTCACGTAATTTTTACAACCACACAGATACATATTCTGATTTCTCTTGAGCAAAGCTCGCATTCAGAACCTTTCCACACAGGGGAATACGGAGCAAGATGAGGTACCAAAAGAACATCTCCGTTATGTTTAGTAAGGCTTATAAAACGATTTTTGATGTGATTGTGAAGTGTATGATTTGGTCAGCATGATTTCACCGAACCGCTCTCCGTCTGTGAGTCACCTTGCTCCGCTTTCCCCTAACCATTATAAAAATGCAAAAAGTTCAAGATCCATAGTACTTATCCTATCCACTTCTTCCTCCTTGCTAGCCACTATTTAACGTCGATTTTAGTCTGCTCTGCTCTGACAATTTCAGTACAGGCATCATACAGTTATCGCCTCGTATCAGACATTCACGCCTTTCTTCATTGGACTCGGCAGGTTATGTTCAAGTAGTGTGGCATTTTCAGCTATCCTATACACACATTTCAGCTTTCTACAAACACCAACAACTCACGCGCTCGCTATTTTGCTCTCTAATTCCTTCTTCGTACACTGGTTTTGCATAACCGATATTATAAGCCACACATGTGTGTGTGGTATTTTTGCCGGTAGCGATCCGAAAAAGAACATCGCACATCGCAATAACAATTACACTAGAGGACATTTTATAAATCACTACAAAAAGCAATATAAACGCGATTTCGATCGGGTTTTTGGTATATTCACAACCCCGTAAACATACTCTGCATTTCACACTCGCGAGTCAAACTTTTTGTGCGCTAGAAACTGTAAAAAAAACACTAAAATGCAGGAGCACAACACTCACGATCCGACCCCAGGCAAGGTTCATCATCCAAATTTTTTCAATAAATAAAATTTTCAAGATATCGAAAAAATCAAATCGAAAAATAAACAATCTTTGCAATTTTTTCAGGGCAAGAAAATCGATCTAAGAAGCCGAAATTCGGGATGGAAAGATCGATTTAATATCGACCAATCCTAACCAGAACACTTTACCGCACCCTGAACGTCCGAAAAACAAATATCAAAAATAGGCAATGTATGTGATTTTTTCGAGGATGCGAAAAATGAACTCGGGCTGAAGGTTAAATCACACCATTAATTAGATTTAGATAAAATTGAACAAATGCGCTTACATGCTTTTATGGAATCGCCCTGCATTGGAAATTCAGTAAGCTTAGCTAAATTTATAGTTCTCCCAGCTGATCCTCAGGTACGATATTGGCCCAACAAGCCAGTCGTCGTATGTTCGAGTCTCGGCTCGAACTCGATCGTTGCGCTAGCCCCGCAATTGTCCTGTACACTAAACAGTTGCCTGCGAAGTCTGTGTATAAATAAAAAAGGTCGAGTTCCGAATCGGAATGTAGCACCAAGGCTAGATTTATCCTTAATTATGTAAAACAAACCATATTCCACAACGCTTCCATATTTATCTCTAAACATAAATCACTGCTCAATTATTCATCTCACGACGCCCCCGTATTCATCACACTATTGATCACGAATGAATCATTCTTTTATGAATGTACGTATCCGCAAACTTTCGTAGTAGGTTACCTAAATATCCGCTGTAGTTGTTTACGGGCGAAATTGGTAACTTAGGTAACCACTGCAGTGCTGTCGATTTATGTCAATTGTGTCGAAAAAATTCAACATTTCAGTTTTATTTTACGTATTAACAGAAACTGATTTGGCAACTTTTGATTATTTTCAACGCAGTGAAAACAGCCTTCAGCTGTGCCAGAAAGTAGGTCAAGAGAGCTTGCTTACTGTTGAAGCCAAGTCTTCCGCTTGGCTTGGGTGACGAAAACCGCCACCCGTAACTTACGGGGGCGGGCTTTTGTTTTATTTAATTGTGCTTACGGGCCGTAAGCACAATTGAATAAAACAAAAGCCCGCGGTTGGATACTTGATGGGTCGGTAGCTCGTCGCCGCGCGAGGTGAGTTACCGAAAAAAAGATGATTGTAAACAAGATAGAGTGGCCATAGATGAGGAAAAAAAAAAAGATAGAGTGGCGAGAGCACGGCGCACCACTCTCTTGTGTTTCAATTTTGACCCCGTTAGGTGTTAAAATAACAGAAATCATAACAAAAAATATTCTACTAATATCAAACCCATATCAAACTTTATTACTAACGTATCAGCTTTCTAACAAAACTAGATAGCACATAGAATAGTATAATAACAACCTTTGTTGTAAACAACAGGTTTTGATAGAGACGGAAAATTAATCTCTAATTAATCGGAAAGTAAATGAGGTTTCGTACGGTCCGTGCCGTACGTACAGGAATTTCGTGGTTCAGTTCGAATTCTTTAAGTTCAAAATATCACAAATTCCTGGTAGAGTAACAGGAGTTGCCCGACAAATACATACAGTTGAAGTTTGGGTTTTGTAAAAATTCGACTCATATATTTCTACTTGTTTTTGGAAATTTGAGGTGAACATTTTGAAGATTAAAGTATTCTTAGTGTGGTAAATGATTTTGTTTAGTGAATAAAATAAAAAAGGGTCCGCTAATGATGAAAAAAACTTTGGTTGGCTGCTGAACGATTTACCACAGACTTAGCGACATAACACTGGAACCAAGCTCCATCACCACAAAAAACGATCATTTCAAATTTTCATTTAATTTCATTTCAGTCGACGCGCGACAACGCCGTCTGAGGCGCTGTCATGCTATCTCAAACATTTTTCGAAGTTCCCAATTTGACACATACACGTACGCTAGCGCTGTTGTCGGAATACAGTATGCTCGCTTTTTACGCGGTTTTTTTTTCGCGGGTTGCTTTCCTCCATTACTCAAAAACGGTACAAGACATCGACCTCATTTCAATCACGTTTTCCGTTTTAGACCACGAGTGATCATATATAAGTTTAAAAAAAAATCACAATTTCTGGTGTAAATACTCAAAATTTAAAATATTGAATTTTGGTCTCTAGATTGGCCACTATCATATTCGAACGAGGTTTTAACGTTTTAGGACGGTTTTCTTTGCTATATTTGCAACTCAAAAAAGTCGTTTTTCACGCGGGTCCATACAAATTTGGAACGCATCCCCCGCGTAAAAAACGACCTTAGTGTACAGGACGCAGTGTGAACACGGCAGCGGGTGGTGCTTGTGTTACTAACATAAACTACTGTTATCATCCGAACGATGGATTGATTGATGAAACAGTGCAACAATTAGCTTGGCTTCTATGTATGATTTTTTGATGAAGTTTGATGCAAAACCAAATTTTATTTTATTTATTTCAACCTATTACAGGCAAAAATGGCATACATTTTAAATTTTTTCAGAATCGGAAATTTTCGATGTAACCCTTTTCAAGACGCGATGATTCTGTCTCGTAGCTGATGCGAGATTTCTATGTTTTGACCGACCCTGGCCAAAAATGTAACCCCTTTCCCGCAAAAGGGGAAGGATAGTGTTAAGACAAATTTTTATTGTATCTTTGAGTATCGCTTACACTCTTGATATTACATTGAACAGATTTCAAATAGGTTAATCTAACGTCGAGAAAAACCTATTTTAGTGTTGTAGGGGAATCGGGGCAAAATTGATATGTTGCTGACATTTTACGTGGATTAGACACCAACCAATCGATTCCTGAGACTTTTTTACTCAATATTAGACATAATTTGACTACCACTTTTACATATTAGCGCATTACCATTGATGCTCATACATACTCGATATTATTTCGCTTTGTGAAATATGTGAAATATACTAAAACCATGCCAAACCCGGTTTCGTAGAATCACCGTTTTGAGCTCAGTTTTTGTTCGATTTGAATCTGTTCTTTTTTTAAAGATGAGTAAGAAGATATTAATACGTGGACAAACTCTTAGAATTTTGATATTTGGTCTTAAAACAAAATGGCGTCGAAAAAACATCGAAAATTTCTGATTTCTCAAAAATTCAAAATGGCGCCATTGTTGCTCCTTAAGTTGAAATATGTTCAAACTCAAGGAAATTTGGTTTTGCATCAAAATACACAAAAAAATTATATGTTGAAACCAAGGCAGAAAAAAAGTCAATTTTTGTTGCACTGTGTAATTTGTTCAAAGTTTTATGTCTGTTAGTCTGTGGAGTCACGTTGTAGCCGTATAGAGCAATGCGCGGATTTTGTTTTTTGAGGTAGGTGATTGAAATAAATGAGTTTTCGAGTGCAGATGCCCGACTATAATGTCAAATTTAGAGCTTTTGAGTGAGTTTTAGAGGATTCTACTTTATAAGAAATATAAAGTAAGCTAAGAAGAATCCATTCCATGGATTAGTGGATTAGTTTAATTACAAAATATGCGTTTTTGCCTTTCTCCTAGAAAGGTATAGCAATCACTTGCAAAACCGAAAGTATAAAAGTGCTCCAAAGGGCCGAATGGCATATATCACTCGACTCAGCTCGACGAGCTGAGCATTTTCTGTATTTGTGTGTGTGTATGTGTGTGTGTATGTGCAGATTTTTATTCTCACTCACTTTTCTCAGAGATGGCTGGACCGATTTTCATGAAACTAATTGCAAATGAAAGGTCTTGTTGTCCAATAAGACCCAATTGATTTTTATTGTTATCGGATTTTTAGTTTAGAGGTTATGTTTAAAAATGTGAAAATTACGAAACAACAATATCTCAGAAACTACACAACCGATTTGAACAAAATTGGTCTCAAAAGAACGGGCTACCTAGAAAACCCTTTTGAATTTTATGAAGATTGAAACTTTTGAATTATATGAAGATTGAATATGTGGTTCAAAAGTTATGAAAAGAACACGTGTTCTGAAGACTGTTTAATCTCACTCATGTTTCTCAGAGATGGCTGTACCGATTTTCATAAAATCAGTGTCAAATGGAAGGTCTAGTTGCCCCATAAGACCCTATTGATTTGTTTTGCAATCGGACTATTACTTTGCCTGTTATGTTTAAAAATGTGAAATCCAGCTATGCTAAGGAATATATTCCGAAGACTACTTGGACTCACTCACTTATCTCAGAGATGGCCGACTCGATTTCCACAAAATTAGTGTCAAATGAATGGTCTAGCTGCCTCAGAAAACCCTATTGAATTTTACTGTAATCGAACTATAACTTCATTTGTAATGTACCGACTTGTGAAAATCACGAAACTTCATTATCTCAGAAACTACACAACCGATTTGATTATTATTATCAGATGAGCGGGCTAGTTAAGGGTTAACTGATGAATTATGATTGAACACGTGGTTTCAAAGTTTGGCTGCCCTACACGTTTCCATTTCATTTGGTTATAATCGAGCAACCGTTATGTATTAAATTGTTAATAAAACAACGAACGTCTATTATCTCAAAGATTACATGACTCATTTGAACATAACTAGTGTCATACGAACGAGTCATCTCTCAAACTTACAAATAACAAACTTCATAACAATTTGATATGTGGCTCAAAAGTTATGGAAAGAAGAGAAATTCAAAGACTATTCAAAACTATACCTGCTTTGATCGATATATGTGGCCTCAACATAATTTAAATGTGGTATCGCAATGTGTTTAAAGTCTGCAAATGCACGACGAATCGGTCATAGGATATGATCAAAGTCAAATAACAAACCGTTTTTTTTTTTGTTCTTCTATAATTTATTTGACATGGCACAAATACAATTTAATGTTTAACGGCGCCAATTATATCTGGTAGCTTACTTTCTAAAGTATCTTAATAACTAAAAGCAAATTTTTTATCCTTGCTGCCGACTACGAGCTGAAACTAAATGTAACTTCAAGCTATAATATTTTGCATTAAAAGCACTGGTTTACTGTATGATGGTTTTCATTGCCATAGGTAAGCACATGTTCCGCTGCTGGGCCAAGATATTACGGACTGGCATATTGGGTTGTCTCCCTCGGGCCTCGAGAGTATCGTGCGGGTCTGATTGCTGTTTCCGGATCCGGGGTCTTAACGTGTTCTTGTCGTTAGGCTGGATGCAGGCGGAAGGGGGTAGGACTAAACTGGGGCGTGGATGGATTTCAGGAAAACGTATATAAGGAACATGTAGGATAGGTCACGGCTCGCCAAGACATCACGAACAGGAACAGCCGACTGCCTACCTTCGGCCTGCAGGGAAGCTATTAATTTAGACCTGGCGTCACGGTGTACAGGGCATGACCAAACAACGTGCTCTATGTCGTGATAACCTTCACCACAGGCACAGATACCACTTTCCCCGAGCCCAACACGACGGAGATGCGCGTCAAATCTATAGTGATTGGACATAAGCCGGGACATCACGCAAATGAAATCCCGACCTACATCCAACCCCTTGAACCACGGGTTCGTCGACACCTTGGGGATTATGGAATGTAACCACCCTCCCAGTTCCCCTCTGGTCCAAGCATTTTGCCAACTGATGATCGTATTCTGACGTACAAATGAGAAAAATTCATTAAATGTAATTGGTCTTTCATAAATTCCACCGTTTGTTGCGCCCACCTTAGCCAAAGTGTCCGCTTTCTCATTGCCCGGTATCGAGCAGTGAGAAGGGACCCACGCTAAGGTAATCTGATACGATTTTTCGGATAAAGCACTCAGATGTTCCCGTATTTTCCCCAGGAAATACGGAGAGTGCTTAACATCTTTCATCGATCGGAGAGCCTCAATGGAACTGAGACTGTCCGTAAAGATGAAATAATGGTCCGTGGGCATTTTTTCGATAATCCCTAGGGTGTACTGAATTGCAGCCAATTCTGCGACGTAAACAGAAGCAGGATTATCAAGCTTATAGGAGACGGCTAAATTGTTATTGAAAATACCGAAGCCAGTCGACCCATCAAGAAGTGATCCGTCAGTGTAGTACATATTGTCGCAGTTGATGTTTCGATATTTATTGGAAAAAAATTTAGGGATCTGCTGCACGCGTAAATGATCCGGGATTCCACGAGTTTCTTCTATCATGGATGTATCGAAAAACACAGTAGAATCAGAAGTATTTGATAAGTCGACACGATTTAGAATATTCGAAGAAGGGTTAATATTGTGGGACATGTGATTGAAATACAATGTCATAAAACGGGTTTGAGAATTAAGTTCGATTAACCTTTCAAAATTTTCAATCACAGGACGGTTCAAGACCTCACATTTGATAAGAATGCGAGAAGACAGGCTCCAGAAGCGGTTTTTCAATGGTAGTACTCCAGCTAAGACCTCCAAACTCATCGTATGGGTCGACTGCATGCAACCCAAGGCGATACGCAAACAACGATATTGTATTCGCTCCAGTTTGATCAAATGGGTGTTTGCTGTGGAGCGGAAGCAGAAACACCCGTACTCAATGACAGACAATATCGTTGTTTGGTAAAGCCTTCTAAGGTCTCCTGGGTGGGCTCCCCACCATTGTCCGGTGATTGTACGAAGAAAATTCACTCTTTGTTGACATTTTTTCATCAGATACCTAACGTGACAACCCCAGGTGCCTTTAGAGTCGAACCAGACACCAAGATATTTGTGTACCAAAACCTGAGAAATCGTTTTACCCATTAAATGTGTTTGAAGCTGAGCAGGTTCATGCTTCCTAGAAAAAACTACTATCTCAGTCTTCTCCGGAGAGAATTCGATACCTAGCTGTTAAGCCCAAGCAGACAAATTGTCCAAGGTATCTTGCAATGGTCCTTGCAAATCGGCAGCTTTGGCTCCTGTAACAGAGATTACACTGTCGTCTGCAATTTGTCTTATCGTGCATGAATTTGCCAGACATTCGTCGATGTCATTTACATAAAAGTTGTAAGGAAGGGGGCTTAAACATGAGCCCTGGGGAAGACCCATGTAGCTAATGCGAAAAGTTGCCAAATCCCCGTGCGTAAAATGCATGTGCTTTTCGGAAAAATTGTGCAAAAAATTGTTGAAAATTGGAGAAAATCCTTGTCGGTGAAGTTTACCCGAAAGAATGTCAATAGAAACGGAATCAAAAGCCCCCTTAATGTCCAAGAACGCAGACGCCATTTGTTCTTTGCGAGCATACGCCAGCTGAATATCTGTTGAAAGCAACGCAAGACAATCATTCGTCCCTTTGGCACGGCGGAAGCCAAATTGAGTATCTGATAGTAGACCATTTGATTCGACCCAATGGTCTAAACGACGGAGTATCATTTTCTCCATCAATTTCCGGATACAGGATAGCATTGCAATCGGCCTATAAGAGTTGTGATCAGAAGCTGGTTTCCCTGGTTTTTGGATGGCGATCACCTTCACTTGCCTCCAATCCTGCGGTACAATGTTTTGCTCCAGGAACTTATTGAACAAGTTCAACAAGCGCCTTTTGTCATTGCCGGGTAGATTCTTCAACAAGTTGAATTTGATTCTATCTAACCCAGGCGCGTTATTGTTACAGGACAGGAGGGCAACTGAAAATTCTGCCATCGTAAAAGGTGATTCTATCGCGTCGTGGCCCGGAGACGCATCGCGAACAATGTTTTGCTCAGGAACAGAGTCCGGACATACTTTCCTGGCAAAATCAAATATCCACCGACTTGAAGACTCCTCGCTTTCGTTGACCGTTACGCGATTCCGCATTCTTCGGGCTGTGTTCCAAAGAGTGCTCATCGATGTCTCCCTCGACGTCTCGTTCACGAACCGACGCCAATATCCGCGTTTTGTTTTGCTGTAGCCAGGCTTTTAAGCTTGGTATTAAGCTCCGAATACCGTATATAGTCGTCGGGTATACCTCCCTTCTGGAAGGCCAAAAACGCGTCGGATCTTTGCGTGTAGACATCGGAGCACTCGTTGTCCCACCACGGAGTTGGAGGCCGCTCTTTGATCGTTACGCCGGGATATTTCTTCGTTTGGGCTTGCAACGCGGCGTCGAGGATTAAGCCCGCGAGGATGTTGTATTCTTCAAGTGGTGGGTGATGTTGAATCGACTCGACCGCTTTTGAAATCATTTCCTCGTATAACTTCCAATCGACATTCCGTGTGAAGTCATACGGAATGTCAATTGGTCGCATGCGAGTTGAACCGTTAGTATTTGAAATAAGAATAGGCAAATGGTCGCTACCGTGAGGATCGAGGATTACCTTCCATGTGCAATCCAACCGTAGCGACGTCGAACATAAGGATAGATCCAAAGCGCTTGGGCGCGCTGGAGGTTTCGGGATACGTGTCATTTCACCGTTGTTCAAAATAGTCATGTCGAAGTCATCGCAAAGGTTATAGATTAAAGAGGAGCGGTTATCATTGTAGAGGGAACCCCAAGCCACACCATGAGAGTTGAAGTCTCCCAAAATCAAACGTGGCGAGGGAAGAAGTTCTATTAAATCAAAGAGCAACCGTTGCCCAACCTGTGCTCTGGGAGGAATATATATTGAGGCAATACAAAGCTCTTTACCTTGTATTGTCATTTGACATGCGACAACTTCGATGCCTGGAATCGAGGGGAGGTTAATACGATAGAAAGAATAGCACTTTTTAATCCCTAAAAGTACTCCTCCATATGGGGTGTCTCGATCAAGGCGAATAATATTAAAATCATGGAAGTTGAGATCAATATTTGAAGTATGCCAAGTTTCACAAAGGGAAAATGCATCACATTTGTTTCTATTTATTAAAACTTTAAATGAATCCATTTTTGGTAAAATACTTCTACAATTCCACTGTAAGACAGAGATAGATCCTTCGTATACGCAGATGAATTAGGCATCGAAGGATACAATCGCTGCAAGGAGGGGCCATTGGGCAGTCAACTGCTTCAAAAATAATCTAACTGTTGGGAGGAATGCTGTAAGAAAAATTTTATTCGGATCGGGTACATTGAAAGTTTCAAAAATCCAGTCCACAATGTCAGAAAATTTCACTAATCCAGAGTTTGTTTCATCAACTGGGAGTGCAAAAGGAACAACTGGGGTTTTAGATGTTCCTGGCAGTGCTGGGAACTCCTTCTGGAACTTTAAATTTGCAAGCTCAGGAGGAGTTTGCTTCGATTTTTCCGCAGCACTGTTTGGTTTGTTTGTAACTTTCATTTCACTTTGGGAAATCTTAGGACCTTTTCGGGGAAGTTTAGGAGAGGAAATATTTTTCCTCTTTCTAGACGCCCCAGGATTGGCATAAGTTGTTCCCGCTGGTGAATCGTCAGAATCGGTTTCATCAGAGGACAACAGATCAAAGGGGTTCGATGTTATGGTAGAAGTGGTCACGGTCTTCTTCAGCATCTCAGCGTAAGATCGCTTTGAACGCTCCTTAAGTGACCGCTTGATTTTTTCTCTGCGCTGCATGTACACCGGGCATGTGGAGAGCTCATGCTGATTTTCCCCGCAGTGAATACATTTTTCAGCATTTACACTGCAAGAATCGTCCGCATGAGTTTCTCCACACTTGCTCCATCGTGCCTTATTGCAGCAGTAGGCGGCTGTGTGGCCTAGCTGCTTGCAATTGGTGCAATTCATAACACGGGGTACATACAAAACAAACCGTTTGAAATGATTGGTTTTATCGAAGTGACAATATCCTCAACTTTTTTTTTGTGGTCCCCGTGGTTCTGTGGTTAGCGATGTCGGTCGGCTAGCTCTCCCACACGGTTGTGATATCGGGTTCGATTCCCGATCGAGTCGAGGATCTTTTCGAGCTAGAAATTTTCTCAACTCAGCACTGGGGCACGGTGTATCGTTGTACTTATCCTACACATACAAAATGTGCCAAAAACAATATCGATAACGAATTCTCTCAACTAATCTAGTTGATCGAGACCGCTATTAGCCCCGAGCTTAAGCGTGCGATATTGTTTTTTATATCCTCAACTTTTGGCTGCTGTAT
This sequence comes from Wyeomyia smithii, assembly GCF_029784165.1. NCBI lineage: Eukaryota > Metazoa > Arthropoda > Insecta > Diptera > Culicidae > Wyeomyia > Wyeomyia smithii. The sequence goes on from NC_073696.1 coordinate 221,957,081, forward strand.
ATCGCCTTAATTCTGAATATATTCATATTGGGTGGTATTCTGTCATTTTCAGCAGACTTTCTGGCATCAATCTTACACCGGAAATACCCATATTGGGAGGTATTTTTGATTATTTTCCAGAAACTAAAAGTGGTCGTCTTTAAATTCAAAATGGTGTCCAGGGTCAATGTTTGGTTTCTATGCATCATCTCGATTACGCAAATATCCATATTGAGTATTATTCGGTCATTTTCGACTGTTGTCTATAAGTTGCTATTTAGCATTCAAAATGGTGCCTGAGGTCAATTGTTAGTTCCTCGCATCATTCTGGTTCCAGAGATACTCATATTGGATAGTGTTTGTTTATTTTAGGCTGTTTTTCACAAACCAGTAGTCGCCATCTTGAATTTCAAAATTGTATTTAGGATACTGGTTAAAGAAAAATGACCCAATATGAGATTGGGTGATATTTTGTCATTTTGGACTGTTTTTCAGAAGCCGAAAGTCGTCATTTTGGACTTTGAAATTGCCTGTGAAATCAATTTCTGTCATCTGGGCGTAATTCTGGTTCCGAAAACATTCATATTGAATGGTATTTGGTCATTTCCGGCTGTTTGCCAGACACCGAAAGTCACCATCTTAAAATTCAAGATTGTGTCTGTGATCAATTTTTAGCTTCTGTGCTTCTTTCTGTTTCCAGAAATACTAATATTTAATGGGAATCGTCCATTTCAGGCTGTTTTCCAGAAACCGGAAGTTGCCATTTTACAATTCAAAATGTTGTCTGAAGTCGATTTGTGGCTCCAGTGCATCATTAAGGTTCCGGAAATACCCATATTTGGTGGTATTTGGTCATTTGCCGCTGTTTTTCCGACACCGGAAGTCGCCATTTTGGATTTCATAATGGCATTTGGAGACAATTTCTGGATTTTGAACGGCATACTGGTTGAAGAAACACTCATATTGGGTGGTGTTTGGTCATTTTCTGCTGTTTTCAGAAACCGTAAGTCGCCATCTTAGAATTTAAAATGCTATCTGTGGTCGATTTTAGCTCCTGTGTATTATTATAGATCCGGATATTATTATATTGGGTGGAAATCGGCCATTTTCGGCTGTTTTCCAGAAACCGGAAGTTGCCATCTTACAATCCAAAATGTTGTCTGAGGTCGATTATGGAACATATTTGTTACCACTAAAACATTCACCTGCCAATATGGTTCCATGTAGTTGTTTAGTTCGCGAGATGTGCAAAAATTTGTGAAGAAACATGTACTTCCAGAAGAGGGAGGGGCGTCAAACCATTATGGACATATTTGTTACCTCTTAAAACATTCACATACCAAATTTGGTTGTATTTTCTTTATTGGTTCTTGAGCTGTGCGAAATTTGTGTTTCATTTTCATGGGATCCCTCCCTTATAGAAGAGGGAGTCGGGTGTCAAACCATTATGTACATATTTGTTACCACTAAAAACATTTATCTGCCAAATTTTGTTCCATTTGGTTGATTAGTTCTCGAGATGTGAACAAATTTGTGTTTCATCCAACTATTATGGACATATTAGTTACCCCTTAAAACATCCACATACCAAATTCGGTTTCATTTGCTTGGTTTGTTCTTGAGTTGTGCAGAAATTTATGTTTCATTTGTATGGGACTCCTCCCTTCCAGAAGAGGGAGGGATCTCAAACTATCATAGGAACCTTTATCGGCACCAAAAACCCCTACATACAAATTTTCACGTCGATCGGTTCGGTAGTTTTCGGGCCTATATGGATCAGACAGACAGACAGACCGGCTTGCATTTTTATATGTATAGATTAAAACATCAATATTTTAGAACCTAGAGAGTGAATATACATTTATTGGATTGAAGCGGTCATGTAAATCTATTTTTACAAATAAAAAATTGAATGAGAAAGGCTGGGTCTGACCGCTAGGTGGATTAATTTAGGTTTTTTCTGTTTTCAATAGTGTTTCCATATTATATAAGAAATGGGCTGAGATGAAAAATGGAACAGTTCCCCTATTTAATGCAACAAGAATTTATTCGTAGTACAGAAAAACCCAATGATCAAAAAGCGTGACTGTTTCTGTTTGTCATGAATATTTAGATTCTTAGAAACGCTGTTTTGCTCATTGATTAGAAGTAATATTAAAGAGGAATTTCAGATTTTATTTTTGATTTGATGAGAAAAATAAGAAAGTGGATTGTGAGATTATCATGAATTAATTATTTTTTGTTATATTGTTATATTGTTGCACGAAACAATTGCCTCGTCGTCCCTCTCGCCTTCACTTGTGCTTTCGTATTGTTTTATTAAATTTAAAGCCATTTTTATCACAAATGAGCACAATATAATTCATATCGTATGCATATTAGCTAAATTACACACCGGTTTTTCAACTGACCTTTCGTTTATAATTGAAATAACAGCGGGTGGAATTTCCCTGCAGATTTCTATATTTCAACTCAACGGCAGGGTTCCAGCCTATATGAAGGGTGATAAAGGTACTCATTTAAAAGTTGACATGGATAGTCAAAAGATTTTGTACCGACGAAAAACTTCAAAATGTGTTTTTCTCGATTTGATGCCTACGGCATATTAGCCAATTTTTGAATCATGGGCAGTAGAGCGGAGTGTGCTTTATAAAGCATAGACGAAGGCGAGCCTCAAGCGATCGGTGTTTGACGCTTGTCTTCGATTCGGCACGCAACGAATGAAGATCATCACCACCCACAGGGATGACTCATTTTATTCTGTATTTTGAATTTCAAAAAATCTTTTGCAGATTTTTAGTATAAACACTTTGTAGATTTTGTTAACAATCTGTGGGAATCGGCATGGTTTTGCTAAAATCTGTAATTTGTATTTACAGATATCTCTATTTTAAGCAGTAAATGTGGAGTTGATAATTGAAAAATGTGCTAACGGGGGAAACAGTTGATTAGAAATTTTCGAAAGATATAGTCCAGCAGGTGGGACTCGAATCCACAACTTCTAATCTCCGGTCAGATGCGTTTCCGATTACACCACCGCAGAACGTATAACTCGGCCTTGCCAAGTAGCTATTTTGTAGCCAGTGGATTTTATAATTAATTTGAGAGCCACCAGTGATGAGGAGCTGCACAGCCTTATCAAGCGGATGGTCAGGCCATTCGATGTCGAAAAGGACTCAAGCATATGTTTATTTTTAGGCTCCCCCACCCCTTTACGCTGAATGCTATAATACCTTGGTGTAACTTCCTCCTAACAAAAAATAAGTCCCTCTTATCAATATAACAGGCCAGAAGTACGCACAACGAAACTTCTCCAGTGAATTATCATAGGCGGTATTTGGCAGGAATAAGGCTCACTATAGTAGAGTAGATAGCGTGTAAAAAGGAAGGGTAAAATCACATTACACACAAGCACGGATAAAACGATAATAAGCTTGCCACTTCTCAATAGCAGTACGGCTAATAATAAAAGTGCGGAATACAGCGAGCATATCTTCCAATAGATCGACCATCCTAGTCGTAGTGAGAAGGTAGGAAGAAGGCTGCGACGATAAAATTACGTCTGAGAATGGCTAAAAGATAGCAGTAGGCCGAAACTCTCTTGTCATAACTCACATAGGAGGGTGGGGGCAAGATGGACATGTTAAGGAAACGTGTGAAACAACATATTTTTCGGAACTTAATCCCTTACATTATAGGTTCACACAAGCACTTTGATGCGTAGTTTTTGGTTTTGCAATTGAAAATCGTTTTCTATGTTTTTTGAAACAATAAAAAGTTGATTGCATAATTCGTTTTTTTTTTGAGTGTGCGGATGAAACGGCCAGGTGGTGTAGTTAAGACGGACATGTTAAGGAAATTAGCCATAAACGACGAGTTCAGCTTTTTAAATGTTATGAATTAGCAAAACGTGAAACGCAAACACACATGAAGGATATTTTTATGGTTTTCGATGATGCTGGTCACACTCTTTTACCGCGGTAGCACGAACCGACATTTCGCAATCCACTTTGCGAACAATTGACTTTCGGTGCACGTTTGATGGATGCAATCTAGGCATACCCTAATTTGAAGGAAATAATACTATAAACACTGTCCATCTTACCCACCCTGGTGGTGGACCGTCTTACCCCACCAGTAACACAAAATTTTGAAACTTTTGTAGTTTTTCAATAACAATACATTTTGCCTGTATCTCTTCACGTATAGGTCAGGCATGCTTTAAATAACCGGAAAATGGACCAACACCGAAAAAAATGTGGGAAATTGTGTGAAAAGAATCTTATTTCCCTACACGCAAAAATTACATCCGCACGCGACCTTGTAGCCTATTTTCAAAATTTGTTGATTTTTTGCACATTTGACAAATGCAAACATTGGAAGGGTGGTTCGAAAATCATCAACTAACTTGGTGAAAAGGTGGCCAATTTTAATTTTACAAAAAAAACTCATAGCGTTAGAACAAGTCACATGTTCGTCTTACCCACCCTGTCCGTCTTACCCCCATCCCTCCTATAGCGATCGAAAGAAAAATTTCTGATTGATTAGAAGATTAAGCTTTATGAAGCTCATATTTCATATACCTAGTTGACTAAGGAAAGAGGAAGGATGGTGCTGGTACACATATAAGGCACCCTAGACATTCTTCGAAAAAATATTGCAAGAAATGACGTCTGATACTTCAAAAACTATTTTATTATTTATGAAGCCATTTTTATATAGCAGCAGTTACGCTGTGGTGCATAATTGTTCGGACACTGATATCGTTCTAGTAAATTACCAAATATAACGCAGATTTTTCATTCTTTCGCGGGATTTAGTGTTTCGTATTTATTTGTTAGGCTCAGTACTCAGTACAAAACCGTTTAAAAATTAATACTAATATTGCTATTGCTACACAAAATAAGAAAGATTAAAAAACTATAAAATAGTAAACTATAAACTTAGTGTGCAAAATTTATCGGACAAAAATTAGCTTGCGATCCAGTATCGCTTGTTCTTCAAATTCTACTGACGCCAAATTCGATTTCATCTACATAAATTTTACTACAAGCATAATCGTCATAATCGATGATATCCAATCAATTTTGCACCACTGTGTACGTAAGTGGCTAATCAAGAAAATACATAATTCATCCCATAATTATGTGGTTAACACTCAATTCGAATAACGACTTGAATGAATTTTTTACTAGTTTAAATGTACAGTAGGCTTCCAAGATGTTCTAACGGAATATAAGGATATCAGAAACAAAATGAAAATAAGACGTTTGACACCCGTTTTTCGAATTCGCCCCTTTGTAATGTTGGACCAATCTTTTTGAATTACTGAATAGAAATTGATTACTCTTGCTGTTTGACATATTGGTGAAACGTGAAACACACCAATCGTATAAAATTTAACTGCTGATTTCTAACACGTTTATCTAGTATCAGTTACTAAGTTTGTGATTGACGCCACCATGGAACGGTTGGAGCATCTTGATCCAGCTGCAAATCATTTTGAAACTTCCTACCAGCAGCTCATCACACATATACGTAATTTTTTGTATACTTGCAATGACAGTTAAATTAAATTCTCTTTTTCTTGTTCAGTTTCAGCTTATTTCATCGGAGTCAACACAATATGTATGATTACCAACAACATGCGGGGAAATCTAGCGATAATTCCGTCAGGATTGTCCTTTCCTATAGTATCGATTGACCCAATGCACAAAAATGGTAGTAACATGCTACTTTCCGTAATCGAACTCGGATGTTATAACTTCGTTGTGAATCATGAGGCAATTGAAAGATTCCTAGATGATTATATCGATATTCATGACAGAGCAACGTACAGAAATCCCAACAAAGCGGTAATTTTTCTGTTAAACCAGCCGTACTCTAGTTCCTCAACTCTACTAAATCAGCTTTCGAAACACTCAGCATTGGATGAAATTATAAATTTTTTAATACTACTACCAACCGATCAATTGAGGGCGGTTGATATTCTAACACATAATTATGCTACAAATAATAGACAAACTAGTGATCTTGTACTGTTGGATTCGTACAACACTTATAGTCGGAAATTTCGATACGGTCAAAATTTATTTCCGGATAAATTCTCCAACCTCCAGGGTAAAGCAATAAAAGTGGCCAGTCACACCTTTATCCCCTTTGTAGCGTACGCAGAGGGTGAATCAAGCTTTCCGACGGTACGCTTTCACGATCAAAGCCTTAAGTTGGACGGTCTAGATGGACATTTAGTGAGAGATTTCTGTAAGACCTATAATTGTACCATCGAAATGGTTATAGGTAACTTAATTGAATTTGAAAGTAAATTTTGAAGAATTTTGCATTTGGTGTTTGACAGACGAAGTGAACATGTGGGGAGATATTTACGATAATAGGACAGGCCGAGGACTCCTTGGGAACCTGGTCGAACGACGCGCGGATATTGGATTGGCAGCGCTAAGCAACTGGCACCGGTATTATGCATATTGAACGTATTCTGCCAATATTGACAGCGGAGGAATAACGGCAATCGTTCCAAGAGCTAGGTAGTTATAGTTCCAAAATTCCACTTTGCTATTTCACACATCTGATTTCTAGAATAAGAATATTTTTAGAACTGTTCAATCATGGAGAACAATCCTGCTGGTCTTTCCCAAATCTGTTTGGATCCTAACGGCAGTGGTGTTTTGTGGTCTAGTGATCATAAGCTACTCACTGTACCGACCTAAATTTGGTTTCCAAAATGAACCTGACATCGTTTGGAGTGCTTTCAATATGTTGTTAATTTTTTTGATGCGGTCTGCAAGCGTCGGAAAGCGAACTACTTCAGAAACGATTTTGTCAGTCTCTCTACTAGCGTTCTCACTTCTTTTGGGTAACATTTACATCAGTAGATTCTCAAGCTTGATAACAATGCCACCGCAAGGAACATCCATCAATACTATATCCGATTTGGCGGACAGTAATCTTACCCTTCTACAGGTTCACGAAGCCTGGATATTCTCGCTGCTTCCTTCCACTAATGTAATGCATTCATTATGAATCGTTTCGTAAGCTAAATGCAATACTAACCTCTTCTATAATCTTGCAGCCCGCTATTGTGAAAATACTATCACGATTTGAAGCTTATCCACCAGAAGAATTGCAACGGTTAGCCGACAAAGGCAATGTGGCATTTTGTGTGGGTCGTCAAGAGAACGGACACTTAGTTTTTGGCAGCTGGATAACCCACTTCAACTCTCACAAGTACCAACTTTTGCTTGAAGATTTATACTTCGTGTTTCACGTGGCAATGGCGACTAAAACTTGGCCATTGATGGAACAATTCAATAAGTTAACGATGCGTACTTTCGACGCTGCACTTCGCTATTATGAGGAGTTAGTGGCGTATAATACATATTTGGATCCGTATCTCAACACCTTGTTCGAACATGCCCGGCGAAGGACACCCAAAGAGTCTAGAGCGGGAGAACTGAACGATTTTATTGGAGTATTCATCGGTTTTGGATTCGGAGCGGCGTTTGCTGTCATTGTATTTGTAGCTGAGCTGCTAGTAGCCAATTTTTGTGGACCTTGCGTCTTGACCAAAAAATCAAATTAATAGTGTTAATTCATATATTAACGTATGATAAGCCAACCGAAGTTAATATTGTAACTGGCTGCTGCTGCTGCTGTTAATTGATTTGCACATAATTTGTTGTTGTAGAGTGCAAAATAAAAGTTTGACGTTTCTGAATAGATTTCAATCCTTTAAATTTTAGCTTAGAGAAGTAAACTTCCAGACTCATTATCATGTATTTTGAGTCGACCGTGTATTGATATCGGGTTTTTTTCTTCGGCTCAGCGGTCTTAACAAGACCGCTGAGCCGAAGAAAAAACCCCGATATCAATACACGGTCGACTCCAAATACATATCAATGAACATGGCCGATGGTAGGTTTTACAAATACATAACCGAATGCTATGGTGAATCTGTGCTCAATAAGTTCAAAAGCTACGCCATTGCGAATTCTAAGCTAGCAAACAAAGACCTCTGAGCCGAAGAAAAAACCCCGAGACTCATTATCTGTTTACAGACTTGAAAGTAGCATACGATTCAATTAAGCGCATTGAAGTCTACTGTAAGTCTCGTATGCTCTTTGGCTTTGCGGATGATATTGTATGTTTCGTTTAAAACGAAACGCGCCGAATTTGTCGCATAAATCTTCGCCATACAAAATGTATGGCGACGATTTCTGCGACGAATTTGACGTATTTTGTTTCAAGGAAAACAAAATTACTCTGGAAGGTCGAAAAGTAATGAACTTTCGTGATTTTTTCTGTCAGATATTTAAAGTAAAGTTAAGTGTTCAGGTATTCTGGCTATTGATTAAGGTATATTTGAAGATGTATTTTGCATATCGTGCAGGCAAATATAGTGAGTATTAGGCTGTAGGCAGCTAGGAACGTGGTAACTTTCTCTAAATCAGTACCTAATTGGTGGTAAGCTTTTTCAGCATCTACTGAGCTGGTTTCGCAAATTTTTGAAAATTTCAAAAATTACCAAAATGGTGGCCATTTTAGTAAACCTAATTTTTTCCCAGGTAAAATCACTACTTAAAAAATCATAAAACATTGAATAATATAGAGATATAAAGAATATAGATATAAAAAACGGCTATGTAACAAGTTAGATAATCCATTTTGACATCCTACAAAAAAATTCAGCTATATCGGTTCAGTAGATGCTGAAAAAGCTTACCTTACTCACTTTTACGGCAACCGACCGATTACCGATCCAATGCCGAATCCAGAATACGTCGCCATGTCACTCGGTTTTGGGCTGATACCCTTTAATCTCCCCTAACACCTATTTCGCGGGCATCCTCGTCGACAGCACATATCCAACGAGTGCGGGGCCTACCTCGAAGTCGACGGCCTCTATCGGGATTTCACACCAAGAGCTCGCCGATCGGCCTCTTTCAACGTCCACACGGCGCTCCCACAGACCGTTATTATAAAAAAAATGCACCAAGGAATCTGAGTACACCATTCGATTCGTTATGACGTCCAGAATCTCTGGTCAAAATTTCAAAATCATCGTACGGTACATTTTTGAGTAATGACCTTTTGAAGGTCGTAAAGTACAAAAAAGTGGTATAATAACGACGAAATACTCATTGCAAGGCACGTATTTCAACCACCATGTTATGGAATAACTTCCAAAATAGTTTCTACACATTCCAAGAGTTATTTTTCAAGACATTAACAATTGGTGAAAAGATTTATTTGAAAATCCCACAGTGCACAATGATCGGAAAATTGAAATTTCCGCCCAAAATTCATTTTTTGTGCCAAATTGTTGGTTTTCCACTGCAGATGATTATGACATATAGAAAAGGTTTTGTACTGACAAGGGGCTGTCTTTAAACCACGTAAACTGAGGCAAATGTCTTGTGTTATCGAATAAACGTAAATAACTCGTTAGTGGAACGAGTTAACCGATTACTGTTTTCAGCAAAGATGCACATAACAGTAAAACGCTTCTTATGGCTTTGAGAGTTAGTTCGCGATTTGTCCGCAGAGATGGCGCACGAATCTAACTTTTGATAGGATCATCCAGGAGATATGGTTTCTCCAGCAAAGTTGTAAATCTATTCAATTCAAACAAAACTACTGAAGACGAAACGATTTAGCAAATCTCGATTGTAGAGCCAAATGTTGATACAGTTTTCTATGGTATTGTTTGTAAATGAAACTGTTCTAAAACGGTGCTTGATCAATTCAATGCAATAATTTATAACATTTTCTGTTCTAGGTTGTATGAACAAACTCACAAAATCGATATTATTAACTTCCTCGTATGACCTCGTATGATCCTTGCTATGTCATATGTTGATAAGTCAACATAAAACTCCAAAAAATTACGTAAAAAATTAAAAAAATTTAATTATCTTTATCTACAAAAACGTAAATTTTACTCAAACTATTAACATATGTTTTAAGCAACGTATTTTCTAATAAACCAATTATTCTAATAATTTCACGTTTTTTTCGATGTGTTTTGAACCAAATTGCTATAATATACAAAAAACTTTGTTGATAAATCACCCAAAAATTAAAAAAATGGGAAAAATGGAAAATTTTTAATCATCTTTTTCTACCAAAACGCAAATTTTCCGCAAACTTTTAATACATATTCTTGAAGGGCACAAGTAGGGCTCTCAGACACACTATCAGGTGCTGTGCTTACACGTGCTTACATTTAATGTTTTTGATGGTCAAAATTAGGAAAATTACGCATATTTTCAATGTCGCCTGCGACTGACTCTGTAGGGTTGAAATCAATTACCCATCCTGTTTTAGGAAACTAATTCAATAAGCTTTCAATCATATGTGAACATACCATGATAGCTTTAGTAGGTTTTTATATATTCCAAAATATTCACTATTTTTCTACGTTTCTGATAAAATACTACAAAATCATGTGCAGATAAAATACTACAAAATCATGTGCTCAAAACATCCTGAATATGAAATTCGCATTTTGGTAATTTTGGCCACTTTTTTATATAGGGACCGTTTTATGTGCAGTGCACAGTGGTCTAAATTCGAAAAATCGTGATCGTTCTAGATTTAACTGTGAAAAACTGGTTTTATCTACTAAGTGTCTTCAGCAAAATTGTTTCGTAGAACAAGGCCTCACTTTTGGCATTTTTATTTTTTCGATCAATCCACCTAACAATTAGAAAAAACCTAAATTAATCCACCTAGCGGTCCGACCCAGCCTTTATCATTCAAACTTTTATTTGTAAAAATAGATTTACATGAACGCTTCAATCCAATAAATGTATGTCACTCTTCAGGTTCTAAAATATTGATGTTGTAATCTATACATATAAAAATGTAGTCCGGTCTGTCTGTCTGTTTGATCCATATAGGCTCGAAAACTACCGAACCGATCGACGTGAAAATTTGTATGTAGGGGTTTTTGGTCCCGATAAAGGTTCCTATGATAGTTTGAGACCCCTTCCTCTTCTAGAAAGGAGGGGTCCAATACAAATGAAACATACATTTCTGCACAACTCAAGAACAAACCAAGCAAACGAAACCGAATTTGGCATGTGGATGTTTTAAAGGGTAATAAATATGTCCATTATGGGTCGACGCCCCTCCCTCTTATGGAAGCACATGTTTCTGCACAAATTTCTGCACATCTCGAGAACTAATCAACTAAATGGAACCATATTTGGCAGGTGAATGTTTCAAGTGGTAACAAATATGTTCCATAATCGACCTCAGGCAACATTTTGGATATTGTTTTTAGCACATTTTGCATGTGTAGGATAAGTACAACGATACACTGTGCCCCAGTGCTGAGTCGAGAAAATTTCCAGCACAAAAAGATACTCGACATCGCTAACCACAGAGCCACGGGGACCACAAGAAAGATACACAGGAGCTGAATTCGACCACAGATACCATTTTGAATTCTTATATGGCGACTTCCGGCTACGGAAAACCAGCGGCAAACGACCAAATACCACCCAATATGAGTATTTTCGGAATCGTAATGATGCACTGGAGCCACAAATCGGCTTCAGGCACCATTATGAATTGCAGGATGGCAACTTGTGGTTTCTGGAAAACAGCCAAAAATGGCCGATTTCCGTCTAACATGAGTATCTCCGGATCTAGAATGATACACAGCAGCTGAAATCGAAAATGATCAAATTACACCCAATATGGGTGTTTTTTCAACCAGAATGACGCTCAGAGCCCAGAAATTATATTAAATACCATTTTGAAATCCAAGATGGCGACTCCCGGTTTGTGAAAGCCTAAAATAACCAAACACTTTCTAATAAGAGTATCTCTGGAACCAGAATGATGCAATGAGCGAACAATTGACCACAGGCACCATTTTGAATCGCTAAATGGCAACTTATAGGAAACAGTCGAAAATGACCAAATAATACTCAACATGGATATTTCCGTAATCGAGATGATACATAGAAACCAAACATTGACCCTTGACACCATTCTCAACCAAAATAATTAAATACCTCCCAATATGGGTATTTCCGGTGTTAGATTGATGCCAGAAAATTTGCTGAAAATGACCGAATACCACTCAATATGAATATATTCAGAATTGGGGCGATGTACAGAAGCCAAAAGTTGAGGATGTTGTCATTTCGATAAAACCAATAAAACCGATAAACCAAACGATTTGTCTTTTGACTTTTAACATATCCTATGGCCGATTCGTCGTGCATTTGCAGACTTTGAACACATCGCAAGGAATCAATGAATTTGGAACGTTCAAATAGTACAAAACCACATTTAAATTATGTTGAGGCCACATAAATATATCAATCAAAGCAGGTATAGTTTTAAATAGTCTTTGAATTTCTTTTCTTACCATAACTTTTGAGCCACATATCAAATTGTTATGAAGTTTGTTATTTGTAAGTTTGAGAGATGACTCGTTCGTATGACACTAGTTATGTTCAAATAAGTCATGTGAAATAATAGACTTTCATTGTTTTATTAACAATTTAATACATAACGGTGGCTTAAGTTCAATTATAATCAAATGAAATGAGATCGTATAGGGCAGCCAAGCTTTGAAACCACGTGTTCCATCATAATTCATCGGTTAACCCTTAACTAGCCCGCTCATCTGATAATAATATTGATCAAATCGGTTGTGTAGTTTTTGAGATAATGAAGTTTCGTGATTTTCACATTTTGGTACTTTACAGACGAAGTTATAGTCCGATTACAGTAAAAATCAATTGGGTGTTACGAGGCAGCTAGACTTATTAATTGACACTAATTTTGTGGAAATCGGGTCAGCCATCTCTGAGAAAGTGAGTGAGTTCAAGTAGTCTTTGGAATATGTTCCTTTTCCATAGCTGGATTTCACATTTTTAAACATAACAGGCAAAGTAATAGTCCGATTGCAAAACAAATCAATAGGGTCTTATGGGGCAACTAGACCTTCCATTTGACACTGATTTTATGAAACTTGGTTCAGCCATCTCTGAGAAACATGAGCGAGATTAAGTAGTCTTCAAAACACGTTTCTTGTCATAACTTTTGAACCACAAGTTCAATCTTTATGAAATTCAAAAGTTAAGGGTTTTTCAGGTAGCCCGTTCATTTGAAATCAATTTTGTTCAAATCGGTTGTGTAGTTTTTGAGATAATGATGTTTCATGATTTTTACATTTTGAAACATAACCTCTAAACTAAAAATCCGATAACAATTACAATCAATTGGGTCTTATGGGACAACAAGACCTTTCATTTGCAATTAATTTCATGAAAATCGGTCCAGCCATCTCTGAGAAAAGTGAGTGAGAATAAAAATCTGCACATACACACACACACATACAGAAAATGCTCAGCTCGTTGAGCTGAGTCGAGTGATATATGCCATTCGGCCCTTTGGTGCACTTTTATACTTTCGGTTTCGCAAGTGATTGCTATACCTTTCTAGGAGAGAGGCAAAAAGATTTCTTTTAATTTTTCAATATACTAGAATGCATCCTTCAGCAAAGTTGTGGAAAATTTTAGAAGAAAGACAATTGCTGAAAACTGCGATGTCCTATCTGTACGTTTTACACGACAAGATAGAGTTTTTTGTAGAACACCCCTCTTTAAAATTAGGTTTTTGTCTATAACTTTTTCTATGATTGTCAAAACAATACATTTTAAGAAGTCTTGAAAGAATCATAGTTGAATTAATAAAATATAAGAACATTTTGCATTGCTTTGACAATTACAGACAAAATTAGTTATGTTTACTATTATTTATTTTTATTTTATCTTTTATATTTATCTTTTATCTTTTATCTGCCTTTCATCTAGAAAGGTATAGCAATCACTTGCTATATTCTCACTCATTTTTCTAAGAGATGGCTGGACCGATTTTCATGAAATTAATTGCAAATGAAAGGTCTTGTTGTCCCATAAGACCCTATTAAATTTTATTGTAATCGGATTTTTAGTTTAGAGGTTATGTATCAAAATGTAAAAATCATGAAACATCATTATCTCGAAAACTCTACATCCGATTTAAACAGAATTGGTTTCAAATGAACGGGCTACTTGAAATACCCTTAATTTTTTTTTTATAAAGATTGAATACATGGTTCAAAAGTTATGGAAAGAAACGTGTTCTGAAGGCTGTTTAATCTCACTCATGTTACTCAGAGATGGCTGGACGGATTTTCATAAAATCAGTGTCAAGTGACAGGTCTAGTTGCCCCATAAGACCCTATTGATTTGTTTTGCAATCGGACCATTACTTTGTTTGTTATGTTTAAAAATGTGAAATCTAGCTATGAAAAGGAATATATTCCGAAGACTACTTGGACTCACTCACTTTTCTCAGAGATGGCTGACCCGATTTCTACAAAATTAGTGTCAAATAAAAAGTCTAGCTGCCTCATGACATCCTATTGAATTTTTAATGTAATCGAACTGTAACATCGTATGTAATTTACCGAAATTTTTAAAATTTCTAAAACTAGAATGTATTATGGTAATTGAGTGATGTGAATACCTTCTTTTTAGTGTGTTAATACTTTTGAGATGCATTGTCGGTTTTCAGCAAGTAAACTGTCAAATTTGTAAGTGAAACAAAGAATATTTTCGTGAACGCGATATTTGATGTAATTTTCATTCCACGAAAAATAGTGGATAACTCGTGAAACTTATGTGTCGTCCTTTGTTCCCGATAGTTAAGTGTCTAATTAGTCTTTCCTTGGTTTTCTAGTGAAAATTCAGCAGATTTTCGATGTTCCGATAGAGAGCTACGATCGTTTGAAAAATTTATAGCCAGGTCGGGCAAGACGGACACACTAAGGTAGGGAAAGATGGACACGCGAATTTTCCAAAAATGTTCACATGTAATATCGGTTGTGTACTACAGATGTTTACAAAGTACATCCCCAAGAGAAACCAGCAAACGGTTCACGTGATGTATAGATGGACTCTAGTAACGTAGAGTAGTGTATGGCCATCACTTAACACATAAATCAACAGAATACGTAACGTACTACATAATTTTTGTGAGTGTCCACCTTTACCATCGTAGTGTCCATCTTACCTATCCCAGGTGTCCGTCTTTCCCAACCATGTCAAAAAAGCAATTTGTAGTCATATTTTTGAAGACCCACAACACATAAAACTTGGAGGAACTTATTACCAAAAATATTAATGACAACAAATGATCTTAAGTTTCAACTGCAATCTAAATAGCAACCCCTGAGTAATTATTTAGGTTAAACCTTAGGGTGTCCGTCTTTACCTACTTTCCCCTATCAGATGAGCGGGCTGGTTAACTGATGAATTATGATTGAACACGTGGTTTCAAAGTTTGGCTGCCCTATAGGTTCCCATTTCATATGATTATGATTGAATGTAAGCCACCGTTATGTATTTATTTGTTAGTCAAACAACGAAAGTCTATTATCTCAAAGATTACATGACTTATTTGAACATAACTAGTATCATACGAACGAGTCATCTCTCAAACTTACAAATAACAAACTAAATAATAATTTGATATGTGGCTCAAAAAGAAAAAAAAATTCAAAGACTTTCTAAAACTATACCTGCTTTGATCGATATATGTGGCCTCAACATAATTTAAATTTGGTATCGTACTATTTGAACGTTCCAAATGCATTGATTCCTTGCGATGTGTCTTACAATCCAAAATGTTGCCTGAGGTCGATTATGGAACATATTTGTTACCTCTAAAAACATTCACCTGCCAAATTTGGTTCCATTTACTCGGTTAGTTCTCGAGATGTGCAGAAATTTGTTTTTCATTTGTATGGCACCCCTAACTTCCAAAAAAAGGAGGGGTGTCAAAACACTATGGACATATTTTTTACCACTAAAAACATTTACTTACCAAATTTGGTTCCATTTAGTTGACTAGTTCTCGAGATGTGCAGAAATTTGTGTTTCATTTGTATGGAATTCCTCCTTTCCAGAAAAGGGAGGGGCATCCAACTATTATTGACATATTTGTTACCTCTTAAAACATATACATGCCAAATTCGGTTTAATTCTCTTGGTTTGTTCTTGAGTTGTGCAGAAATTCATGTTTCATTTGTATGGGACCCCTCCCTTCCAGAAGAGGCAGGGGTCTCAAACTATCATAGGAACCTTTATCGGCACCAAAAACCCCTACATACAAATTTTCACGTCGATCGGTTCGGTAGTTTTCGAGCCTATATGAATCAGACAGACAGACAGACAGACCGGGCTGCATTTTTATATGTATAGATTACAACATCAATATTTTAGAACCTAAAGAGTGAATATACATTCATTGGATTGAAGCGTTCATATAAATCTATTTTTACAAATCAAAGTTTGAATGAGAAAGGCTGGGTCTGACCGCTAGGTGGATTAATTTAGGTTTTTGGTAAAACTAAAGACAAGTTTTGGCTCTTGAAAAGCGTTTTCCGGTGATTTGAAGCTTCGTTGTAGGATTTTTTTTTTTGGTGTTCGGTATTTTTAACCCAATTTCAAAAACGTTGTCCGAAGATTTCGAGCTTCAGTTTTTTTTTTATTTGAACCTACTTTTGCCTTAAGGAACGTTTTCGGCGGAATTGACTTTAATTTGGAATCTTTTTCGTGAGTCATCGTTAACGTTTTTTACTACTGCAATGCGAAAACATCAAACGATAGGATCTCCTGGGTCTTGAGCCTTCTAAAACGGCAAAATACGATTTGTATCATGAAACTGCACCACCATAACCACCAATGTAGACGCATGGTGGTTATGGTGGAATCAAAGATTTAAAAAATCTATCTCTAAAATATAATATTATTTCTCCATGAAAATTTGAAGCGGGTTGTAAAATGATTTTCGCATAGTTGTTATTTCAAGTACAATTTAATACTTCTCCTTGGAAGGCGCCTCAATTTGATGTAAATTGATAAATATAATTTGGGAATCGACCGTAATATTGATATCGGGGGATTTTGGCTAAGCGGTTGAAAGCTTAAAAAAGCCATAGGACGAGGAACCTTAGCATTTTTTCACTGATGAAGACACCAACCGGTGTTGAAACGTTGGACAGAATCAAATAAGTGTTTCCAAATTAAAAGACCGCTTAGCCGAAATCCCCCGATATAAATTGATAAACTTCGGGTGACAGATTGAATTCAAAGAAATCGTTTCCGGTCATTTTTTTTTCTTTTGGTACAAACTCCAACTGTCCAGGAGCTTTACAAATTCGAATGAAGAAAGTAATCATCACCTAAAATTTAAGAAATCTTCAAAACCAGAATCAGTTAAGTGGAATGAATACCTACTTATACATTCGTAAAAATCTTTCTTGAATTACTATAAGTAGTATGCACGCTCACGGAGCAAAAATCTTAAAATTAGCTGAGAGTATTCATCTCACCGTTACAACCTTCCTTGAGTCGTCAGTTTAGAATTGATTGTTAATTCCTAAAAGGTTGCATGTTAATTTTAAGTTTTATATACACTTTTGATTTGTGCCTCAATTTTATTTACCGTTTGTCTGGAGAGCTCGTACAAAGCTATTTTCACTGAAATAAATTGATGGATTTTTTTCAACTTGAGGAGGTCGTATTGACATTTTTTTTCCTATTAAATAGAGTTTATTTGACTCGACATTCCCATGACTTGTAAGGTTAGTATTGACATGATTTTTGTATCGATTTTGCGGCAATGCACCCATTATAGCAAACATGTACCGAGTCATGTACCCTGGAATGACCAACTTATCTGCAATGATTCCAAACTCTTAACGGAAAAGCCCTATATAAAGGAAGAACTTACTCACTAGTTCTGCTAGTTTAATCAGTGAAGGAGAGTTTAAGCGAAGCATTCGAAATGATATATTTGAATCATACTGTTTTAGAAGAAGTTTTTCTTGTTGCCAAAGGCAACCTTCTACGTCGAATTCGTAATGGATTTTACTTTTTTATCAAAACACTGCTATACTGTAATCACGTTTTCCAGTCATGACTTATTTTGCGGGTGTCTACGCCGTTTGCTGGATAATTTCTGATTCTTTCAAGCAAAGCAATTCGTCGCTTCTTCAAACTGGCTTCCCAATCACTGTTATCCGGGCCGAAGCATCATTAAATGTTTCACAAAGCTTCGCCATGCACCGCGCGATCGAATTGGGTTGCACCGTGTTCCTGGTCGAAGAGGATTCCGTCATTCGATTCCTAGACAGCTATATTCCAACTCACGACGGAACCAACTTTCGTCGTCCGGAGAAATACATAATTATGTCAATTCAAACTCCCGGGAAAAATGCGACGGAGCTTTTGCGTAGAATCCAACAACATCCGGCGATCGACGAAATTGCAAACCTGCTGCTGCTGGTAACTAACGGTAGTCAAATCGATTTACTAACGCATCGTTTTGTCGGTAACGTGCCGCAATCACGTGAGCTGCTCCTGTTGGATACGTTTTTACTAAGCAACGAAACATCCGTTCAGGGCGGTAATCTGTTCCCGGACAAATTGTCCAACCTAATGGGAAAAAGGATGCGCGTAGCGACTTTCCATCTTCTGCCATGGTCAATGATGCGTCCGGTGGACGACGGTATCGTGCTATATCTGAACCAATCGTATACTATAGATGGACTTGATGGATATATTCTAATTCAGTTTTGCCTTTGGTATAATTGCACCTGGGAGCTTTTTGTTGGTTAGTAGTAGGACAAAACTTTATGAGGCAATGTCTGAGCAGTGAATAAATTTCAGATCAAGAAAATCAATATGGAGTCGTGTTTGAAAACCACACCGGAAATGGAATGATCGGATCATTGGTGGAACGCAAAGTTGACCTAGCAATCGGAGCGGTCGGTGCTTGGGCATCACTGTTTCAGTATTTTAGCTTTTCGAATCCAATCATGTGGATAGGAGTGACCTCACTCACACCCAGACCCAGGTATTTTTCCTCATGAAAAGTCTTACTATTATTATAATGTTTCCATTTCAGGTTGGTTCCACCGTGGAAGATCGTATTCATGATGTTCACCAACACTGTTTGGTTCCTTTTGATTGCCACCTTCATAGTGGTAGTGTTGTTTGAGTATCATTTGCCAAAAGGTAATGCTTCCCTGTTGAATCGCAAAAGAAGTCTATCACGAAGTTTCCTCAATGTTTTTGGCGCGTTTTTACTGCTTCCATCCGAGATGAGGAGAGGTCGGATATCGGAAAACATTCTTTCGATTTCGCTTACAATTTGTACCTTTCTTGTTGGATACGTTTATATCGGCAAAATTCATAGCATTCTAGCGGTTCCAGTTTTTCAACCTCCCATAGATAATGTTTACGACTTGGCTGTGAGTGACAAACACTGGAATGCACCGCACGAGGCTTGGATGTACGCATTGATTGGATCGCTGAATGTATTTCACTCAGTATTCTGTTGACAGTTCTAAAATCACATTTTTTCCATTTTCAGCCATACGTCCAAAAAATTCTAACAACCTTTAGAGTAACCCCAATCGATGAACTTAAACATATCGCTGATGAAGGTGAGGAAGCTCTGGTGGTTGCTGTGCTTAATTTTGGTCATTTCATGGTCGGACCCTGGTTTACGGCGGAAAACATAGAAAACTATCGACTCATGTCGGAGCTGATTTACTTCGAATATGACACTGCGTACGCTACCAAAACTTGGCCCATGTTGGAACGATTTAATTACCTTATCGGGTGGATTCGTGACGCCTGTCTGTGTCGATTCGTGGAGTCGGAGGATGTATTTCGCTACATGAATTATAGAGTTCAAATCTCGATCGAACATTCGCGCGACAAGCCACACAATGTGTTGAAACCGTTTGGTGTGGACAGCATCGAAGGTGGGTTGCTGATGCTTGGTTGTGGTTATTTGGCTGCGATGGCAGCACTGGTGTTCGAGCTGTTGTCATGGAAGCTCGAGAGAGAAAGAGTCGCCAGACGGTTGGCCGATAAGTGGAGGCAACAAATACAACGCAAAAAGCTAGCAAGATGGGGCAAGCTTTGAATTACCCAGGAATGCTAAATTTTAATTCTTTTTATATGAACTCAAGCAACACGACTCTGTAAAATCAATTAAAATGGCAATTCTAACAACTTCATCACCCCAACACAAGCTCTTTATTATGCCCTAAGTAACTAATTATGCCCTAACTAACTACTTAACTACTTATCGTTCACTTTGAATTTTTACTGAAGTTAAAAAAGTGTAACTTTTTATTAATTTATTGCTTCAATCAAGTGAAATGAACTTTAATTTAAGGAATATTCATTTAAATCTAGTCTTTTAGCAAAAGTTGCACATTTTAAATAATATAGGGGGAATAGGGGCTCAATGAGCCCCCTAACTTAGTTGCTGATTTCAGCATGGAAACGACAAAACTTGAATTAACTATCTATAATTTAAGGTACACTACTCAAAAATTGAAAAGTTTATTGTCTAATTCCCCTACCTACTAATAAAAAAAAATCTTTTTTTTATGGAAGGCTTCATTTCAGTATATTAATTTTCTTATGCCAACGTAAGAACAATCACATACCGCGACACGAGACAGGACATAAAGGGTGTCCACGATGAAATTGCCACACCATGAAATTGCTCTAACTTTTTAACCGTTGGGTAGAATTTAATGAAAATTTGGGTGGATTTAGTTCATAGTGCATTATTTACATCCTGCAAGTTTAAAAGTCCTGTGATCGAAACTCGCGGAAATGGAGTCGAAAGAACAGCTCGTGCGTGATAAAATCTTGCGCATTCATCACGAGAACAAGGATCTCTCGCATCGTTCCATCGCTAAAACGTTGGGAATCGCGAATTCCACGGTGTCGCGAGTGATTAAGCGGTTCGAGGAACGATTGACTACCGATCGGAAGCCCAGAAGTGAAAGAAAAAGTATTCCGTACAACACCAAAAATCACAACCGCGTAGTTGGGGCCTTCAACCGAAACCCGAACGCCTCCGTTCGGGATGTGGCTAAGAAGCTGCACCTAAGCCGAAGTTTTGTCCAGATGGCCAAAACTAAGGCTGGGCTTCGAACGTTCAAGGTACAAAAGGCCCCTACTCGCGACGAGACCCGATCGAAAGAGCATAACTGAAAAATTACAAAACTCTATCAACACGAGATACAAATAACAAATTTTGATACGATTTTGTATTTTCCCATATGCTTTTGATAACGAAATTGAATCTGAATGAGTTATGATAACAAATTCTGAAATGAAGTTGTTCTGAAACAAGTTTAACAGATTTTTAATCTCTATCAAAACCTGTTATTTCCAACAATGGTTGTTATTATACTGTTCTATATGCTATCTTATTTTATTAGAAAGCAGATACGTTAGTAACAAAGCTTGATATGGATTTGATACTAGTGGAATCATTTTTGTTACAATTTTTGTTATTTTAACACCTAACGGGATCAAATCGAAAACACAACCTGAAAGGTTTTTCTCATAACACACTAACAGCTTCTGTTACAATTTTGTTTTGCCCTTCTGATCGGCGAAGCAGAGCAAGTCCGCCAAAACTCGTGCCAGGAAGTTGTACCTCAACATGCTGACGAAAGTTGAATGCTGCATTATGGACGACGAAACATATGTGAAGGCCGACTTCAAACAGATCCCCGGCAACCTGTTTTCACGGCCAAGGATAAGTTCAGCGTTCCGGAGCATGTCCGCACTCAGAAGATGCCCAAATTTTCGAAGAAATTCCTGGCAAGCCATCTGCACGTGCGGGAAGCGGAGTGCACCTTTCGTGACCCAGGACACGATGAACGAACAGGTGTACATGAAAGAGTGCCTCCAGAAGCGGCTGCTTCCTCTTCTGAAGGCCCACAACGTCCCAACCTTCTTCTGGCCAGATTTGGCTTCATGCCACTACTCCAAGGAAGTGGTATGCGGACAATAAGGTCAATTTCGTGCCGAAAATGTTCAACCCTCCCAACACTCCGGAGCTCCGCCCCATCGAAAAGTACTGGGCGATTATGAAGCAGCACCTTCTTAAACAACCTAAGGTAGTGAATACAGTCGAGGAACTGAAGAAAGTATGGGTTTACATGCAAAAAAGGGTTGATTCACAGGTTGTGCACAATCTTATGGCCGGGGTTAAGGCCAAAGTGCGGGCATCTGCGTATGGACTGTAAATAAAATACGAGTAAAATGGTAAAATGAAGTTTAATAGTTATTTTTCAATTTTTGAAAATTTGATGGCAAACGGATGAAAACTCGAATTTTGCGAATCAATTTTGTGTGTGGCAATCAGGGTGGGGAAATGTACTCGTACGTTACAGTATTCACACGACAGTAGCAAGATTTTTGTAATTACCAATGTGGAATGAAACATTACGCGACAGTAGCCGCTATCGAAGTTGCATACGATCTGCTTTATCTCTTGCTTTATGTCACGAATTCAATATGAACAACAATTCTCTCGCTCACTTCTCTGTATACTGTTGTCATTGTACAGACAATCTCTGGCTCGTGTGTCATTGACTGTAGCTGTCTGTGCTATTTATTGCATTTGAAGTGGAATCAATTTACTTAGCATCGATTTCTATTTGGGTCCGAGGACGTTAATTGAATTTGTAAGATTCATGCTTTTATTGTCCTGCTTTTGCTTAAATATGCTAAATTTGAATGAGACTTTCGCTACGGCGAACTATTTTCGAATGAAAAAGTTTAGAAGTTGGAATTCAAATCTTCTGGTGTTCACAATTGATGATATTTTTCGGCAGTACATGTATAGAAATTATTTATTTTCCATCTTATTGCTGTACTAAACTGTTGCACAGGGCCGGCGTTTCATGTGGGTAGTATGGGTAGTAGTACCCACTCGGAAAATATCCATGTGGGTACTTACTCACACGGAACTATCCGACAGAACCAAAAAAAAGGTAATATTGCGAGCGACACATTTTTCGATGGATATTGTTGAGTGAGAGGTCATCAATCTACAGATTTATGTACAGTTGTAAAGTTTCTTAGGAAAAAGCATTATATTTTCAATTGTTCCATTTACGATAGAGAATTTTATTTACGATAGAGTTCTAAATTTCATTTACGATAGAGTTCTAAAGATTAACAATGTTTTCTCGTAAAAATTTATCATGCCAAATTTGAGCTCAATCGGACATCGAGAAGTAGAGCCTCAAAGCTGTCAAAGCTACAATTTTTTGATCTCTTGCGTGTTCTGATGTAGCTCGAGTTTCCCAACACAAAAGTTTCCATGTTCCTGATTTTTTTTTATTTTCAAATAAATTTTTATGAAATAACATCAGATCTCGGTATTTCATACATTTCTAAGAGATTTGCTTAAAAAAATAATTCATTTCCGGAAACTTCAAGAACTACTCTTGTGCATTTTTAGGTTGGTCAAAAATGTAAGACTTTCACGACTGTAAGTGAAACCTCATCAGAAGTTCGATTAAGCTCAAATTTCGGATGGAGACTTTTTTCGAGAAGACAAAATTGTTGAGCCCTCCAAAAATGCCGATTTTTCATGGGTTTACCTTTACACGCACTGACGAAACTGCCCATGCAGCATCAATCATAGTAACCCATGAGTCAGCAGGAAAAAATTGACTCGAATTGACAGTGGAGCTACTTCGTTGAGAAGTGTGCGCGATCAAAGAACCCGCCGCGTCGAAAACGGACATCGTACGGAAAAGGGACACCGGTTATGCTTGATCCGGTATCTACAACATCTTGGCACTGTTGGACTACAATCAGAGCATCGAGAGAAAGACCCGTTCCGTACGGCCGATGACCCTGAGCGACAAGAAACTCCAAAGAATGCTAAAGAGTAAGACCGAGGGGGAAATTGGCTACATCGCTGCGTACGCTTGATCGGGAGGTCGGTGCAACCGGCCAAACAGTGAAAAAGTACATGGCGAACATGGACATCAGAAAGCGGCGAACATGGACATCAGAAAGTCCCGTCCGTTGGTCTCGGAGCTGCAGGCAATGCACAGTGTCAGCGGCTGAATGAGATGGTCGAGTCGATTTCTCCGGCGAATCGCGACGAGATGGTAGTGGTGGACGACGAAACCTATCTCACCCTGGATGGCAACGACTGGCAGGGCACTCCGTATTTTACTTCACCCTTGAAGGAAGTGAGCTCTGAGATGAAATTCATTCTACACACCAAGTTCCCAAAGAAGGTGCTGTTGTTGCTGACAATCAGCGAGAAGCTCCGTACTGGCCGTTATAGTACAAAGTGCCTGCCGGATGCTCTGGCCGGATCTGGAGTCGGCCCACTACTCAATGCAATCGTTGGAGGAGATGAAGCGGCTGAAAATCGATGCGGTACCCAGGTCGGCCAACCCACCCAACGTTCCTCAGCTGCGTCCCATCCAGAGTTTCTGAGCAAACCAGAAGCGTAAGACTTACTCCAACAATTTCGACGCGAAAATTGAGGAGTAATTGATAAATAAAACGAAGAAAGAATTCAAAAACATGCCTACACGCATGTTTTCGTCCACAATGGCGAATGTTCCGAAAAATTCCCGGCAAACCACTCGCAAGGGCGTGGAGTTGCTTTTGCAAGTGAGCTTATATAATTACCTTCCAAATTCATTAAAATCAATTATCTGTCTTGGTTTTTTTCTATCACCATCCTAAAAAAGTCCATTTTTTAATGCAAACATTACTACTGAACGAAATTCGAAAACCTAGTTTCTCTTAAACATTTCATTGACACCCCATTGTTGATGCACTTGACTTTTCGTAATATTATGTTCAGGTATTAGTAGGTCGCACTACCATACCACACGGCACAACGAATAAAATAGATTCAACAATGGTTATTGTGCTATATCACCTTACAAATGAGTCCATTTGATTAGCATTCGAGTGCGTCTTGAACTGTCCTACAGATCAGACGTTTTTTTCGGTTGCTTGTGTTTTGTCAGTGTGTCTTTTAAAGACTACCTGAAAGTTATTTCCCATCAGTCTTTCTCAAGACTACCTACTTTTGAATTTAACATTTGTTTTAACTTTTTTCGTATCACCTGAAATGGCTGGACGAAAAAAGAAACCACGCATCGCTGCGGGGAGAAAAAGAGAGGCATCTCTCTCTGACACTTCGAGTGTCTGTAGTGACAATCCTTTTGATATTTTGCCTGAGCAAGAAGCTGGTGAAATGGAAGTTATTAATAATGAAACTATACAAAATGTAAAATCTTTGACAAAGGAGAAAGTTCCACCTATTGTGGTAGCTATTTCTTCTGAATTTAATATTTTCAAAAAGGAACTTTCAACGTTTGTTTCTGACGTTAAAGTTACCTATCAAATTGGCCGTAGAGGGGAATGCCGCTTATTAGCCGACTCAATAAAGGGTCGTGATCGTCTTGTTCAGTATTTAACTGACAAGATGTACAAATTTTTTACATATGACACCAAGAACGCCAAGCCGTTCAAGGTTGTCTTGAAAGGTCTCACCAACGATCGAACCGCTGATGAGATCAAACTTACTTTAACAGAATTACTTGGCATAACCCCTACCCAAGAAATTCTAATTAAACAGAAATCACTAGGCGAAAACAGTCAGCGCACTGGAATTTCCCCGTGCTAATTATTTAATTCATTTTAACCGAAATGAGGTTAACAACTTAAAATTTTTTGAAAAAGCACATGCTTTGTTTAATGTGCGTGTAAAGTGGGAAATTTATAGGAAGTATGGCGGAGGTGAAAAGCATATCACCCAATGCCGTACTTGCCAACGTTATGGCCATGGTTCCAAATTCTGTAACATGGACCAAAAATGTCTTAATTGTGGAGACTCTTCTCACAAAAAGGACACATGTCCTGTGAAAGAGAGTAAAAATTTTCGCTGTGCGAATTGTAACGGCAACCATATGTCAAATTTTTATCAATGCATTCCGTTTAGCAATTGTTAAGGCAAGGCAAGGTAAACAAAATTCAATTTCTCAATTAAAACCAACTTCAAAACAAAATTCTCCAAGCGTACCAGTGACGCATAGTTTACTTACTCCTTTGCATACCCGTTTAACTTATGCACAGGTTACAGGTAGTTCGAACATTATACCGCCTAGTGTTGGTAGTTCGAAAATGACCGTTAATATGGGTAAGCAAAACACGCTAGAAAATAATTGTACACCTATAACTCCAGCTGCCTGGGGCCTATTACAGCAGGTAAACTTTCTTTTTTGCAACAGGCAATGTTCGATCCTATGAACGCCATGTTGCAGGCAAAATCAATGTTTGAAGCCATTCAAATAGGCACAAATTTTACTATTAAAATTGTTTCTAATTTAAAATTTAGCAATGATTTTAAATAAAACAATTAAAATATTAAATTGGAATGCTCGCTCATTGAAGGCCAATGAGAATGAGCTTTTTAATTTTTTAACAGTAAATAATGTGCATATTGCAATTATTACTGAAACATTTTTGAAACCTAACATAAAATTAAAATATGATCCCAATTACGTGGTTCATAGATATGATAGGATTCAGGGTTCCGGCGGTGGAGTTGCAATTGTTATTCATCGCCGAATCAAACATCGTGCTCTTCCCCATCTTGAGACGAAAGTTATTGAAACTTTGGGAATTGAAGTTCAAACTGAACTTGGGATTTTATTTAGTGCCGCAGCATATTTACCATTTCAATGCACACGCGAGCACAAAAATTATTTTTAAGGTGATTTACAAAAACTCACCAGAAATCGTTCGAAATTTTTTATAATCGGCGATTTTAACGCTAAACAGCGTTCATGGAATAATTCTCAAAGTAATTCCAATGGCAAAATTTTATTCAATGATTGTTCTTCAGGATACTATCCTATTTTGTCTCCGAATAGTCCTACTTGCTTTTTTTCTGTAAGAAACCCTTCTACAATTGATTTGGTGCTAACAGATCAAAGTCATGTATGCAGTGATTTGATCACACATGCTGACTTTGATTCTGACCATCTTCCAATAACTTTTTCTTTATCACATGAATCAGTTTTAAACCCTATGAGCTCTGTTTTTAATTATAACAAGGCTAATTGGGAAAGATACAAAACTCATATTGAGAGAAATTTCAATAATGAGCTTGATTTGCAAAACGAAGTGAATATTCATTATTCTGGAATTGTTCTGTTCCAAAGGCTCTAGTGAAATTTGATTCACCAATAATTGACGAAAATCTTCAACTTCTAATTCGTTTGAAAAATGTCCGCAGACGTCAATATCAACGTTCACGTGACCCTGTTTTTAAAACTATTCATAACGATTTACAGAAAGAGATTAAACATAGATTTACTCTTCTGAGAAATCAAAATTTTGAGACTAAAGTTGAAAAATTGAAACCATATTCAAAACCTTTTTGGAAGCTGTCGAAGATTCTTAAGAAACCTTCAAAGCCTTTTCCAGTTTTAAAAGATGGTGAACGTTTTCTTGTATCCAATGAACAAAAGGCTCAAAGACTTGCTCAGCAGTTTGAGAGTGTTCATAACTCAAATTTGAATTTTGTGAGTCCAATTGAAAATGAAGTCACACGTCAATTTGATTTAATTTCTTCCCAGAATTTTTTACCTGCAGAAATAATTGAAACTAACTTGAATGAGATTAAATCAATTATTAAAAATTTAATTTCAAAAATATGAAAGCACCTGATGACGATGAAATCTTCAATATACTAATCAAACATCTCCCTGAGAGCACAATGGAATTTTTAGTGAAAATTTTCAATTGCTGCTTCAAAATTGCATATTTTCCCAAATTATGGAAAAATGCAAAAATTACTTCAATTTTAAAACCGGATAAGAACCCAGCTGAAGTTTCAAGTTATCGACCAATCAGTTTGCTTTCTTCAATAAGTAAACTGTTTGAGAGAATTATTCTTAACAGAATGATGTCACACATCAACGAAAATTCAATTTTTGCAAATGAACAGTTTGGATTTCGCCATGGGTATTCCACAACTCATCAATTGCTCAGAGTTACTAATATGATACGAGCTAACAAATCTGGAGGTTATTCCACTGGAGCTGCTCTTTTAGACATAGAAAAAGCATTCGACAGTGTTTGGCATAAAGGTTTGATTGCGAAATTGCAAACTTTTAGTTTTCCAATTTTCCTAATCAAAATTTTAAAAAATTATCTTACTGATCGAACTCTGCAGGTTGTCTATCAGAATTCAAAATCTGATAGATTTTCTGTCAGAGCAGGTGTACCACAAGGTTCAGTCTTGGGTCCAGTCCTGTACAACATATTCACTTCAGATCTTCCTGATTTGCCCCCAGGATGCACGAAGTCATTGTTCTGCGATGACACAAGCATTTCCGTAAAAGGAAAAAGTCTTCGTGTCATATGCAGTCGATTGCAGAAAAGTTTAGATATTTTTTCTTCCTACTTTTTTTTTTTTCTTCACATAACATTTATTTGACACGGCACAAATACAATTTAATGTTTAACGGCGCCAATTATATCTGATGACTTAAAAACTAAAGCAAATTTTTTATCCTCGCTGCCGACTACGAGCTGAAATTAAGTCTAACTTAAAACTAGCATGGGATTTCCAATCAGTGTTTTGTTGTTCAATGGTCGTCTGATAATCGTCGAATGGCATGTATGGATTCGTTCTGCTGAGCCACGATGTCGTGAGTTGGGACAGAGGCTCGTAGTCCTTGGGTCCTGGTTCTGTTGTGCGGGGTCTGGTTGCTGGTTTTGTGCTTAAGGTTCAAACGTGTTCTTGTCGTTTTGTTGGGTGTAGACGGAGGGGAACGGGACTAGACTGGGGCGTGGATGGATTTCAGGAAAACGTATATAAGGGACATGTAGGATAGGTCACGGCTCGCCAAGACATCACGAACAGGAACAGCCGGCTGTCTACCCTCGGCCTGCAGGGAAGCTATTAATTTAGACCTGGCGTCACGGTGTACAGGGCATGACCAAACCACATGCTCTATGTCGTGATAACCTTCACCACAGGCACAGATACCACTTTCCCCGAGCCCAACACGACGGAGGAGCGCGTCAAATCTATAGTGATTGGACATAAGCCGGGACATCACGCAAATGAAATCCCGACCTACATCCAACCCCTTGAACCACGGGTTCGTCGATACTTTGGGGATTATGGAATGTAACCACCTTCCCAATTCCCCTCTGGTCCAAGCATTTTGCCAACTGATGATCGTATTCTGACGTACAAATGCGAAAAATTCATTAAAGGCAATTGGTCTTTCATAAATATCACCGTTTGTTGCGCCCACCTTAGCCAAAGAGTCCGCTTTCTCATTACCCGGTATCGAGCAGTGAGAAGGGACCCACGCTAAGGTAATCTGAGTAGATTTTTCGGATAAAGCACTCAGATGTTCCCGTATTTTCCCCAGGAAATACGGAGAGTGCTTAACATCTTTCATCGATCGGAGAGCCTCAATGGAACTGAGACTGTCCGTAAAGATGAAATAATGGTCCGTGGGCATTTTTTCGATAATCCCTAGGGTGTACTGAATTGCAGCTAATTCTGCGACGTAAACAGAAGCAGGATTATCGAGCTTATGGGAGACGGTTAAATTGTTATTGAAGATACCGAAGCCAGTGGACCCATCAAGAAGTGATCCGTCAGTGTAGTACATATTGTCGCAGTTGATGTTTCGATATTTATTGGAAAAATTTTTGGGGATCTGCTGCACGCGTAAATGATCCGGGATTCCACGAGTTTCTTCTATCATGGATGTATCGAAAAACACAGTAGAATCAGAAGTATTTGATAAGTCGACACGATTTGGAATATTCGAAGAAGGGTTAATATTTTGGGACATGTGATTGAAATACAATGTCATAAAACGGGTTTGAGAATGAAGTTCGATTAACCTTTCAAAATTTTCAATCACGGGACGGTTCAAGACCTCACATTTGATTAGAATACGAGAAGATAGGCTCCAGAAGCGGTTTTTCAATGGTAGTACTCCAGCTAAAACCTCCAAACTCATCGTATGGGTCGACTGCATGCAACCTAAGGCGATACGCAAACAACGATATTGTATTCGCTCCAGTTTGATCAAATGTGTGTTTGCTGCGGAGCGGAAGCAGAAACACCCGTATTCAATAACAGACAATATCGTTGTTTGGTAAAGCCTTATAAGGTCTCCTGGATGGGCTCCCCACCATTGTCCGGTTATTGTACGAAGAAAATTCACTCTTTGTTGACATTTTTTCATCAGATACTTCACGTGACAACCCCAGGTGCCTTTAGAGTCGAACCAGACACCAAGATATTTGTGTACCAAAACCTGAGAAATCGTTTTACCCATTAATTGTGTTTGAAGCTGAGCAGGTTCATGCTTCCTAGAAAAAACTACTATCTCAGTCTTCTCCGGAGAGAATTCGATACCTAGCTGTAAAGCCCAAGCAGACAAATTGTCCAAGGTATCTTGCAATGGTCCTTGCAAATCGGCAGCTTTGGCTCCTGTAACAGAGATTACACTGTCGTCTGCAAGTTGTCTTATCGTGCATGAATTTGCCAGACATTCGTCGATGTCATTTACATAAAAGTTGTAAAGAAGGGGGCTTAAACATGAGCCCTGGGGAAGACCCATGTAGCTAATGCGAAAAGTTGCCAAATCGCCATGCGTAAAATGCATGTGCTTTTCGGACAACAAGTTGTGCAAAAAATTGTTCAAAATTGGAGAAAATCCTTGTCGGTGAAGTTTACCCGAAAGAATGTCAATAGAAACGGAATCAAAAGCCCCCTTAATGTCCAAGAACGCAGACGCCATTTGTTCTTTACGAGCATACGCCAGCTGAATATCTGTTGAAAGCAACGCAAGACAATCATTCGTCCCTTTGGCACGGCGGAAGCCAAATTGAGTTTCTGATAGTAGACCATTTGATTCGACCCAGTGGTCTAAACGACGGAGTATCATTTTTTCCATCAATTTCCGGATACAGGATAGCATTGCAATCGGCCTATAAGAGTTGTGATTAGAAGCTGGTTTCCCTGGTTTTTGGATGGCGATCACCTTCACTTGCCTCCAATCCTGCGGTACAATGTTTTGCTCCAGGAACTTATTGAACAAGTTCAACAAGCGCCTCTTGGCATTGCCGGGTAGATTCTTCAACAAGTTGAATTTGATTCTATCTAATCCAGGCGCGTTATTGTTACAGGACAGGAGGGCAACTGAAAGTTCTGCCATCGTAAAAGGTGATTCTATCGCGTCGTGGCCCGGAGACGCATCGCGAACAATATTTTGCTCAGGAACAGAGTCCGGACATACTTTCCTGGCAAAATCAAATATCCACTTACTTGAAGACTCCTCGCTTTCGTTGACCGTTACGCGATTCCGCATTCTTCGGGCTGTGTTCCAAAGAGTGCTCATCGATGTCTCCCTCGACGTCTCGTTCACGAACCGACGCCAATATCCACGTTTCTTTGCTTTAGCCAAGCTTTTAAGCTTGGTATCAAGCTCCGAATACCGTAAATAGTCGCCAGGTATACCTCCCGTCTGGTAGGCCTTAAACGCGTCGGATCTTTGCGTGTAGACATCGGAGCACTCTTGGTCCCACCACGGAGTGGGAGGCCGTTCTTTGATCGTTACGCCGGGATATTTCTTCGTTTGGGCTTGCAACGCGGCGTCGAGAATCAAGCCCGCGAGGAGGTTGTATTCTTCAAGTGGTGAATGATGTTGAATCGACTCGACCGCTTTTGAAATCATTTCCTCGTATAACTTCCAATCGACATTTCGTGTGAGGTCATACGGAATGTCAATTGGTCGCATGCGAGTTGACCCGTTAGTAATTGAAATAAGAATAGGCAGATGGTCGCTACCGTGAGGATCGAGGATTACCTTCCATGTGCAATCCAACCGTAGCGACGTCGAACATAAGGATAGATCCAAAGCGCTTGGGCGCGCTGGTGGTTTCGGGATACGTGTCATTTCACCGTTGTTTAAAATAGTCATGTCGAAGTCATCGCAAAGGTTATAGATTAAAGAGGAGCGGTTATCATTGTATGGGGAACCCCAAGCCACGCCATGAGAGTTGAAGTCTCCCAAAATCAAACGTGGCGAGGGAAGAAGTTCTATTAAATCAAAGAGCAGCCGTTGCCCAACCTGTGCTCTGGGGGGAATATATATTGAGGCAATACAAAGCTCTTTACCTTGTATTGTCATTTGACATGCGACAACTTCGATGCCTGGAATCGAGGGGAGGTTAATACGATAGAAAGAATAGCACTTTTTAATCCCTAAAAGTACTCCTCCATATGGGGTGTCTCGATCAAGGCGAATAATATTAAAATCATGGAAGTTGAGATCAATATTTGAAGTAAGCCAAGTTTCACAAAGGGAAAATGCATCGCATTTGTTTTTATTTATCAAAACTTTAAACGAATCAATTTTTGGTAAAATACTTCTACAATTCCACTGTAAGACAGAGATAGAATCCTTCATATACGCAGTTGAATTAGGCATCGAAGGATACAATCGCTGCAAGGAGAGGCCATTGGGCAGTCAACTGCTTCAAAAATGATCTAACTGTTGGGAGGAATGCTGTAAGAAAAATTTTAATTGGATCGGGTACATTGAAAGTTTCAAAAATCCAGTCCACAATGTCAGAAAATTTCACTAATCCAGAGTTTGTTTCATCAACTGGGAGTGTAAAAGGAGCAACTGGGGTTTTAGATGTTCCTGGCAGTGCTGGGAACTCCTTCTGGGACTTTAAATTTGCCAGCCCAGGAGGAGTTTGCTTCGGTTTTTCCGCAGCACTGTTTGGTTTGTTTGTAACCTTCATTTCACTTTGAGAAATCTTAGGACCTTTTCTGGGAAGTTTAGGAGAGGAAACACTTTTCCTCTTTCTAGACTCCCCAGGATTGGCGTAAGATGCTCCCGCTGGTGAATCGTCAGAATCGGTTTCCTCAGAGGGCAACAGATCGAAGGGGTTCGAAGTAACGGGAGAAGTGGTAACGGTCTTCTTCAGCATGTCAGCGTAGGAACGCTTTGAACGCTCTTTGAGAGACCGTTTTATTTTATCCCTGCGCTGCATGTACACCGCACATGTCGAGAGCTCATGCAGATTTTCTCCGCAGTGAATACACTTTTCAGCGTTAACACTGCAAGAATCTTCCGCATGAGACTCCCCACACTTGCCACAACGTGCCTTATTGCAGCAGTAGGCGGCTGTATGGCCTAACTGCTTGCAATTCAGGCAGTTCATGACGCGGGGCACGTAGAGCCTCACAGGGAGACGAACCCGGTGGATCGAGACGTGGCTTGGTAGTGCAGACCCGGCGAACGTAACTCGAAACGAGTCTGACGGAGTGTATACTGTTTTGCCACCGATGATCGATGCTGACCGCAATTGCTTGCAGTCGAGCACCTTTACTTCGGGACACGTTTTGTTCTTAAAGCACCCTTTGGCACTTTGCAGTATACACTCGACGGACAGACTCGAATCGGTTATGACACCGTCGATCTCCACGTCTCGTGCGGGTATGTAAACGCGATACTCGCGTGTGAAGAGCTCAGAGCAAGCTATATCGTTGGCCTCTTTCAGGTTACCGACCACGACACGGAGCTTGTTAGGCCGGACCTTGGAAATTTCGGTCACGCCCTTGTACTCCTTCGTCAGGTCTTTAGAAATCTGCAAGAGGTTCAACTTTTTCGATTTCGGTCCTGCCTTTGGCCGAAAATAAACAGTATAGCTGCCCTGGGCTCCGTCTGGGTAAAGCCTGGGGCGAGGGGGGACTGAAGAATGAACAGGGGAGGGGGTAACAGAAGGGTCAGGGTCAGAAGGGTTCGGGGATGGTGGCGCGGGAGGCGAGGGATCTACATCCATCTTAAGTCTAGCGCACTAGCGCTGACAAGAACACGTACCTTTTTATTTCTCCCTTCCAGTAAGGTTGGTTGTCCGATCGTTCGAAGTAGCAGCCGTTACAGCCAGCAGCACCAATACAGCAGCACCAAACAGCCACCAGCAGCGAGCCAGGTGTGAGATCACTCCACACAGCGATACGACTCGCTGACACTGATGGCTTCTTCTTTTTCCTCGTTTGTGTCTCGTCCACTGCTGTAGCACAATCCAGCCAGCAGCCAAATCGGCTTACGCACCAGCTGGCAGTCACGATGCGAAACAGTTGCACAAAGGAACGACCTTGAACCCGGATTTATTTCACTCGACCAGGCAAACAATGCCAACACTTGTTCACACGTCTTTTGTTTTATACTCTATCGGACCGATCACCAAACACGTCC
Source organism: Wyeomyia smithii (assembly GCF_029784165.1). Taxonomy (NCBI): domain Eukaryota; kingdom Metazoa; phylum Arthropoda; class Insecta; order Diptera; family Culicidae; genus Wyeomyia; species Wyeomyia smithii. The sequence goes on from NC_073696.1 coordinate 221,991,276, forward strand.
AGTACTGATGCGTGTTCGGCACAGAATGATTTCTTCCTACTTGCAAAAGTGGAAAATCTCTCCCAATGCTTCTAAAACTCAAATGATAATTTTTCCGCATAAGCCTAGGGCTTCTTTCCTCAAGCCAAACAATAATCACGTTGTCAAGATGAATGGGGTTATTTTAAGTTGGTCTGACAAGGTTAAGTACTTGGGACTAATTTATGATAAAAAACTTATTTTCAAAGAGTAAATTGAGAGTATACAAGCCAAGTGCATCAAATATACGAGATGTTTATATCCTCTCATTAACAGGAATTCTAAACTTTGTTAAAGAACAAACTTTCGATTTACAAACAAATTTTTGGACCAGCAATGCTTTATGCTGTACCGATCTGGTCAAGTTGCTGTTCAACAAGGAAAAAAATGCTCCAAAGGATTCAGAATAAAATTCTGAAAATGATTTTGAAGCGTCCTCCTTGGTTTGGTACACTCGAATTACATAGACTTACTGGTGTTGAACCATTAGAAGCTATGTCAAATAAAATTATTAACAAATTTCGACAAAAATCGTTGCAATCCTCAATTGCTACGATAAGCTCTCTTTATAGCCAATAAGTTAGCAATTAAGTTAGTTGTAAGTTTACTTCCCCTTTTCTGACAAGTAGGTTTAAATCCCTACGAATGATAAGTCCTAATTGCGGAAGCAAACAAATCCTAACAATTAAAATTACAAAATTCTAACAGTGTTGAGAAGTCACCATTTGTGATTGGACACACATACTCATTATTTACTAATATTTATCATAAATACTTAAGCTACTAACAAATCCCCCCCTTAAAAAAAAAGATTAGCATTCTAGCGACTTCAGATATCCTTCTATAGTTGAGTTACGAACGCGATTGAGAAGCTAAAAGCCCAACAACAACAAATCGCAGCAACCCTGGCTGCGATGGAAGTTTAACAACAACAATAACAACAACAACAACGTGCTACGATTATTCGCACCCCGCGAGTTGTATCGAGAGCAAGTACAGTTGAAGCCACCTGTAATTCTTGCGTTAAATGCTTTGCCACGCCAACCAACCCGGCGCGATCATCAATAACAAAACCTTCCACTCTGCAGCAGAACTCAGCGTACTACCTATCGATGCGATAGCACCGAGAGTGCCGATTTAGCAGAATGGGCATAATGACCCTTGGACAGCTACGACGACGACGACGGCGACGACGACAATCGCGAGCAGTGTAACATTTTATAAGTAAAATCAATCATTATTGTTTTAACTCGTAAACGTAGTAGGTCGTCCTCACGTCAATCCGAACATTAATTGTTGCAAGCTTATAACTGGCGCAGTCGGTTTAAGAACTGTGTTTGATTTCGTTCACGTGTGTTTGTTCCTGTCAGCAGTGCTTCTCCGAGGGAATATCGGAATCGCCAAGGACGCCATCGACGGTTTATCGAAGAATTGAGGACAAACCCGTAGAGACGACACCAAACACAATCACTACCTCCAACTCAGACGAGAGAACATCGTCTTTTTGTAAGTAATTTTTTTTCTTAACTAAAACTAGTTTTACCCTAATCAGTGCTAGAATTAAGACCGAGTGTGTATCAATTGCGCGTGTGCGGTTGTGAAGAAATAAATCAGCCAGAAACAGTAACGAAAGTTTCTAATTTTTCTAAAATTTAATTTCATCAAAAAAGTTAATGCTAACACGCAAAATGTATGAAATGGTAGAAAAAATAAGTGAACTCGAGCGCCTGGTCGAACAACAGTCTTTGCAACTCGAAAGGCTGCAGAATGCGTCGCAAAGATCAATACCTGTCTCGCAACCGAGAGACAATTTCGATCTCACCAGGATTCCGGACGTGATTAAAATGATCCCGGAATACAGCGGTGTCAAAAAAGAATTGCCAGCGTGGCTGGACTCCGTAGAGAGAAAACTCGAGTGCGCAAAACGATTAGTGCCGGCAGACAAAACTCCTTTAATGTTGCCAATTTGGGAATCAGTTATTAGGGACAAAATAAGCGGAAAAGCTAATGAGGCTTTATTATTAAGCAACATAGATTGCACTTGGGATGCGATTAAAAAGAAATTAAAAGATCGTTTTGGAGACAAACAAGACTTATCCACTCTTTTAAACAAAATCCCTTATTTGCAACAGGAAAAGTGTAGAAAATTTTTATCACCAGTGTGATGCAGTATTATCCGAAATTAGAGCGAAAGTTATGCTTGATGATAAATTGAAAACTTGTGCGGTGAGCATCATGTAAACTTATGAGACCATGGTAACAAATGCCTATGTCGACGGACTGGACGATTCAATATCGTCATTAACGAGAACAAGTAGACCTACCAGCCTGTATTCTGCCTATCAGAATGCGTTAGACCAAGACAATGCTTACAAGAGACGAAAAGAAAGGACCAGGAAATCAAATTATATGAATCCGAGTAATGCTCGATATCAACCAAATTTGACGCAAAACCAATACGGGGCAGCAAGACGACAAGTTGTAGCAAATAGGCCATATTTCCAACAACAACCACCAGTTAATAACGTCCCCGTACCGAAATTATTTAACCCAAATAATCAGTCCGGATCACGGTTCCCTCCCATTAAGCAGGAAAAAGCATTTCCTCCCAATTCTCGTCAGACTAAATCAAACTATTATAATAAAAACCCACAAATAAATATGCATTGCGAATATTTTAATCCACAACATGAAGAATCATTTCTGTGCCGAACACGCATCAGTACTGGACGTGTTTGGTGATCGGTCCGATAGAGTATAAAACAAAAGACGTGTGAACAAGTGTTGGCATTGTTTGCCTGGTCGAGTGAAATAAATCCGGGTTCAAGGTCGTGCCTTTGTGCAACTGTTTCGCATCGTGACTGCCAGCTGGTGCGCAAGCCGATTTGACTGCTGGCTGGATTGTGCTACAGCAGTGGACGAGACACAAACGAGGAAAAAGAAGAAGCCATCAGTGTCAGCGAGTTGTATCGCTGTGTGGAGTGATCTCACACCTGGCTCGCTGCTGGTGGCTGTTTGGTGCTGCTGTATTGGTGCTGCTGGCTGTAACGGCTGCTACTTCGAACGATCGGACAACCAACCTTACTGGAAGGGAGAAATAAAAAGGTACGTGTTCTTGTCAGCGCTAGTGCGCTAGACTTAGCGCAATGGATGTAGACCCCTCGCCTCCCGCGCCACCATCCCCGAACCCCTCTGACCCTGACCCTTCTGTTACCCCCTCCCCTGTTCATTCTTCAGTCCCCCCTCGCCCCAGGCTTTACCCAGACGGAGCCCAGGGCAGCTATACTGTTTATTTTCGGCCAAAGGCAGGACCGAAATCAAAAAAGTTGAACCTCTTGCAGATTTCTAAAGACCTGACGAAGGAGTACAAGGGCGTGACCGAAATTTCCAAGGTCCGGCCTAACAAGCTCCGTGTCGTGGTCGGTAACCTGAAAGAGGCCAACGATATAGCTTGCTCTGAGCTCTTCACACGCGAGTATCGCGTTCTCATACCCGCACGAGACGTGGAGATCGACGGTGTCATAACCGATTCGAGTCTGTCCGTCGAGTGTATACTGCAAAGTGCCAAAGGGTGCTTTAAGAACAAAACGTGTCCCGAAGTAAAGGTGCTCGACTGCAAGCAATTGCGGTCAGCATCGATCATCGGTGGCAAAACAGTATACACTCCGTCAGACTCGTTTCGAGTTACGTTCGCCGGGTCTGCACTACCAAGCCACGTCTCGATCCACCGGGTTCGTCTCCCTGTGAGGCTCTACGTGCCCCGCGTCATGAACTGCCTGAATTGCAAGCAGTTAGGCCATACAGCCGCCTACTGCTGCAATAAGGCACGTTGTGGCAAGTGTGGGGAGTCTCATGCGGAAGATTCTTGCAGTGTTAACGCTGAAAAGTGTATTCACTGCGGAGAAAATCTGCATGAGCTCTCGACATGTGCGGTGTACATGCAGCGCAGGGATAAAATAAAACGGTCTCTCAAAGAGCGTTCAAAGCGTTCCTACGCTGACATGCTGAAGAAGACCGTTACCACTTCTCCCGTTACTTCGAACCCCTTCGATCTGTTGTCCTCTGATGAAACCGATTCTGACGATTCACCAGCGGGAGCGTCTTACGCCAATCCTGGGGAGTCTAGAAAGAGGAAAAATATTTCCTCTCCTAAACTTCCCAGAAAAGGTCCTAAGATTTCTCAAAGTGAAATGAAAGTTACAAACAAACCAAACAGTGCTGCGGAAAAACCGAAGCAAACTCCTCCTGGGCTGGCAAATTTAAAGTCCCAGAAGGAGTTCCCAGCACTGCCAGGAACATCTAAAACCCCAGTTGCTCCTTTTACACTCCCAGTTGATGAAACAAACTCTGGATTAGTGAAATTTTCTGACATTGTGGACTGGATTTTTGAAACTTTCAATGTACCCGATCCAATTAAAATTTTTCTTACAGCATTCCTCCCAACAGTTAGATCATTTTTGAAGCAGTTGACTGCCCAATGGCCTCTCCTTGCAGCGATTGTATCCTTCGATGCCTAATTCAACTGCGTATATGAAGGATTCTATCTCTGTCTTACAGTGGAATTGTAGAAGTATTTTACCAAAAATTGATTCGTTTAAAGTTTTGATAAATAAAAACAAATGCGATGCATTTTCCCTTTGTGAAACTTGGCTTACTTCAAATATTGATCTCAACTTCCATGATTTTAATATTATTCGCCTTGATCGAGACACCCCATATGGAGGAGTACTTTTAGGGATTAAAAAGTGCTATTCTTTCTATCGTATTAACCTCCCCTCGATTCCAGGCATCGAAGTTGTCGCATGTCAAATGACAATACACGGTAAAGAGCTTTGTATTGCCTCAATATATATTCCCCCCAGAGCACAGGTTGGGCAACGGCTGCTCTTTGATTTAATAGAACTTCTTCCCTCGCCACGTTTGATTTTGGGAGACTTCAACTCTCATGGCGTGGCTTGGGGTTCCCCATACAATGATAACCGCTCCTCTTTAATCTATAACCTTTGCGATGACTTCGACATGACTATTTTAAACAACGGTGAAATGACACGTATCCCGAAACCTCCAGCGCGCCCAAGCGCTTTGGATCTATCCTTATGTTCGACGTCGCTACGGTTGGATTGCACATGGAAGGTAATCCTCGATCCTCACGGTAGCGACCATCTGCCTATTCTTATTTCATTTACTAACGGGTCAACTCGCATGCGACCAATTGACATTCCGTATGACCTCACACGAAATGTCGATTGGAAGTTATACGAGGAAATGATTTCAAAAGCGGTCGAGTCGATTCAACATCATTCACCACTTGAAGAATACAACCTCCTCGCGGGCTTGATTCTCGACGCCGCGTTGCAAGCCCAAACGAAGAAATATCCCGGCGTAACGATCAAAGAACGGCCTCCCACTCCGTGGTGGGACCAAGAGTGCTCCGATGTCTACACGCAAAGATCCGACGCGTTTAAGGCCTACCAGACGGGAGGTATACCTGGCGACTATTTACGGTATTCGGAGCTTGATACCAAGCTTAAAAGCTTGGCTAAAGCAAAGAAACGTGGATATTGGCGTCGGTTCGTGAACGAGACGTCGAGGGAGACATCGATGAGCACTCTTTGGAACACAGCCCGAAGAATGCGGAATCGCGTAACGGTCAACGAAAGCGAGGAGTCTTCAAGTAGGTGGATATTTGATTTTGCCAGGAAAGTATGTCCGGACTCTGTTCCTGAGCAAAATATTGTTCGCGATGCGTCTCCGGGCCACGACGCGATAGAATCACCTTTTACGATGGCAGAATTTTCAGTTGCCCTCCTGTCCTGTAACAATAACGCGCCTGGATTAGATAGAATCAAATTCAACTTGTTGAAGAATCTACCCGGCAATGCCAAGAGGCGCTTGTTGAACTTGTTCAATAAGTTCCTGGAGCAAAACATTGTACCGCAGGATTGGAGGCAAGTGAAGGTGATCGCCATCCAAAAACCAGGGAAACCAGCTTCTAATCACAACTCTTATAGGCCGATTGCAATGCTATCCTGTATCCGGAAATTGATGGAAAAAATGATACTCCGTCGTTTAGACCACTGGGTCGAATCAAATGGTCTACTATCAGAAACTCAATTTGGCTTCCGCCGTGCCAAAGGGACGAATGATTGTCTTGCGTTGCTTTCAACAGATATTCAGCTGGCGTATGCTCGTAAAGAACAAATGGCGTCTGCGTTCTTGGACATTAAGGGGGCTTTTGATTCCGTTTCTATTGACATTCTTTCGGGTAAACTTCACCGACAAGGATTTTCTCCAATTTTGAACAATTTTTTGCACAATTTGTTGTCCGAAAAGCACATGCATTTTACGCATGGCGATTTGGCAACTTTTCGCATTAGCTACATGGGTCTTCCCCAGGGCTCATGTTTAAGCCCCCTTCTTTACAACTTTTATGTAAATGACATCGACGAATGTCTGGCAAATTCATGCACGATAAGACAACTTGCAGACGACAGTGTAATCTCTGTTACAGGAGCCAAAGCTGCCGATTTGCAAGGACCATTGCAAGATACCTTGGACAATTTGTCTGCTTGGGCTTTACAGCTAGGTATCGAATTCTCTCCGGAGAAGACTGAGATAGTAGTTTTTTCTAGGAAGCATGAACCTGCTCAGCTTCAAACACAATTAATGGGTAAAACGATTTCTCAGGTTTTGGTACACAAATATCTTGGTGTCTGGTTCGACTCTAAAGGCACCTGGGGTTGTCACGTGAGGTATCTGATGAAAAAATGTCAACAAAGAGTGAATTTTCTTCGTACAATAACCGGACAATGGTGGGGAGCCCATCCAGGAGACCTTATAAGGCTTTACCAAACAACGATATTGTCTGTTATTGAATACGGGTGTTTCTGCTTCCGCTCCGCAGCAAACACACATTTGATCAAACTGGAGCGAATACAATATCGTTGTTTGCGTATCGCCTTAGGTTGCATGCAGTCGACCCATACGATGAGTTTGGAGGTTTTAGCTGGAGTACTACCATTGAAAAACCGCTTCTGGAGCCTGTTTTCTCGTATTCTAATCAAATGTGAGGTCTTGAACCGTCCCGTGATTGAAAATTTTGAAAGGTTAATCGAACTTAATTCTCAAACCCGTTTTATGACATTGTATTTCAATCACATGTCCCAAAATATTAACCCTTCTTCGAATATTCCAAATCGTGTCAACTTATCAAATACTTCTGATTCTACTGTGTTTTTCGATACATCCATGATAGAAGAAACTCGTGGAATCCCGGATCATTTACGCGTGCAGCAGATCCCTAAAATTTTTTCCAATAAATATCGAAACATCAACTGCGACAATATGTACTACACTGACGGATCACTTCTTGATGGGTCCACTGGCTTCGGTATCTTCAATAACAATTTAACCGTCTCCCATAAGCTCGATAATCCTGCTTCTGCTTACGTCGCAGAATTAGCTGCAATTCAGTACACCCTAGGGATTATCGAAAAAATGCCCACGGACCATTATTTCATCTTTACGGACAGTCTCAGTTCCATTGAGGCTCTCCGATCGATGAAAGATGTTAAGCACTCTCCGTATTTCCTGGGGAAAATACGGGAACATCTGAGTGCTTTATCCGAAAAATCTACTCAGATTACCTTAGCGTGGGTCCCTTCTCACTGCTCGATACCGGGTAATGAGAAAGCGGACTCTTTGGCTAAGGTGGGCGCAACAAACGGTGATATTTATGAAAGACCAATTGCCTTTAATGAATTTTTCGCACTTGTACGTCAGAATACGATCATCAGTTGGCAAAATGCTTGGACCAGAGGGGAATTGGGAAGGTGGTTACATTCCATAATCCCCAAAGTATCGACGAACCCGTGGTTCAAGGGGTTGGATGTAGGTCGGGATTTCATTTGCGTGATGTCCCGGCTTATGCCCAATCACTATAGATTTGACGCGCTCCTCCGTCGTGTTGGGCTCGGGGAAAGTGGTATCTGTGCCTGTGGTGAAGGTTATCACGACATAGAGCATGTGGTTTGGTCATGCCCTGTACACCGTGACGCCAGGTCTAAATTGATAGCTTCCCTGCAGGCCGAGGGTAGACAGCCGGCTGTTCCTGTTCGTGATGTCTTGGCGAGCCGTGACCTATCCTACATGTCCCTTATATACGTTTTCCTGAAATCCATCCATGCCCCAGTCTAGTCCCGTTCCCCTCCGTCTACACCCAACAAAACGACAAGAACACGTTTGAACCTTAAGCACAAAACCAGCAACCAGACCCCGCACAATAGAACCAGGACCCAAGGACTACGAGCCTCTGTCCCAACTCACGACATCGTGGCTCAGCAGAACGAATCCATACATGCCATTCGACGATTATCAGACGACCATTGAACAACAAAACACTGATTGGAAATCCCATGCTAGTTTTAAGTTAGACTTAATTTCAGCTCGTAGTCGGCAGCGAGGATAAAAAAGATGAAGAATACACAGAAGAAGAAAATAAACCAGAGTATCTCGGAGAAGAGCTAAATTTTCCTCCGGAATTAGAGCAACAAGAGATAGAATGAGTTTTCTTCCTTACCTGGAGATTCTCTCCAAGTCCAGTCCTCCGCTTAAGCTTCTGATCGATACAGGAGCTAACCAAAATTATATTTCCCCAGAGTTCGTACCCCTAAAATCAGTGCGACTGGGTCCCTCTCACAAAGTTAAAAATTTAATTGGCTCTTACAATATAGAACAGTACACACTCTCCAACCCTTTTTCTAAACAATGTAAGGACGTTGCCTGTCAAAAATTCTACTTATTCAAATTCCACAGGTTCTTTGACGGCCTAATTGGTATGCAAACCCTACACGAGTTAGGATGCATCGTGGACGCATCAACTAATAGTATCATATTGGACAACACCGTCATACCTCTAAAAAAAAAGATTCCCGATACGTTACAGTTGAATTTTCAAGAATCATCACATACTATTCAACAAATCCCTATGCCTGATAACTCAGGAGATTTCTTCGTTGAAAATGACTTGAGAATTAATCCCAATATTTTTGTTCCGTCTGGATTATACAGCATCGAGCAAGGTAAAGCGAACTTGCTTTTTGTCAATGTGAACCGGGAACCCACAATAGCAACCATCGACTATGGAAGCATATTGGCCGAGGTAAACAATTTCGAGAGAGTAACGTTTCCATCTAAATATCCTTCCGAAGCAACCAAAGTAATTTGGCGGATTGAAGACGAGGTGCGATCTGATCACTTGAACGTAGAGGAACGCTCTAAATTAATCCAGATACTCCGAAAATTTCCCAAGGTTTTCTATAAAGAAAACGATAGCCTTTCCTTCACCAATATCGTTAAACATTCGATAAATACTTGTGATGAAATACCAATATATACTAAAAATTATAGATACCCTTTCATACACAAGGAAGAAGTGCAGAAACAAATCAGCAAAATGCTTAGCCAAGGCATCATCAGACCGAGTACATCGCCGTGGGCTTCCCCCATATGGATTGTACCGAAAAAGGCCGATGCATCAGGCAAGCAAAAGTGGCGGCTGGTCGTCGACTATAGGAAGTTGAATGCCAAAACTGTAGACGATAAATATCCTCTGCCGAATATTACAGAAATATTGGATAAATTGGGCAAGTGCCAATATTTTAGTACATTAGACCTAGCCTCTGGCTTCCATCAAATTGAAGTTCACCCCAGAGATGTACCGAAAACTGCATTTCAAGTTGAACATGGCTTATACGAATACCTGCGTATGCCATTCGGTCTTAAGAACGCACCGGCTACCTTCCAGCGTGTTATGGACCATGTGCTCAGAGAGCTTATTGGAAAATGTTGTCTAATTAACATGGACGACATTATTGTTTTTTCAACCTCCCTCCAGGAGCACATAGAGAATTTAGAAAAAATTCTAAAAGCTATTGAAAAGGTGAATCTTAAATTACAACTTGACAAATGCGAGTTTCTCAAGAAAGAAGTCGCTTTTTTAGGCCACATAGTCACAGACCAGGGTGTTAAACCAAACCCCGATAAAATTGAAAGTATTAAAAAATGGCCCTTGCCAAAAAATCAAAAAGAACTCAAAGGATTTCTTGGAATTCTGGGATACTATCGGAGGTTTATCCGCGATTTTGCCAAGATTACTAAGCCCCTTACAGCTCAACTACGTAAAGGAGAAGTGGTCGAGCATACACCATTATTCGTTAAAACTTTTGAGAAGTGCAAGGAATTGCTCACGCAAAGCGACATCCTCCAATATCCTGATTTCAATTCACCTTTCGTCTTAACCACAGATGCAAGTAATTTTGCCCTCGGAGCAGTTCTATCCCAAGGCAGTGTAGGAAGAGACAGACCAGTTGCTTTTGCGTCTAGAACACTAACTAAGACCGAGGAGAGGTATTCCGCCATAGAAAAAGAGCTTCTGGCGATTGTCTGGGCGACGCAGTACTTCCGACCCTACTTGTTTGGAAGGAAATTTACCTTATATACAGATCACCAGCCACTAACCTATGCACTGAACCTGAAGTCGCCTAACACCAGGTTGGTTAAGTGGAGATTGAGGCTTCTAGAATACGATTTCGAAATCAAGCATCGCCCAGGGAAGCAAAACGTGGTAGCTGATGCCCTTTCCAGAATTACCCACGAGGTTAACGCGAACGAAGAGGATTCTACGGACGAGAATTCCTTGTATTCCGCCAACTCAGATCCGCCGAACCTCATTGAATGTACTGAGAGACCATTAAATTTTTTTCATAACCAAATTATTCTCAAAATAGGAGAGGATGAGTCAGAAGTATTCGAAACTGTTTTCCCAAAGGTTTATCGTCGAACAATAACTCAACTTCACTTCGAAGTCCCTGCCCTAATTAAGATATTCAAAGACCACATGGATACAAAAAAACAAAATTGCATAATGTGTCCCGAAACAATGTTAACTTCAGTTCAAGAAGTCTATAGAGATTACTTCAGTAGATACAGAATATTTCGAGCAAAAATATCTCGGAGCATATTAATCGATATCCCTGACGAAGTTGAACAAAACCTACTAATTGAACAAACCCATGAAACTTCACATCGGGGAATCAAAGAAAATCAAGCAGAAATTCTGAGAAGGTATTATTTTCCCAGAATGAAAGCAAAAATTAGAAAATATGTGCTTTTGTGTGAGACGTGTAACAAAATGAAATACGAAAGGAAGCCCTATCGCATCCGACTAGGGGAGACGCCTATTCCTAAGAAACCATTGGAAATTGTCCATATGGACGTTTTCATATCACAGCCGTGTATATTTCTCTCAGCTGTCGATAAATTCTCAAGGTTTGGAACTTTAATCCCTGTTAAATCCAGGTCGATTCCGGATATAAGAAGAGCGCTTATCAAATACCTGTCACTGTATGGGCAACCAGGTTTAATCGTTTCCGATAATGAACCAGCCCTAAAATCAATTGAAGTTCGTGGAATGCTAAATGACTTGAACATCCAACAGTATTTCACACCAGTGAATAATAGCGAGACAAATGGTATAGTTGAACGTTTTCATTCAACTTTGATCGAAATCTTTCGGTGTAATAGGCCGAAGTATGACTATCTCTCTCTTAAAGACATGTTCCAACTAGCCTGCACACTGTACAATAATGCTATCCATTCGTCTATCAATTTGAAACCACGTGAAGCATTTTTTGGAGTCAAAGACGGAGAGGAGAGACCTCTCGACCAAATTGAGTTAATAAGAGTCCGTAATGAATTTTATGATAAAATTACTGCCACTAACAAAGAAACACAGGTTAAACAGCACATGTATCACAATGCTACAAGAGAAGACCCACCAGTTCTCGAAGAAGATCAACCTATTCTCGTTAAGTGCCAAGGTATCAAATCGAAACGGAGGGATCGATTCGAACTGAAAATTGTAGATAACGATGGACACCAAACGCTCCACGACCAGGACGGGAAAAAGATTCATAAATCAAACCTACACCGGATTAGGAATTAATATTCTCTATTCTTCTTTTCAGACATTGAAACCGCAAACCAGTTACGATATACCGTTCTCACTCTATATTATACAACTGGCTAACATAGAAGATGAAGAGATATCACACAGATCATCTCACTTCAATGGTAGACAAACCTAACTCTCTGGAACGGAATAATAATAATAAAAAAAAATGGTTGTGCCCTATAATAAAACCTTCTCCTCTTACCATTTTAGGTTAAAAAGTAAACTTTCCATTGGCAGCTTGCTACCCTACGTCTAAGTACTTTTACACGTCTGTTACATCGAGCCTAATACAACTCTCACCTTCAGGTACCTTTGAATGCCTAGATATAGAAAAAAAGTAAATTACCATTGTATGTAGATTTAATAAACAAAACGAATGACTAACTCCAACTAACACTAATTATAATATTGAAAGCAAATTTATGATCGTATCCTTTAATTTGATCAATCAAAATTAGACGCTCACGAACGAAAGCAATTATACGTTTTAAATTACAGGAAAATGCTACAAAGCTTACTGAAAACATGGTTCCTCTTGTCGATTCCAGTATACTGTAGTTCAGAATTAGATATTGTTAACCTTCATAATAACCCAATCGTTCTTATCAAACAAAACAACTGTAAATTACAAACCGGAACCATTAAAATTATTCATCCAATCAATCTACATCAAATCGAAGAGAGCATAGAACTACTGACTACAAAATTTTATACACAACTAACCCCAAGCTGTATTCATCCCTCTACGCGTTGAAACCGCAACAAACGCATCGACACAAGAGATGGGACTCATTAGGCGCTGCGTGGAAGTGGATTGCCGGATCGCCCGATGCACAAGATCTACAGATCATTAACTCTACAATGAATGATATCATCGATCAGATTACCCAGCAATACAGAGTTAACGAAAACATCAACAACCGGATTTCGAAACTGACGCAAGCAATCAATCAAATAGCCAGCGCTCTAAACCCCCAGAATGGATTGGACGTTATGCAAGCAATTACCACAATGTTGAACATGGACGTCATTAATGAACTCCTCGACAATATCCAGGAAGCAATCACCCTCAGCAGAATTTCCGTTATTAACAACAAAATTTTATCAACACGAGAAATAAACGCGATCAAAACCGCTCTTCAAGACCAAGGAGTGAAGATAAATTTTCCGGACGAAGCCCTACAGTTTGTTACTCCAAAAATTGCCGTGAAAGAAGGAGACTTGTTGTACATACTCCATGTTCCAGAATTGGAAAACGCAACATCTACAATTGTGAGGATATACCCGCTGATCGTAAATAATCAAATGATAAAATCGTACCCAAGCCACATTATACGGCGTGGGCCAAAACTTTTCGAAACAGATAAGCCCGAAGACTTCGTACAGAGATCATTCCACACTAAAGAATTCGAAGATAAATGTATTAGACCACTAATACTGGGAAAACAATCACATTGTACCTCAGTTCACAAAAATGAAACTACCCAACAGCTAATAAACGAAAACACCTTATTAATTTCAAACGCTAAAAATCACACACTAGAATCCAATTGTGGAACCGATAATAGAACCATCACTAGCAATTTCATCATCAAGTTCGCGAACTGTACGGTTAAATTCAATAACCATAAATTTCATAATTCGGAAACCATGGTGGATACAGAAATCCTGCATGGAGCATTCCACAATATTTTGATCAATTGGACCATTCAAAACCAACCTAATATAAAGGAAATCCACGACACAGCCATCAACAATAGAAGGAAGTTAGACCACGTTTATTCGCAACAAAGTAGCCTTCGCTTCAATCTATGGACAACGTTTGGAGGAATATCTCTTTCGACAGCGATTTGCTTCAACAACAACAAATCGCAGCAACCCTGGCTGCGATGGAAGTTTAACAACAACAATAACAACAACAACAACGTGCTACGATTATTCGCACCCCGCGAGTTGTATCGAGAGCAAGTACAGTTGAAGCCACCTGTAATTCTTGCGTTAAATGCTTTGCCACGCCAACCAACCCGGCGCGATCATCAATAACAAAACCTTCCACTCTGCAGCAGAACTCAGCGTACTACCTATCGATGCGATAGCACCGAGAGTGCCGATTTAGCAGAATGGGCATAATGACCCTTGGACAGCTACGACGACGACGACGGCGACGACGACAATCGCGAGCAGTGTAACATTTTATAAGTAAAATAAATCATTATTGTTTTAACTCGTAAACGTAGTAGGTCGTCCTCACGTCAATCCGAACATTAATTGTTGCAATCTTATAACTGTTGTTTTAGGGAAATAAGCACTCTACAAAATAAGTATGATAAAATACATGGCACATGGGATTCAAAGACTAGAAGCCTCGTGTTCTTAGAGACAGGAACATAAATGTTTGTGTGCAGTTTTTGTCTAAACATTCAACAATATCAAAACCAAGCAGCAAGCAATGTTAGCTTGAAGCGTCACTCATGTAATTAAAATTTGAACTACTCAAGTCCAAGTCTTGATAGCCGTTATGCATTCCTAAACTTTGTTTGATATTTCTGGCTCGTGAAGTCCGATATTTTTGGGGGGTTTCTTCGATATGCTATAGGTAACCGGTTTTTCGGAATTAATCACTGAGTTTTTCAAAAAATACATCATGTACTAACTTCATATCCAAGGAAGAGTTCTCAAAATATTCTTCTCTACGAACTATGTTTAGATATTATCCTTCTACTTTGCTTTCTTGAGGAATTAGTGACAACGCCGCCCTAGCCCTAGTTTTGAACTACATAGCCATTACCAAAAGATGGTCAATAATCTCAGGATCAACATTCGAGAAGACATCGTTGATCTTAGAGGTAATTAGCCTTGATTCCAGTCCTTTCCAACCACTGTGCGTGGGCATTTTCTGTCATAATCTTCGCGATAGAGAATTAAATGAATGAAGTGGTTATCTATAAGGTAGTTTATTCGAATGAAGATGAAAGATGTTTTTAATCTTGCCAAGAGTAGAGAGAGCGAAATAAATAATACAAAGGGTGGTCAAAATGAGTAGGATAGGCAAAATTTTGATAAAATTTGAAATGATGTAGCTTTGCCAAATATTTCTCGATTTTATTAATTCAAACACCATTAAACTGGAAAACTTTTAAAGCTTAATTTTCTGACCGCAAATGTGGCCTAGGCATGTCAAACCTGCTAATTTTTGGATGGACTTGGTAATGGGTTACCCGATAAAAATGCTTATGTGAAAATGTATTTGGTAACAGAAGAAATTTTACATAATCTAGATCGACTGGGGCCAATTCAAAGGAAAAAACCCTGGTATCTTTAAGATTGTTATTTTACCGATAATAACTACACGATGGACCCAGGTTCAACTTTCGGTAGACTGCCGGTTGCACTCCGAATCTAGAAATACCGTAGAAGAGGAAAACTGAAAATTATTATGGCTGTAACTCTGATATAAGTTATCAGATCTCGGCTTTTCTTCGATATCATGGTATATTATTACGTTCTACATCAATTCATACAAAAACCCCAAAAGAGTGAAAAAATGGCACATGTACCACTTTTGCTCTCAACGGATCATATCAGTTCTTCATGTAGATTCGCGACTGTTGTCCCAAAAAATGGTGACTGATAGATAAAAATTTCTAACTTTCCAAATTGTCTCAAAATATTAAATATCAAAAAAGTACCTTATTTAAAAAGCTTATTTTTTTACTAAAATAAAAAACAAAAAAGTTATGAACGCTTGAGTATTTTGACATTTTCTTTCTGAATTTTTTTTTGAGTGTTTTTTTTTTCAGCTACACATAACAATGCCAAAATTTATCACTGAGAGCATGATTCCAATCCAACGCGCTGTTTTTTACCTAAATCGGTCATTTTTACATTGGCCCTGTTGAAATGTAATATGCGTAACTCACCGACGAACCCTGTTATCAAAAGGTTGTAAAAACCAGGAGCTGAGAGGTTGAGCAGAGACTGGTTTCGTTATTAAACAACTCTTTTGGGACAGCAGTCGCGAGTCTACATAAACAACTGATATCATAAAATGACTTCTTTATCAAAAAGAAACAACTGTGAAAAGTTTCAGTAAAATCGGAAATGGTCGGTCAGGATCGATTTGCGGAGTAGCATGGAATGACTCATGTAAGTCATAAGGCGACATCCATAAATTACGTAACGCAAAAAAAAAAAACAATTATGAGATCCCACCTTCCCATATATAACGATACGTAACTCCAATACCTACTTCCCTATAAAAATTACGTAACGCTGTAGAAGAATTGGCTTATTAAAAATACTCGTTTTCGGAGAGTCTCTGCAGAGTTTTTCTGTTACGTAACGCTGATTTTTCCTCCCTTCGTCCCCTATGTAACTTCCCCCTATGAGCATCACTTAATTTATGGATGCTACCTAAGACAAAAAATGTAATTAGATCGTAAAGTGTATGAGCAATTTGGAGCCTCCCAATCAACAAATAATCTCTATCTCTATCAACCCTACACCCTCTCTCCCACTCTCTTTCTCTCTCTCTCTCCCACTCTCTCTCTCTCTCTCTTACACACTCTCTTTCGCATTTTCTCTCTCACACACACGCTCTCTATCTCCCACATTCCCTCTTTCCCACTCGTTCTCTCTCTAATCCTTTTTCTCCCACGCCCTTTCTCTCTCTCCCACACCTCCTCTCTTCCCCACGCCCTCTTTTTCTTCCACACCCCTTCTCTTTCCAACACCCCTTATCTCTCACTCACGCCCTCTCTCTCTTTCTCCCACATCCTCCCATTCTACTACTCTCTCTTTCTCTTTCCCACAATCTCTATTTCTCACATTCTCTCTCTCTCTCTCTCTCTCTCTCTCTCTCTTCACATCCCCTCTTCCCCATATTATATCACTCTTTCACATTCTCTATCTCTATCACATTCTCATTCTTTCGCACTCCCTCTTTATTTCTTTCTTTTTCTCATTATCTCTATCTCTTTGTCTATCCTTCTTTTTATCTGCCTTTTTCTGTGTATTTTTCTGTGTCCTACATTTTTCTTATTTTTCATGTTTTTTCTTCTCTCTTTCTTTCTTTTTTCCTCATCATCTCTAGTCATAAGCCGTATTAGGCATAGCATGGCAATTGAGAACTATACACAACACAGTAACATGTATTCAGTAGAAACGTATTCTATTCTCAGTATTAACGATTATTCTAATCGCCGAATTTATAAGTTCTCATGAATTATAAATTATAAATAGATCATGTATTAAACAATCATAAAAAATGTTGAAAACATATCAAAGTGTTGTTTCTTAGAAGTTTTTATAATTAATATATCCACAACATCCTTTACATGGAGCCGTAAACTTTTTAGGCGCTATCGAAGCCTCCCCGATTTCCCCCTCTCCCTTTTTTATCTCTCTCTCTCTCTCTCTCTCTCTCTCCCTGGCTCCGTTTCTTGCTCTCATTCTTTTTCATGTTTTCTTATCTTTTCTACTTTTTTTCTCTTTCTTCTTTTGTTCTATTTGTATCATTCTTCTTATAATATCTTTTTTTTTTCTCTCTCTCTTCCTCACTGTCTTCACTGTCTTCATCTACTTTCTCTCCTTGGGTTTGTTCAAAACATTTCGCATTCAACGACGACTCTGATTTAATTCATATGCATTCGGTTCCTCGTTACTGGCATCAGCGTCAATAAACTCTGCTGCAACAAGGCTCGCTATTGGCTGTTTCGGTTACCGACGGTGATTAGGGATGCACGAGCTTTTGATTCGCACCGACTGGCGGAAGTAACCAGTGGTTTGCAGGCGCCTCGAAGATGATTGTTTGTCCGAGACCGAAAAATTGTTATCAAAATCCACATTAAAAATCCAGTAAGATGAACTCACGATCGGAAGCTAAAGTTGAACGTAAAGAGAGCAATTGAGGTAAAATCACACTTCTTGGTCAACAATACCCCGATAAACATAATTCTGGTCAAACAACTTTCTGGCCCAAGCATAAATTCAACAAAATTATAAAGGTTTTTTTTTTCTTTGTAGTACAATAAATATTTTTTTTGTTTTAACACTGAAATAATTTTCGTCTGCTTTTTATTGACTTATGTTATAAGCAATATCATGAAAATATCAGTGTGAATTTCTTGTAAATCCTTTACTTTCAATGAATACTGTTTTCCACTCATTTGAAAAATGTTATTACTTCCTGGAACGATTATCAGACTACAGCAACTATAATTTCGTATTTGCGATGATCTCAATTAGTGCTAGAGTACCTTCCTAGAACTCAATAATTGAAGACATACCAACGAATTAGTGCATCCCTTCCTGAGCGCTAGCCTGCCTGTATGTGAATCGCTTAACAAAGAAATTAACCGATGTACAACGCGAATATTAAGTAATACCCACCCGACTGAGGCCTAATTGATTGTTTACCAGGTAGTAATTCCACCGTGTTTGCAGTCAAGATTAGTCTATTTAGTAGTAATAACCGGCCTATTGAATCATTAGACATTACTGCCGGACTGGTTGAATTAGACACTATTAATTAATTATGAGCCAGTTTAGTACGTATAAAATGGGTTCTGCCACCTTGAACTTTCAACAAGTCAAAATGTCAAACATCTCAGATGTCAACCAAACAGATACTTTGAATCTGGGAGTGTCATCGTTACTTAACCTAGTTGGTAGGTTGAAGTTATGAAAATAACTCGAGAAAATATAATCAGTTTTTCTTTACTTTCAGTGCTACAGTACTTCGCGCATATTTATTCGAACTGCATTATTCGAAGCATCACGGAACGGCCACTTTTCGATGGCTTCACTAGTTTGTACCCCTTTATCTGGACCGACATCGAGGAGTCTACAGACGATTTCATTCTCACCAACATAGAAAATGGCTGTCAATCTTTCATACTGACCGAAAAATCGGCAATTTATTTTCTCGATCGATTCCAATTGTTGCACGACCGAGCTAATCAGCGGTTTGCGAACAAGTACGTCATTGTTCTATTAAATCAGCGAACGGAAAAATCACTTCTGGATCGTATCACTCAACATCATGCCGTTCTCGACATTCCAAGATTGCTTATTATATTCTCGCAATCCCACGATCGAATTGATTTGATGACAACTTCATACAACACCCGGGGATATAACCGGACTGTTTTAATTCTGGATAGTTTCATACCATCGCAAAAAAGGTTTCGGGAAGGAAATGATCTATTTCCCGATAAGATTCGCAACCTAAGTGGCATGCTGGTGCGTCTGGCGATCTTCAACTACTCTCCATATACTTTATGGAATATGATCCAACGAAATCAAACTTTTAACGCCCTTCATGACAGCAAACCAGTTTTGTACATTGACGGGACCGAGTCGAAAGTTTTCTTGGAGTTTTGTGCGAAATTCAACTGCAGCCTGGACATATCACTGGATGAAGCTGGCGAGTGGGGAGAGATATTCGATAACCGAACCGGAAATGGTATCATCGGGGCGGTCGTCGAGCGACGCGCTGATATTGGCGCTGGAGCCCTGTACTCGTGGTATCACGAGAATCAGTTTCTAACGCTGTCGAAGCCGATTTCGAGAACCGGTGTTACCTGCATCACGCCGAAGCCGAAGCTGCTGAGTAGCTGGATGACTCCGATCCTGCCGTTCTCAAGTAACCTGTGGATTGCAGTGCTAACAACGATCGCAGTTGTTAGTGTTGTATCGGGGTTAACCGAATATGTTGTGCAGAATATTTTGTTGCAAATCGTAAGTCGCCAAACCGAAGCTGGTGATCTATGATGTTATTTTTTTTCCTAATTTTAGAAACGTCCAGTGGATATCTGCAATTCTTTTATGATAATTGGCAGTATATTCATCCTTCAAACTGTTCTTCTAAGAATAAACCGTAGCCAGTTTGTTTCGCAGATTATTCTGATGGGTTCTCTACTGTTCGTCGGGCTTATAATCGGAAATACCTATAGCGGTGGATTATCCAGCATAATGACCATACCACGCTTCGAACCTCCGATAAACACCGTTCAGGATCTAACTGATAGTAACATCCACTGGGCGGCCACCCAAGATGCATGGATTTTCTCGATTCGGATGGCAACTCAACCGACCATTGTAAAATTGCTACAAAATTTCGAAACCCACCCGAAAGAGTTCCTGCATACACGAGCACTGAAGGGGGAACTTGCTTATAGCATCGAGCGATTGCCGTACGGCCATTTCTCTATAGGCGAGTACATTGATGAGGAATTATCTTCTAAATACCAGAACATGATAGAAGATATTTATTGGGAGTATTGTGTGGCTATGTCCACAAAGACGTGGCCCATGGTGCAACACCTGGATGAGCTGATTTTGGTAATTTTTCAGAGCGGTATACAGCGTTACTGGGAACAAAAGGTAAGCGAAATTTACGCATAACTTCCGCAAGATGTTTTGTTTTACTCATCTTCCTCCTAGGTTGTAAGTATCTATGAAAATTATAACATTCAACTATCCATCGGTACATCGCGTCACCGGGAAAGCGCTGGACCAGTAAAACTTCAACCGTCACATCTGTTGGGAGCGTTTCTGATGCTCGCCATAGGGTTGACAGGAAGTTTGGTGGCTTTTGTCCTAGAGTTGATATACGGAAACTGCTTGTTTAAATGTCTGACACACCCGAAATCTGGTACGACCACTATACACTGAATGTGTACCAATATATTATAACTGGTTTACAATCATTATCAAAAAAATTTTTAATACTTTGTAATGAGAAAATCTCTTTGAAAATAAAATTTGTCGAACGAAATATAGTGAAATTGTTCCCGGGTACAGTGCTTTTCTTTACAGTCCTTTGTTCCGGGTACTCATCGCTCCCTGAGTGAGTGACTGCCTTCCTAGCATGTAGTCAGCCTATACACCAGAGAGAGACGCCGAGACACTCACCGTTAAGGCAACTGTCAACATCAAAACGGGCGAGCTGTATAATTTTACATTGCCGTTATCCGTTTTGATGTTGACAGTTGCCTTAACGGTGAGTGTCTGGTCATTTCTCTGATATACAGATTCCCTACTAGCATGTATCCTGTACGCATGTCCAAAAAACGCCCTCCTCATTCCACTCTAAAGACGAAAGCTTTTGTGATTAGTCTTCAACGAGAAATCAGCGCGCATAGACTCCACCGTGGGGGACGGATGCGATTGCGATACGATTGGCAAATTATGACGCCATTTCATTAAACGGGTGAAAACATGGAATTGGATAAATAATCGTTAAAAATGTTTGTTGAACATTTTAAACTGATTATATTAATGCTTTTACTGGTATGTTAACCCATCCCCGGCGGGTGATGCCATATAGTATCACCTGACATTCAAGCTTTGATTCAAGTTCAACAATTATACTTGAAAATTTGCACGATGAAACTATTGAGTATAGTTAGATAACAGATTGATCTTCAATATGCAATACAGTTCGTATCAATTGCGCAATTGATGATATATATACGGACTTGAAAGCTGAATTTGACTCGCCAAACACTCAAGAATGAGTGTTTCCGAAAGCCTAGTTATATGGCTGCTAAAATACCTATGTGATAGAAGTCTGGATATAAAACTTGGTTCCTAAAAATCTCGACTCTGAAGATTTTTGTGGTCGTTGAATAATTATCCGACTGTCAAAAACTGCAAGATTTGTTAAATATTTTCAAGGATTGGTGTAAAAGAACCTGAAGATCATCAGCGCCAACAAATGTGCCGTTATTTCATTTCATCGTGGTAGCAACCCTTTAAAAAGCTACTTATACAATTGGATATAGACCTCTAACTCATGTCAACGAGATTAATGACCTTGGTGTACTACTTGACGAATTAGACTTTCGGGCCACATCGAGCCAACATTATCGATCGTACAAGTCATCGCCTGGAATTTCTGATTAAAGTATCAGAGGATTTCACAGATGTGCATTGTTTAAAATCATTATACTTTGTATTATTATTATAGTTGCAGCTAAAGTGATTCTTGGAGAAATTGACAAATGCCCCTGGAAGAGTTCAACGCAGATCATTGGACGAATGTTTATAACGCTGTTCCATTGTTCTGTGCTCGGGTATTTCGAACCAGTCACTAGAATCATCCGCAATTACGACAACACTGACACGCTTTTTGATTTTGGAAGTACGTCTCTACTCTACAAGTCGAATTTCGGAACCGATTCGGAACTCGACCTTCTGTTTAGTATACACAGACTTCGCAGCAAACTGTTTTAGTGTACAGGACAGTTGCGAGGTTAGCGCTACGATCGGCTGGTTTGTTAGGCTAGCATCGTACCTCAAGACCAGCGCCACGTAGCAATTCGTAAATATCTGAACTCGTGTGACTTAAAACCTTATTGTGGTCTTCCACCTCTATTCAGCTACTCCTATCCCAATTCCCACGAGGTGCCAACCAGGACACGAGTAACCTTAGCGGAGATAGGGTAACCAACCCCAAGTGGAAACTTTGGTCGTATTCTGACTGGGAAGGAGAGTCGTCCGTGGCTGTTCCCCATGTTAGGGGCGACGTACAACAGCATCGGACCCGGAGAGAGTGGCTGAATTTTGAAATGCGGTGCCCCATTAGCTATACCTAAGACGGCAGCCCGTCGCGAGACTAGGTATTGCAGTCCTAGTAAGATAGCATACCGATTATAAATACTGCAAACAGTCCAGTTGGTTAGGGCTTCAAATGGTGATTTGATAACCTGGAAGGAGCGACCGACTCAGCTTCGGTCCTCACAAGTTCCTATCTCACGCCTCCATGAGTCACATGCTCACGATAGCCTGCCAGCTGAAACATGGACACAGCTGGTTGGCGTAGCCTGGGAATTGTTGTCAATCCGGCAATAGCTAAGTGAGAAGGTGCGACGCGACCATTGGTGCGCTAACCATATTCCGGAGGTAGAGGAAATGCTTCGCCAACCAGAGCGTCTGTTCATTAAGATGGTGCGGCTCAAAACAGCGTCTATTCTCCATGTTGGGGGCGGCTGCTGGACTTCCTGGTGTCAACGTGGGACAGTGCTGACACGATGGTCCTCCGGAGAGACAGAGAATTGGTGCAGCCCTTACAAGCCAGCCATAAAAATCGTCAGTACAGGAAGCAAGCAATGTAAATTCGGACCGGAACAATCGGCATAGACCCAGGCAACAAAAACGGACTAACGATTGGAAACTCTGATCATGGAACTGCAAGTCCCTAAATTTTTTGGAAACACGAGCGGGGTACAGCTTTTATTGTGAAGTGGGAAATGTAGGAGCGCGTGATTGGGTGGTGACCAATCGACAACAGAATGTGCAAGTTGAGAATTAGAGGCCGTTTCTTCAACGTGAGCATAATTAACGTGCACAGCCCTCACCTAGGAAGTAAAGATGACGATAAGGACACCTTCCACGCGCAGCTTGAGCGTGCATACGATAGCTGCCCAAAACATGACGTCAAAATCGTTATCGTAGATCTCAACGCTCAGGTATGCCGGGAGGAGGAATTTAGACCGGTTATTCGAAAGTTTAGCGCTCACTGACTAACGAACGAAAACGGCCTTCGACTAATTAATTTGCCGCCTCAAGAACATGGCCATACGTAATACCTACTTCCAGCATACCCAATCCATATCGGTACACCTGGAGATCACCACAACAGACCGAATCACAAATCATTCACGTTTTGATTGATGGAAGGCACTTCTCGGATATTATCAACGTCCGAACCTATCGTGGCGCAAACGTCGATTCTGACCACTATCTTCTGATGGTCAAAATGCGCCAAAGACTTTGGATTGTCAACAACAACCGCTACCGTCGCCCGCCACGGTATGACCTGGAACGACTCAAGTTTCCCGAAGTCGTTATTGAATACGTGCAAAGCCTTGAGGCAGCACTGCCGGAGCTCATCGAAGCCCCTCTAGAGGACTGCTGGAGTAATGTAAAAGCAGCCATTAACAGCGCGGCGGAAGGTGCTGATGTGTCCCTAGTTTATAGCTAGTTTCCCATGTTTATAGCTGACTTGAAAGCCACCAGCTTTCTGCTATTTTCAAGATACCCATAATGATTATAGCAAATAGATTTCCGGTAAGCACGAGTTGTGATCTCGTTCTCTTTTCCTATCGACCACCAACGAGAACAGACGTGTCTGACATTATACCAATATAATTCTATAGTTAGTAATAAAGTAATAAGTTAATGATTACAAGCGAGCTTTTATTTCTCCGGTAACAACAGTACAGGTGCCATAGGGTTCGTCGAGAAGAATCGACGTGACGGCTGGTTCGACGAGAAGTGTCAGACGATTCTAGACGAGAAGAATTCAGCGCGGACATTGATGCTGCAGCAAGGGACACGTCAAAACGTCATGCGATATAAACTGAAGCGAAGACAGCAGTCCCATCTGATCCAGGACAAAAAGCGCCGCCTGGAAGAGAGAGAGTGTGAGGAAATGGAGCAGCTAAGTTTTACAAGAAACTGAACGCATCCCGCGCCGGCTTTGTGCCGCGAGCCGAAAAGTGTCGGGATAAGGATGAAGGAATCTTGACGGATGAACGTGAGGTGATCGACAGGTGGAAGCAGCACTACAATAAACACCTGAATGGTGCAGAGGCAGAGGACCAAGACGGCAGGAGGAACGACTTTGTCAGCACAGCGGATGAGGGAGACATTCCGACCCCTACGATAGGTAAAGTTAAGAATGCCATCAAACAGCTCAAGAACAACAAATCAGCTGGAAAAGATGGCATCGCAACGGAGCTTATCAAACTGAGCTCGGATAGGTTGGCTTCCTGGCTGCACCAGCTGATAGTCAGGATCTGGGATACAGAACAGCTACCGGAGGAGTGGAAGGAGCGAGTAATATACCCGATATACAATAAGGGCGACAAGTTAGAATGTGAGAACTATCGAGCGATCACGATTCTCAGCGCAGCCTACTGCTCTTCCAGATCGTCTTTCACAATTTCCCGCCGCTTGCAGGGCGGTTTGTTGGAAGTTATCAAGCCGGTTTTGTTGGTGAGCGATCGACAACGGACCAAATCTTCACGCTGCGGCAGATCCTCCAAAAGTGTCGCGAATACCAAGTCTCCACGCACCACCTATTCATCGAGTTCCGCCTACGATACTATCGACCGTGTAGAGCTATGGGAATATCATGGACGAAAATGGTTTCGCTGCGAAACTAACAAGACTGATTAAGGCCACGATGAATGGTGTACAGTGCTGTGTGAAGATTTCGGGTGCGTTATCAAGCCCGTTTGAAACACGCAAGGGACTTCGACAAGGCGACGGTTCTTCCTGCCTCCAGTTTAACATTGCGCTTGAAAGTATGATGAAACGTTCTGCCTTTAACATGCGGGGCACGATCTCCAATAAATCCAGCCAGTTCATCTGCTTCGCTGACGACGTGGACCTTGTCGGAAGGACGTTTGAAGGCGGTTGCTGAACAGTACACCAAACTGAAACGTGAAGCAGAAAACGTTTGATTGAAAGTGATCTGATAACAGGAGGAACCGAGCGCGATAGCGCTCGCATAGGCAGTAGCGTAATAATTGACGAAGACGAGTTCGGGGTGGTTGACGAATTTGTGTACCTCGGAACTTTGGTAACGTCAGACAACAACTGCAGCAAAGAATTTCGCAGAATTATTGTAGCTGGAAGTAGTGCCTACTACGGACTTCACAAGACTTTGGGTCTGGTAAACTTCGCCCCGTACCAAGTGCACCATGTACAAGACGCTTGTGAGACCAGTAGTCCTCTATGGGCCCGAGACATGGACAATGCTCGAGGAGGACTTGCAAGCAGGGCTGCTGAATATCACTTCGTTGCATTCGTATTCATTCATTATTGCCGAAGCACAACAACACATGGCAACAGTGTATCCACTCAGCAATGGAAACAACGCCTATAGTGAACTGAACTGTTATGAGTGGCTTGTGGGCGATGAATAGTTATGAAAACGTAATATGATTACCTTCGTGTTTGATTCGTATTGGCTACGATTTACTCAAGTCATCCGAAGCGATATTGAGCGATCGGATGGGAATACATCGTTCCAGAAGCCTTTGTGACTCAGATCAATGCCGATGAATATTCACCGTGAATGGTATTACCAATCGCAATGGTGCTTCGGGGCGAATCCAAACGAAAAATAAAAATTGCCGAGGAAGAAGCTTATACTGCCGTGGGCTAGGATTTTGACGTAAGCGCCAAAAGCACAAAATCGCTACAGATCTGAATCGTTTACAAATCAACAGAAGCGCTTTATTACGCAAACTGATCTGATAGAATCTGAGTAAATATGATGAAAAACATACCCCATTGCTTTAACACGTTTATTTATGTAAACGCATTGAGTTTTAATGCCAACATCACTTCTCTTGCAAAACAGCAAAACCATTTTAGAGTTTTGCACTAAAAGTGACGTTGGTACGCCTGAATAGTCTAGTTTGCCATGCGTACTGGTCGGTAGTCAGCAGCAAGGATATAAATAAAATTATGCACTCCACAAGCATGATACACAATCGTATTCGTACCTCAACGTCACTTCTATGTAAAGTGGCGCTAACGTCACTTCTTATTTTTGATATTTCTCAGTTATTTATCAAAATTTTTGGAAACGGCAACAAGCATCTTGAAGTTGATTTTCTATATTATAGTAATATGTAAAAAAATGAAATTTGAAAATTTGGCGCTTACGTAAAAATGCAAGCCCACGGCATATATAAATATATATATATATATATATATATATATATATATATATATATATATATATATATATATATATATATATATATATATATATATATATATATATATATATGTGTTCACGGCCTTAGTCATTTGCTTTTATCCGTAGCCTTATCTAGTTGGCTCTTGTTAGGCCAGGACGCGGAAACAGTCTCCAAGAAGATACAGGTAGAGGGTATCAAATTGTTCCGTTTAAATAAATAGAAAAGATTTTTACTTTTGAGAAAGGGTTTCTTCTTTTGATTTTTTTTGAGATGTTTTCAAGCGACACAAAGAAACAATCATTTGTATTTATTTAAACGTAACTTAAGAGTTAAGAAAAAAATATCGACAAAAGAAACATACAAAATGGCGGACATATTCACAATTTCGTAATCATGCAATTCATAAACATTGTGAAAATCTGTCTGTCTACTATGCTATTGCTACTATGTAGCAATAGAAGTATTGAACGTTGAAATATTTTTTTCTCAACTGTGGTAAAATTAATTGTCTTCCCGGTCAGAAGAGCTCATCTAAAACATTACAAAATTCTATCAACGTAAAATACAAATAACATATTTTGATACAATTTTGTATTTTTCCATATAATTTTGATTACAAAATTGAATCTGAATATATATAATAACAAAACGTGTAATGAAGTAGTTCTGAAACAAGTCTAACTAACTTTTCGTTTTTATCAAAACCTGTTGTTTCTAACAATGTTTGTTATTATATTGTATTATATACTACCTTATTTTGTTAGAAAGCTAATATGTTAGTAACAAATTTTAATATGTGTTTGATACTAGTAGAATCATTTCTGTTATAATTTCTGTTATTTTAACACCTAACGGGACCAAATTGGACCAAACAGCCTGGAAGGTTTTTCCCGTAACAAACTAACAACTTCTGTTACATTTTTGTTTTTTTCTTTCTGATCGGGTTTGCAACATATGTAAATTTGTATAAATAACTTAAGTAATTTTTCTATACACTAAAGTCGCTTTTTACGCGAGGGATACGTGTCGCGTTAAAAAAAAACGCGTAAATTCCGGAATTCGCGTAAAAAACCAACCTTAGAAGCAACCTTAGTTAATTTATGCACGCCAATCCAGCACACAAGATTGTTAGAATATGCCATTTTGCGTTTTTCTTAATCAACATTTATTTTCCTATGCCCAAACCCATCTTTAAGCGTATGCAAAAGATTATTTCGCTGTATCGCATTTTTCACCCCGAAAATAAAACTAAGGAAAACCACCTCCGAGCAATGAGAACACTTTGAAGAAAGCGCTATAACTTTTGAATAAAATCTGTTGGTTGCAAATTCGTT
Organism: Wyeomyia smithii; assembly: GCF_029784165.1. Classification (NCBI taxonomy): domain Eukaryota; kingdom Metazoa; phylum Arthropoda; class Insecta; order Diptera; family Culicidae; genus Wyeomyia; species Wyeomyia smithii. The sequence continues at coordinate 222,019,367 of NC_073696.1, forward strand.
TTTTCATCTCCAAGATAAATAAATTAGACGGTCTTCAGTTGAACCTCTAAAAAGCTTCAATCAATACTTAAAAAATGTTTATAAAGTTTCAAAGTGATTTTTTCGAAGTCCGTCTGAAAATGAATTTGGGCACTAGAGGGTTAGAGCTACAATTTAATTATTTACCGTATATTGCAAACATCGATTAAAAAATAATTTTCAAATATTTATGTAACCATATTTACCGAGTACAGGAATTATTAGTAAGCACACTAACTGTTCGGTTATTTCAAAAATTTGGTTATTCGGATTGGAATATTTTTAAAAATTCTAGATAAATGAGACAGACCTCGCAAATTAAGCAAATGATTAGTTGTATTAGTTTACAACACAACTAACCGGCACTGCCATGCATCTTCAAAAACCGAGAAAAATATGAACAATATGTTCCCCGTCGTCAATCATAATAAATTCAACTAAATTTGGTATGATGTCCAACATTAATTGTTTTCTTAAGAAATTATGCTCGCTGTTTTATTGAATCTTCACGACATAGATACAAAAATAAAAGCTTTTTTGATCCCGGCCGTATGAGCAAAAAAGTTTGTCCTGCTTGTCTCGTAGTATTTGCAGCGGCGAATAAAGCCAACGCTTTAAGGCCGTGAACATACTAGCGCCGTAGGCTAATGTACAGCCCTAACTAAAGCCCTGCCGCAGGTTAATGTACAGCTAACCCACGGCAAGGCGAACCGTCTCCGCAGTGCAAGACGCGCCAGTATATTTTCGGCCTAACTCATACGGCCTATTGTCTCATAGCACCAGCAAATGTATGAACAAGCTCAGAAATTCTGGTAAGCTTCAGTGAACGATTCGATGCGAATGCTATTTTGTCTTCGTCCCGATTTTATTTGCCATGATGAATCTATCAATGCCACGGTGAACCGATACAAATATTTACTGAGTTGCATCGATGTGATTTTGAACCGTATCCAATCGGCAAATAATGAGAAACAGCAGGAAAAGGGAAAGACACGAATCGATCGTTTCAGTTCATCCGAACACATGTACGCGCCCGATGAAGTATGCGTTCGTGTTACATTGGCATTAGTCCACAGCGAACGGTTCACGAAGCAAATGAAGATTCAATGCAGGAATCAGGAGCCCTGCTTGCAAGTACTGGCCGAACAATGTGTACTTAGGACTATCTTCGGCGGAGTATGTGAGGATGGCGTATGGAGGCGAAGGATGAACCACGAGCTGGCGCAATTATACGGCGAACCCAGTATCCAGAAAATCGTGAAAGCTGGAAGGATACAGTTGGCGGGACATCGTCTCGAATCCGGCCGGTACGAGACGTGCACAACGAGATAGGTGGTAAGACCAAGTGGAGCAAGATCTTGGAAGTGTGGGACTCTCAAGAAACTGGAGACAAGCTTCTATAGGAAATCCCGAGGAATGTTTCACCAGGAAGGTAAGTAAGTAGTCCAGATAGTAGAACGGAAAGGAATAATCGGCATAGACCTAGGCGAACGAAACAGGACATCGATCATCGGAAGCTCGGTATTCAGTATAGAAGCGGAGTGGTAGCAGAAAGAGAAGTTGGTTCCGTGCTAAATGAGAAACTGATGAAGTGTGTCATTAGATGGAGGCCGATCAGTGACCGTATATGTGTGGTGAGAATGAAAGACAAATTTTTCAATTACAGCCTAATCAATATGTACGCATCGACCGATGCAATGATAAGCCCGATGACGAGAAGGAAAAGTTTCTATGATCTCCTTGGAAAGACATACAATGAGTGACCAGGACACGACATCAAGATCGTCATCGAAGATGCACAATGCATTGCACATACGAAGGTCGGACAGGAAGACTTCTTCCGCCCCGTAATTGGTACAAAAAGCTTCCTCCTTACTACAAAGGATAATGGCCGAGGGCTCATCAATTTTGCTTGGGCCAGACGTATGGTTATCATTGTATTTTGCACGTTGAAATATTCGAAAGCACACCTAGGTGCACATAAATGGAATGGCCTGCTCTCAGATCGACCATTTTTTTATCGGTCAGCACTTTTCAGCAATTACAGACGTAAGGTCGTTTAGAGAACCATACGTTGACTCGGATCACTAGTTCGTGGTATGCAGGGTTCGCGCCCGATTGTCCAACGTATTGAAATCGAGGACAACGAGGAAGATACGGTTGAACATCCAGCGGCTATCAACTGAAGGAGTGGCTGCAGATTACTTGCTGAAAGTTGACGTGCGGATCGAAAAGCAAGTTGACGTGGACGATCAGAACCACAGTGGGAGAACTGCAACAACCACGTCCAATGAGTGGTTTTACGCTAAGTGCCAGCGAATGATAGCTGAAACGAGTCGCATGCTGGCTACGGTTGTGACACGACATCGCGGAGGGAGGTATCGAGCAGCTAGAGCTGCTGAAAAGAGACTCCGTCGCCGGAAGAAACGTCATTATTGGAAGCGTGTTGTTGCGGAGAGCTGCTACTCCAGGAAAGATGCAAGGAGCTTATACAAAAAGATAAACGGAATCTGGAGCCGACCAGTTTCTGCCCTTGTAATTTGCAACGATAGAAAGAAGAACCAGGCTTTGGAAACAACATTTTAGTGTGCTGTTGAACGGCAAGGAAGATAGAGGCGTCGAAAGGATCAGGATGGATATTAGGAATGACGGGCAAGCTGCGGATCCAGCTTATTGTCAAACTTATTGTTCAACGTCGCATTGGAAGGGCTGCCGTGCTGAGAAGTGGCACCAGTGTCACATGCTTCTAATTTTAGATTCCGTCATACCTTACTAACCATATAGCGATGGGATAGGCCTTTGGACCTCTCAAGAGGAAAGTTGCGTTAGCCGTTTGATAAAGAGGCGGATAGCGGCCTTCTACAGATTGCGCCGGTTGAGGTCCCGCAGCCTGCAAACTCGTACAAAACTAGCACTCTTTAAAATATTGATTCTCCCGGTTGCCCTCTATGGCCATGAAGCACTGACATTGAAAGAGGTTGATCGGCGAGCTCTTGGTGTTTTTAAGCGTAGAGTCTTGCGTTCAATCTTTGGCGACAAACTGGAAAAAAGCGTTTAGCGCAGAAGCATTAACCATGGAATGTACCAGGCATACAAATCGGTAGGCGGAATGGACTGGACATGTCTCGCAAGAATGCTTGAGGTACGACCAAAAAACAGCAGGAATCCCGATAGAGGTCGTCGACTTTGGGGTAGACCGCGCACTCGATGGATCTGTGTTGTCGACGAAGATGCCCGCCTAATAGGTGTTAGAGGCGACTGGATCAGTAATCCATATTGAACCTTTCAGAAATCCTTTTGAACAACTTTGATGAAAATTGCAATTTTCCAGGTCGGAAATTCGAGAGTTTTTCCTATCCCGGGTGATGCTGAACATTGTAACAGGTAGGCTTAACGTACGTTATATTGGACCGTAAATATATATATTGAATAGTAGATTCTAGTTTAATTGTACAAATATATTATTAAAAGAAATTGTTAAACTCACCTATTTGTACATACAATTTTGTATTAAAATAATTCAAATATTGGGAGAGAGATGATGATGAAAAATACTTAAACAGCTATAAAATTATAAGGCGTAAGTAAAGCAAGACTGCGCCCGAAAGATAGGCCACCATGTGGACAGGACATTCCGCACTGTGATACGCGAGGTCCAGAGAGGAAAGCTCTTTAACCGGCTAAAAGAATTGGCACAGGCCGAAGATTAGTAATACTTCGTGCCCTCAAAATACTGGGAAAGCGGGAAGGCGAGATCTGAGAGAATCCGTATGAGCGAGATGCATTCTTCTTCAGAACGATTGTAGGTAACTAATTTCTCAAAATCGTTCGGGTGAAGTATTTCCGGTATACCAAAGACTTCGGGAAACTATATATCTGAGGATTCGAGGTTTTCTCGTCCATTTGCCCGTGAACTCTATACAGTATCGGAAGTGCGGCCTTGCCTTCATCCGCGGTTTTCGAAGTAGGGATAGTTGAATATAGTTAAATTTCCAGAGTGCTAATCGTCGTAAATCTTTTCAGTGATATCGAACCAGTGACAAAATAGAAACCATTTTCGCAAGCTAGGCTAGTTACGTTAGTGCCAAATAAAAAGAAAAAGGTAATATAATCTGTGTGTAAGGAAGTGCGTGTCTTAACTCGAATCGAACAGCCGTTCGACGGCTTTTTATCTTTAGTTTAGCCAATCGACCGTCGCCGCATTTTACCGTTGGGTTTACGGTGTGCAAATTACCGCCCAACCGTCAACTGGGCTAGAGGGCCGCGCCGTCACCATCGCGCCCGCATCAGACGATCAACGAGATCACGCCAATTCGCCAGGACCGAGTCCACCCTGCTAGGTGGCTTAGGATAGCATCAGCAGCAGAGAACACACAAAGACCTCATCGCATTGCTTGCTGCTCATCGTTCGTGCTATCATCACGCGCTGTAAGGCACAGCCAGAGGTATTTCAACCAGCAGTATTGTTACAGGCCTGTAAGCTGTAAGTACCAGAGCTCTTTTTTTATTGTCCGTGTGCACATGCGACCGTCGGCTTAAGAATGCCGATCAATGAGAATTAAAATCGAATTTGGCTAAGCCAAGCGCCTGCGGACCAATATTAATAATGTTCTGTTCGGCGAAAGACAATGGTCTGGACTGTATAGCTAAGGAAAGACACGCACAGATAGCTAGAAAAGTTACGTTGTAGAATAGAATGACGAAATAAGTGTTGTTAATGAACCTGTAAACATATTTAAATCATTGCTTAAAATATTACGCTACTACTCTCCCTAGCACGCTGTTTAGTTTTTGGTGATTAGCTCCCTGGAAAATCTCAGCTCACGCGTATCGCTTTAGGTTTAGAACCCCGCTTGTGGTGGATTTGGCTTGAAAAGGCAACCAAGTGACTGAAACGGTATTACGTTCGCTGACAGAGAGAGAGAACCCCCATGATGATGGTAGGAAGCTTTCAACGGGAGCTTCGCTCATATACGAATCGGTTGGAATCAGGGACTTGTGGTCGTTAAAGTAGAATGAGATCAAGTAAGACTAGTGCGGGTGACTTTGGGGACAGCCGGACCGCTTTGATCCTACAGAACCTACCTGAGGTTAGGTCTCATACCGGGCAACTAAATCTTGGTGGGCGATCCTCGTTAGAGGTGGCGCTTAAATCGCTCATTCGTCAAATCAAGTGCGGAATGAAGGTCCCTGGTTTTTAGTCTATTCGGAGTGTGGAAACGTTAAGTACGCCATCGTCTCTAGACGATTTTTGGCGTGCTACAACATTCCGGTGGCTGGTGCAATATACAAACTAGGTGTTGCAATACTTAGTGAAGCTATTCTAAACTTATCGTGGGTAGTGTAAATTGCACATCCTGTTTCAGTATGTTATGTTGATGACATTTGTAGTGCCTTTCTAAAGTTTAATCAAATTAAATACAATAAAATGTTTATTTTAAATGATAGGACAATACTTATTTTTTAATAGAAATCCATACAAAAATCAAAAAACACGGCGCAAATTAAGTACAAATCCATATTTTTGATACGGACAGGATTGGCGTCTAATAAATAACACAATATCAAGAAAACTTATGAATTAGTTTAAAACATCATGCCAAGGAAAAAAACCCAATAATCCATGATTGCAGAACTGTTGGTTTTTTATTTCGATCAAGTGCAGAAAACCTTCATTGAATTTTTAGATACACCTCTAGCAAACCACAGCGGTGGCTTCACAGTGAGACCACTATTTGGGTGATTAATAAATAATCACCTCGTCTATATACAGCGCGGGAAGGAGCACTAAACTTTGTGCAGCCAGACCGGGCACCCTTCGAGCTGCCGTATAAATAGAAATTTTCCCTGACTCAAACGGGGTGGTGAATGAGTGAGTGCCATACACGTTTACATGATGCATTTATTACTATTACCTACCAGGCCTACGCTGTTTGATAGTTTTCCCACGCAACACCTGCGACAGGTTTTTATTTCCTTTTTTTATGTTTTCTGCTCTCTTCTATATCCTAATTGAAATGAGAATTGATGCAATTGTGCCCTATGGATTTTCGTCCCCTTTGCAAAGGGAAGTCACACTGGTGTTGCATCATTTATTTCTCGAATGAATTTTCTAGGGTGAAAAGATGTGTCATTTAACAGTTTCTGAAAGTTCATGAATTGTTTATGTCTTTTCTTGGAGCTGCAATAATTTCGACGCTGCCAGTTTTACCAGTTTGCTAGAATACCTTAGCTCCGCAGTTCTCATTGTTTTATGTATTTTTCAAGTTTTTTGTACTCAGTTCATTGTTTCGTTGATTCACATAACGTATCCCCTGGAAGCGATCGCATACCCCAGGTTGAGAACCACTGTCTTAAATTAAAATAAATGTCGAAAATAAACTATAAACATAATAATATAAACCATCTCCATTTTTATGCATTACATTACACAAAAGAGTAGCTATTTTCATGTTCTTTAAACACAAATTTTGGTCATATATGTGATCACTACTGAACTGAAGATTTTTCAAAACCCAATTTTATTAGATAATCATTTAATAAAACCCGTACTTATGCCAAACGTTATACATTTTCATTAAATCTGTCCTCAAACAAAGTTTCAACATGTAACTGAGAAAGAGTTGATAGTTATTTCTAGTGTTTCCCAACAGGTTGCAAAATCCGAACATAAATTCAATACAGACACCACTCCTGAAATTCCAGATCTTCTGGAAAAAATCCGTACAGTTGTTATGGTTCGATGAAGAATGGTAATATTACCAAAATTCGATTCCGAACAGTATCAAAAAATTCAAATGGATGAACAATAACGAAACACGAGAATCATGCAGCACTAGAAAATAACAGATCCTTTTAACCGGGTTTACCGGACACTAGCCCTTATCGGGTGGTCGTTGTTGTTCTTTCATAGTCTAAGTATCGATCGTCCCACTTTTAATTTAGTCTATTTCAATACATGAGTTTACTCCTTTTCTTTTAAAAAGTAGTTACCTATAATAAAATGTCTCGAAAAAGTTGCAGTTAAATTCGAAAAAAAAATTCCTAACTGTTATTCACTTCCGATCGGGCCGTTTTCGTGGTTATTATAAATACATAACACGTCACACTTCGGTGCACAAAACTTTAATCGCCCGAGCGGCATTTAAATTTCAAATTCCGTAGCAAATTCCTCCTGCATCCATATAGTCTTAGAAGCGTTCACCATATGTTCTCACGAAAAGACATCAATAGATTACAAAACTCTCAAAGGCATATGTTGCCTGTCGCAGCCGTGTAAAAAAAAGAAAACGTCTTATGTAGAAACACTGTCTACCGGGGACGTTTTTCCCTATACTGGCAGGACACTCGTGTCACGGTTCGCTGGTACAAACGCGGCGTAGCGTAATTCAACTCTTACGAACCAAGCGAGCTTTCCGGTTGAATGTACATCGCAGAAAAATGTTGTTGTTTAGCTATGAATAAAGCAAAACTAAAAACAAATGTGTTTGTTTGTTAGGGTTGTTCTTCAACAAAGTTTCTAATCACCACTTCGATAAATTTTCAATTTTTGATAGGTTTGGTTTAAAGGCGACTATGAAATTTGCAATCATCGAAAAATTATTCAACTTGTAGTATTGATAAGTTAAATCAATTTTGTTAATTTCTGTTAAAAAACGTCCGTCAGTAACCATTTAAAGTTTTTCTGCCTTAAGAGTTTTGTTGACTTTCTACAAATAAACTGAAATACGAATTATAAAAAATGAATTCATATCATTTGCATAAACAGAGCAACTGGAACTCCAACAACCTCAGTAAAATCAGCCCTGAAGTTTACCCACATTGGAGAACTTACGAGCTACTCTCCGCTCAAGTAATATAGCTGACGTCAGACCGTCCAGCAAACGCGCGACGGTTAGAAATTCCCCCTATACGCCTTATATACCAAGCACTGGCACTTCCTTTCCACGCTTCACTTGCCACACCATTAGCCAAGCCAGCCGCCACCGTTATCCTTTCTTCTCTGTTTATTCGTTTACCTGTGCAGCACGCGTCCAAGTCCCGGCAAGCGTACCGTTGACTGTTCGTGCCACAGCGGCTGATGTTCCGTATTTGTTTCACCCAGCCAGCACCCGGCATCAGTCCTTGTGTGGGTACCGATTGGTCAACGCCGTCGTCGTCGTCGTCGGAGGGTCCTTAGCAAAGTCCCGTACGGTCATGAGCGAGCCTTTTTTCTCTCCAACAAGGTGCATTTGACACATTGTCGGTGTAGAGATAGCCTGCACGGATGCCGTCCTGCGCCGTCTCCTGGCAGAGACCTGCGACCGCGAGAAATCAGAGAGAACGAGCCTTTGTCCAGTGCAAGTGTCCGGTGACGCGTCGCCGCGTCCTGAAAACCCTGGCTCTCTTCAACGAACGAAAACGACGAACAAAAGATGGCCACCTCAGCGCTGGTCGAATGGTGAAAATTTTGTGCATTTTTCAAGAAATTTTGAACTTATGTTAGCAGTAATACCCCAAAAGGTACCCGTGAAGCTCACTTTAACGGAATATTTCAAAATTGTGTGCTCAATCCGAAGAATTTGATCAGAAAAGAAGCAAATTAGGCATCTGCAATAACGAAAATTCAAGTGCTCAGTGTAAAACGTTGTTTAATGCGTTGCATTTATTTTATAAGAAAAATTAACAACTTCAGAAGACTGTGATGAATTTTCAAAGTGCTCAAAAATTAATAATTGCGAAGGAGCTTCTGTGAGGAATTCAGTGACGCGCAATAGGAATTTCCAGCGCTTGGAATAGAAACGGATAAACGAAGTGCCGTAATCGACGCCATATCCCCCTTACTGAGACCCATTTTTTTCGATTGTTGACTGACTTTAGAGTCCAACAAAGTACGGAACGGATTCAGAACACTCAACCGATCGCAGGATGACGCAATTGGAAGATGATGTCCTGTTAAACAATTTGCTCAAGTTTCCCGGGACGATCATTATCTATAACAATGACCTGAATAGTAAGTACAGTCGGTGCTGTGGCAGGTTAATCACTGCTTTGGTGCGTTCTAATGATGATTTGCATAATCGAAAGTATGAAGGGGGTCACTATGATGCTCAAGAGTGGACGAAAAAGTTATGCTCGAACTGAATTTTCAGGACATTCATTCGTATCAATTTGAAAATAATGATTTTTGAAATTGAAAGGTGCCTTGTTTGAAGTTGGTTAAATGGTTTAGCTGCGTCAAGTAAATCTCGTTGAATAATAAGTGGTAATTAATTCTTCTAGTACATGATTATTCGGATGAAGAATGTAAGGTTGTCCTACTAATTTGTTGGCATGTTAATAACAATAATCAGGAAAGTTGACGTGTTTGAAAAAGTTTTAACAAGATTAGAAAGCAGTTCAGAAGAAAATAAATCAGTTAACTTTGATTTTACTGAGCATGAAAATAATCTTTGGATCCGGAAGAGCCTCTATTACTTTTTGGGATTCCGTTTATATAGAGGAGTGAAAATATTGGCCTAGTGTGTGGTCAACATGATGATGAGGTTCTTTTAAAAAGGCTACAGAGTTGTTGTAATCAGTGTTGTGAATCTTACTCCAGAACAGAATGCCTGTGTCGTTTACTTACAAACCCTGATTTGTTATGAAATGTTCAACATATAAACAAATTTACGCATAGCGAATGATGGTTCTGTGTTGTTGTTATTTTGATTCTCTAAAGCATTTGAAACAACATCACTGATTGCGAATGATACTGGTAGTCCAATTTTGTCCCTGATACCGTAGGCCTTATCGCTTCACCTAGCAAACAGCAGAAATCCAGTGAAGTTGCTTTAGATGTATGGAATGGATCAATACTTGGCCCACTGTTATTTTGACTTAACGTTAAGAACGGTCTCATAAAAATAGCACTTATGATTAGAATACGATCCCAAAGCGTATAACCTCGGCTCTATTTTCCAGCATCGTTCAAATGGGACGAACTTCGAAGTAACAATCGAATTTTTTTAATTATTTTTGTTTTGTGTTGGCTGATCGTAACATAGATAGATGAACGCCATAATAATATTGTTCAGTTTATGATATAACTAGCTGACCCGGCAAACTTCGTCCCGCCTATTTTAGTGTTTAATTTAATAATTTTAAACATTTCAAATTTATTGATTCCTTGCGATTGGATTATATCGTATAAAAATAATTGGTTCTATCGGAATGGCAACATCCTCAACTTTTGGCTTTTGTACATGACCTCTATTCCGGATAAACATTGAGTGCATTTCAGTTATTTTCGTTGTTTTCCAGAAACTGAAAGTGGTCATCTTCTGATTCAAAATGGTGTCCAGGGTCAATGCTTGGCTTCTTTACATCATTTCGATTACGGACTTATCCATATGTATTAGTATTCGGTTATTTGCGGATGTTTACCAGAAGTTGCCATTTTTCAATTCAAACTGTTGTCTAAGGTCAATTTATAGCTCCTTGCATCATTCTGGATCCGGTGATCCGGAACCGTAAGTCGCCATCTTGGATTTAAAAATGGCATTTGGAGACAATTTCTGGCCCCTGAGCGTCATTCTGATTTGAGAAACACCCATATTGGGTGTTATTTGGTCATTTTCGGCTGTTTTCCAGAAACCGGATGTCACCATCTTCGAATTCAAAATGGTGTCTATGGTCGATTCTAGCTCCTGTGTATCATTCTGGTTCCAAAGATACTGTATGGAAATCGGCCATTTTTGGTTGTTTTTTAAAAACCGGAAGTTGCCATCTTACAATTCATAATGGTGTCTGAGGTCAATTTTCAGCTTAATTCTCGTTCCAGAGATACTCATATTGGGTGGTATTTGGTAACTTAAGGCTGTTTTCCGGACACCGGAAGTCGTTATCTTGGATTTCAAAACAATTTCAGCCCTCCGTGCGGTCAATCGGGTTAAAGAAACGCTCATACGATTTGTGGCTTCAGTGTATCATAACAATCCCAGAAATACCCATATTGGGTGGTATTTGGTCATTTGCCGCTGATTTTCAGAAACCGGAAGTCGCCATCTTGGATTTCACATTGGCATTTGGAGACAATTTTTGGCCTCTTAGCGTCAATCTGGTTGAAGAAACACTCATATTGGGTTGTATTTGGTCATTTTCGGCTGTTTTCCAGACACCGGAAGTCGCCATTATACAATTCGAAATGTTGTCTGAGGTCGATTTGTGGCTTCAGTGCACCATAACAATTCCGGAAATACCCATGTTTGGTGGTATAAGTTCATTTGCCGCTATTTTTCAGAAACGGGAAGTCGCCATCTTGGATTTCGAAATGGTATTTGGAGACATGCCAGAAGAAGGAAGGGTGCCGACATGTTTGTTACACCTTAAAACATTCACCTGCTAAATTTGTTATATTTGCTTGATTGGTTCTCGAGCTGTGCGTAATTTGAGTTTCATTTGTATGGGACCCCTCCCTTATGAAGAGAGAGGGGAGTCAAACCATTATATTTGTTACCCCTAAAAACAATCACCTGCCAAATTTGGTTCCATTTAGTTGGTTAGTTCTCGAGATAAGCAGAAATTTGTGTTTCATTTGTTATGAACTCCTCCCTCACAGAAGAGGGAGGGGAGTCAAACCACTATGGACATACTTGTTACCTCTAAAAACATTCATATACCAAATTTGGTTGTATTTGGTTGATTGGTTCTCGAGCTGTGCGAAATTTGTATTTCATTTGTATGGGACCCCTCCCTTGTAGAAGAGGGAAGGGTGTCAAAACATTATGGATATATTTGTTACCCCTGAAAACATCTACCTACCAAATTTGGTTTTATTTACTTGGTTAGTTCTCGAGGTGTGCAGAAATTTGTGTTTCATTTGTATGGGACCCCTCCCTTCCAGAAGAGGGAAGGGTGTCGAACCAACATGGACATATTTGTTACTCCTAAAAACATCCACATTCCAAATTTGGTTCCATTTATTTGGTTAGTTTTTGAGATGTGCAGAAGTTTGTGTTTCATTTGTATGGGACCCCTCCCTTCCAGAAGAGGGAAGGGTGTCGAATCAACATGGACATTTTTGTTACTCCTAAAAACATCCACATGCCAAATTTGGTTCCATTTGCTTAGTTAGTTTTCGATGTGTGCAGGAATTTGTGTTTCATTTGTATAGGACCCCTCCCTTGCAGAAGAGGGAGGGGTCTCGAACTATCTCAGTCACCTTTCCCGGCCCCTAAAACCCCTATATACAAAATTTCACGCCGATCGGTTCGGTAGTTTCCAAGCCTATATGAATCAGACAGACAGACAGACAGATAGACAGACAGACAAACAGACAGACAGAGCTGCAATTTTATATGTTTAGATGGTAGAACAATCCAAGTAAAAGAATCGATTACGATAAAGGATTTCGAATGCATTCGAGGATTTATTCGAAATCATCTACTGACTGATTGACTGAAAAAATGCAAAATTTTGAAATTATATTCTATATCAGCGTTTCATTTTACGATACTACCGATACCTCAGGATAGTTTTGAAATTCGAATGCTAGATAGAGGTATACGCCTAACAAAATACAACAAATCATGGTTTCTATTCTATCACCACCTCAGTTCATTGATTTAATTTTGATTGAATATTTATGATTTTAATTTTGTTTGAATTAAATATACATTTACTACAGAACCTCGGCCCCAAACTGCTTTTACGATCAAATTCGTGGCTAATTTAGAATTTCACGGTATGTTTATATGCACGAAAACGATATTTTGTTTTTTTTAAGACACAAGACACAAAGCCACCATATTGTTTGCAAAGAGTTATTTTATTAGTGAAAGATATAAGTGATTGACCTAAAAGTATTAATACTACATGGCATTGTCAGGTTTCCCCTATATTTAAATATATACAGTTCCGAAAATTACTTGCATTCTTAAATAAAACAAAATAGTTTTTTTTTATCATTGTAGGGTAATGTTTTCTTTGCAATACAATTTGCATTTTTTGATCGGGTACGCGAGCTCTTCAACTTTTTTCTTAAGACCTATCAAGCTTCTGCACAGTGCTTTTTCAGACCATTTTCACTACTTTCGGACCAGCTTTCTTGAAATTTTCAACATTTTCCGCGGGTTTATATGTTTTTTTTTTTTGCTCAAAGCTCAGAAAGTTTCGTTTGGGCTTCAGGGTTGTTTGGTAAACCTATCAACCTATCTCATGCATATGAGTCATTGTTGGATTTATACCAATCTAGCGCATCCGAAGAGTAAAGACAGCAAGATCGGGCCAAAAGATTGTACGATTTTTAATCAAGGGTAACAACCTAAATTCAGATCCACTTAATATTTGGTCGCGGCTTTTTATTTACTGTGGCGAAATCATTGAGAGGGCAGTGATGAGTAAGGTTTATTTACATAGTGGTGCAAGTTTCATCAAATTCGAGTCAGTGGATCAAAAGCTTACGACGATGGAATGCGAAAGACGTGAGAAAATTTTGCACACTCACGTTGAAAATCCCAGGTGCAAAAATTACTTAAGGCTTCAAATTTCCCAAATCAACCGAAAAACAGCGTGCTGAAACGATTCAATGAAACTTTAACTCTGGATCATGTTGAACATAGCAACCGCAGAAGTGGAACGATTGACAAGCAGCTACTATTGAAAGTCTGCAGAGCTGTTCGGACGAACCATGGGATCATCAAGCTCGGTTTGGCTACCCTTACTAACACGCAGAGAATCCTGAGTAAGAATCTCCAGGATACCGATTAATACGGTGACGGAATCGTGAAAGGAATCGCAAACACGATCCGGAGGATTCCCACTCACGATTCTTATTCAAGAATCCTAGAGCCATATACAAGGCATTCCTGAGGATTCTTTTTCCAGGAATCCTTTTCAAGGACGCTCACGAATCCAATGTGAGGAATCCTAGAGAATCTATGCGAATCGTATGTGTTCGTCCGGGTAATCAGTTCTCGGCAACGTACAGCACTGTTCGACGAAGGCCTACGGTCGTTCCACGCCAGCAAGCATCCCAACAGGAGCCTTAAGCAGAATCTCGTTGCAAAATTTCGCGCAGCTCCCAGAAAAAAAATTCTATATGTCCAAGCGCAAGGGTGATGTCGCCATGCGGTTTAAATTCGTGTTTGTTGACAAGTTCGCTCGGAAGCTGATGTGGCAGGGGATCTGCAGCTGTGGCAAAAAACAAGGTTTCCATCACCGCATCAAACATGAATAACCAGGTGTTCAAGGAACAGTGCCTCCTGAAGCGGATTTTGCCGTTCATCCAATCACACGACGGTCCGGTGAAGTTCTGGCTTGACTTGGCCAGCTGCCAATATAGCCGGGAAGTCATGGATTGGTAAAAGTAAAATTGAATTTATATCATCGATAAAGTTATCAACCCACCAAATTGCTCAGATTGATTGTTTGATTTATTTTGAAGGGACTTTAACCCCTAACGGTCATTCGTCCCTGCCAAATTGCCCAGATTTTCGTCCAATTGAAAAATATTGGGCGATAACCAGGAGCAAGTTGAAGAAAAGTGTAGAATGATAAAAAACCAGCTGATTTACATAGACAGTGGAAGACAATGGCGGATCGAGTTAACAGTGGCAGTCGTAATGAATGAACGAGACATTTTTTCACATTTGCAAATTGCTTGTCACACCATAACCTCCCCGCTGAATTTTCCGTTGCTAATGGCTTTTACTGAATAGGGGACTTTATTCCCTTCGGTGTGGTATAAAATTGCGGTCCTAGTAGAGTCTTATAACCTAATTTTGTGTAGGGGAGGATTGTACAAAATGCACATTTACGCAATTTACGACTCTTCGACGTTGCGACGTTAAACTGTGAGATGATTGTAGGATCTATATCCTAAAAATTGTAACAAAACATTGTATTGGACTATTAGAATATTGTATATTGTCTACCTTTGATTGACGAAATGAACAAATTCTAAATATATTTTTTTTTAATGAACAAATTCTAAATATATAAATATTTGCATGTTTATGACGAAGTTTTAATGGTCCTAAATTTTTAAACGGTTTTCTGATTTTCATATATCAGCTGAAAGAGTGCAATTTTCTGAGCAAAACGTGATTTTCAAAAAAATGTTTATCGTTTTCCTTCGATTTTAAATGAACAATAAAAAACTGCTCGAAATGCCTTAAATGACAGTTCTCTCATATACCGTAACTGGGTGAAACGTCAACTAAGACTTTTCGAGCAGTTTTTTCATTCTTCTTTTAAAAATCGAAGGAATACGATGAACATTTTTCAAAAATCACGTTTTGCTCAGAAAACGCGGCTTTTTTCAATGATATATAAAACTGGTGTAACTTTAGGACCCAATCCTAAAATATTCGATTACTGTTATTTTTGGTAAAAATCATCATTGCCACCAAACAAGCCCGTGACCAAGACGCACCACAACGAAGGTCAGTATGCTCCAAAGCGGAAGGCCAATATACCACTAGTAGAAATCATCACGCGAAGTAAGAAGCGCTTGAAGTTTTGAAAGTAGGGGTAATAGGGGCATAATGAGCACCCTAACTCGGTTGCTAATTTAAGCATGGAAAACGACAAAAATTTTGAGCTGTCTTCAGTGCAAAACTTGAATTAACTATTTATAATTAAAGGTACACTATTCACAAATTGAAAAGTTTGTCGTATAATGGTGAAAAACACAAATTAGATTCACGCATCAAAAACTAGCAATCAGTCGATGTGTGGGGCACAATGAGCACCCTACTGGGGCATAATGAGCACCCACGGGGTATAATGAACACTCTTATAGAACATATCTTGAAACTGTGTAGAAGTACAACTAATGGGCCAACGTTTGTCGCGGGATGCCGTGATACTTGGCGGCTTGTTTCGTGAATGTCCCGTCGCGCCTTATTGTGGCCAATTCTGTATGCAGTCCCTTTTACTGATCGATTCGGTCTCAAAGATTTTTTAATATATGTTTGCACCATCACTGTAAACAAACACTGACTATGGAAACAGACAAACTCACAAGTCTACTGAGATCAATTTCAGATAAGTTTATGTGACAAGGTTAGGGATACCATCCGTCCTGATTTAGCAGGACATGTCCTGATTTTGAGATCCAATCGGGGCGTCCTGATTTATTTTTCATATTCTAGCATTTGTCCTGATTTTTATAAGACATGCGATTTCGTTCAATAATCATGCTTATATCGCAAGGCAAAACTCGGTAAGTATTTTCACAGTAACATTCACGTTGCCAGATATTTGAAATTGTTGAAAATTACTCAGTACTGTTGTTTAATTTCTTGAAAACAAAAGTGTTGCAAGTTCGATATCTGGTGAAATAAAAAAATATGTTGAGAAAAAAAATCATTTCGTGTGACAAACGGACATTTTTTTTCGATAAAATTCTAAACATTTTAAAAGGCAAAATTGCAAAATTCAAGGTGATAATCTTTTTTCAAGATAAAGGACATAAAGGGACCTATTACAAAAGACGAAGCGAGCGGCTCGCCTGACCAATTGTGGTATTACAGATGGTGAGTCGGCTAGATTTTGGAAGAGTAGCTCGTCTTTTTTTTTTTTTTTTTTTTTTTTTTTTTAAGGGGGGATTTGTTAGTAGCTTAAGTATTTATGATAAATATTAGTAAATAATGAGTATGTGTGTCCAATCACAAATGGTGACTTCTCAACACTGTTAGAAATTTGAAATTTTAATTGTTAGGATTTGTTTGCTTTCGCAATAAGGACTTATCATTCGTAGGGATTTAAACCTACTTGTCAGAAAAGGGGAAGTAAACTTACAACTAACTTAATTGCTAACTTATTGGCTATAAAGAGAGCTTATCGTAGCAATTGAGGATTGCAACGATTTTTGTCGAAAATTGTTAATAATTTTATTTGACATAGCTTCTAATGGTTCAACACCAGTAAGTCTATGTAATTCGAGTGTACCAAACCAAGGAGGACGCTTCAAAATCATTTTCAGAATTTTATTCTGAATCCTTTGGAGCGTTTTCTTCCTTGTTGAACAGCAACTTGACCAGATCGGTACAGCATAAAGCATTGCTGGTCTAAAAATTTGTTTGTAAATCAAAAGTTTGTTCTTTAAACAAAGTTTAGAATCCCTGTTAATGAGAGGATATAAACATCTCGTATATTTGATGCACTTGGCTTGTATACTCTCAATGTGCTCTTTGAAAATAAGTTTTTTATCATAAATTAGTCCCAAGTACTTAACCTTGTCGGACCAACTTAAAATAACCCCATTCATCTTGACAACGTGATTATTGTTTGGCTTGAGGAAAGACGCCCTAGGCTTATGCGGAAAAATTATCATTTGAGTTTTAGAAGCATTGGGAGAGATTTTCCATTTTTGCAAGTAGGAAGAAAAAATATCTAAACTTTTCTGCAATCGACTGCATATGACACGAAGACTTTTTCCTATTACGGAAATGCTTGTGTCATCGCAGAACAATGACTTTGTGCATCCTGGAGGCAAATCAGGAAGATCTGAAGTGAATATGTTGTACAGGACTGGCCCCAAGACTGAACCTTGAGGTACACCTGCTCTGACAGGAAATCTATCAGATTTTGAATTCTGATAGACAACCTGCAGAGTTCGATCAGTAAGATAATTTTTTAAAATTTTGATAAGGAAAATCGGAAAATTAAAAGTTTGCAATTTCGCAATCAAACCTTTATGCCAAACACTGTCGAATGCTTTTTCTATGTCTAAAAGAGCAGCTCCAGTGGAATAACCTTCAGATTTGTTAGCTCGTATCATATTAGTAACTCTGAGCAATTGATGAGTAGTGGAATGCCCATGGCGAAATCCAAACTGTTCATTTGCAAAAATTGAATTTCCGTTGATGTGTGACATCATTCTGTTAAGAATAATTCTCTCAAACAGTTTACTTATTGAAGAAAGCAAACTGATTGGTCGGTAACTTGAAACTTCAGCTGGATTCTTATCCGGCTTTAAAATTGGAGTAATTTTTGCATTTTTCCATAATTTGGGAAAATATGCAATTTTGAAGCAGCAATTGAAAATTTTCACTAAAAATTCCATTGTGCTCTCAGGGAGATGTTTGATTAGTATATTAAAGATTCCATCGTCACCAGGTGCTTTCATATTTTTGAAATTTTTAATAATTGATTTAATCTCATTCAAGTTAGTTTCAATTATTTCTGCAGGTAAAAAATTCTGGGAAGAAATTAAATCAAATTGACGTGTGACTTCATTTTCAATTGGACTCACAAAATTCAAATTTGAGTTATGAACACTCTCAAACTGCTGAGCAAGTCTTTGAGCCTTTTGTTCATTGGATACAAGAAAACGTTCACCATCTTTTAAAACTGGAATAGGCTTTGAAGGTTTCTTAAGAATCTTCGACAGCTTCCAAAATGGTTTTGAATATGGTTTCAATTTTTCAACTTTAGTCTCAAAATTTTGATTTCTCAGAAGAGTAAATCTATGTTTAATCTCTTTCTGTAAATCTTTATAAATAGTTTTAAAAACAGGGTCACGAGAACGTTGATATTGACGTCTGCGGACATTTTTCAAACGAATTAGAAGTTGAAGATTTTCGTCAATTATTGATGAATCAAATTTCACTTGAGCCTTTGGAACAGAATGATTCCTGGCATCAACAATTGCACATTTCAATGCTTCCAAAGCGGAATCAATATTCACTTCGTTTTGCAAATCAAGCTCATTATTGAAATTTCTCTCAATATGAGTTTTGTATCTTTCCCAATTAGCCTTGTTATAATTAAAAACAGAGCTCATAGGGTTTAAAACTGATTCATGAGATAAAGAAAAAGTTATTGGAAGATGGTCAGAATCAAAGTCAGCATGTGTGATCAAATCACTACACACATGACTTTGATCTGTTAGCACCAAATCAATTGTTGAAGGGTTTCTTACAGAAGAAAAGCATGTAGGACTATTCGGAGACAAAATAGAATAGTATCCTGAAGAACAATCATTGAATAAAATTTTGCCATTGGAATTACTTTGAGAATTATTCCATGAACGATGTTTAGCGTTAAAATCGCCGATTATGAAAAATTTCGAACGATTTCTGGTGAGTTTTTGTAAATCACCTTTAAAATAATTTTTGAGCTCGCGTGTGCATTGAAATGGTAAATATGCTGCGGCAATAAATAAAATCCCAAGTTCAGTTTGAACTTCAATTCCCAAAGTTTCAATAACTTTCGTCTCAAGATGGGGAAGAGCACGATGTTTGATTCGGCGATGAATAACAATTGCAACTCCACCGCCGGAACCCTGAATCCTATCATATCTATGAACCACGTAATTGGGATCATATTTTAATTTTATGTTAGGTTTCAAAAATGTTTCAGTAATAATTGCAATATGCACATTATTTACTGTTAAAAAATTAAAAAGCTCATTCTCATTGGCCTTCAATGAGCGAGCATTCCAATTCAATATTTTAATTGTTTTATTTAAAATCATTGCTAAATTTTAAATTAGAAACAATTTTAATAGTAAAATTTGTGCCTATTTGAATGGCTTCAAACATTGATTTTGCCTGCAACATGGCGTTCATAAGATCGAACATTGCCTGTTGCAAAAAAGAAAGTTTACCTGCCGTAATAGGCCCCAGGCAGTTGACATTAGAAAAAATATTTTCGGTAGCAATATTAGCTGGAGTGATAGGTGTACAATTATTTTCTAGCGTGTTTTGCTTACCCATATTAACGGTCATTTTCGAACTACCAACACTAGGCGGTATAATGTTCGAACTACCTGTAACCTGTGCATAAGTTAAACGGGTATGCAAAGGAGTAGGTAAACTATGCGTCACTGGTA
Source organism: Wyeomyia smithii (assembly GCF_029784165.1). NCBI lineage: Eukaryota > Metazoa > Arthropoda > Insecta > Diptera > Culicidae > Wyeomyia > Wyeomyia smithii. The sequence goes on from NC_073696.1 coordinate 222,039,186, forward strand.
CGCTTGGAGAATTTTGTTTTGAAGTTGGTTTTAATTGAGAAATTGAATTTTGTTTACCTTGCCTTGCCTTAACAATTGCTAAACGGACTGGGCATTGATAAAAATTTGACATATGGTTGCCGTTACAATTCGCACAGCGAAAATTTTTACTCTCTTTCACAGGACATGTGTCCTTTTTGTGAGAAGAGTCTCCACAATTAAGACATTTTTGGTCCATGTTACAGAATTTGGAACCATGGCCATAACGTTGGCAAGTACGGCATTGGGTGATATGCTTTTCACCTCCGCCATACTTCCTATAAATTTCCCACTTTACACGCACATTATACAAAGCATGTGCTTTTTCAAAAAATTTTAAGTTGTTAACCTCATTGCGGTTAAAATGAATTAAATAATTAACAAGGGAAATTCCAGTTCTCTGACTGTTTTCGCCTCGTGATTTTTGTTTCATTAGAATTACTTGGGTAGGGGCTATGCCAAGTAATTCTGTTAAAGTAAGTTTGATCTCATCAACGGTTTGATCGTTGGTGAGACCTTTCAAGACAACCTTGAACGGCTTGGCGTTCTTGGTGTCATATGTAAAAAATTTGTACATCTTGTCAGTTAAATACTGGACAAGACGATCACGACCCTTTACTGAGTCGGCTAATAAGCGGCATTCACCTCTACGGCCAATTTGATAGGTAACTTTAACGTCAGAAACAAACGTTGAAAGTTCCTTTTTGAATATATTAAATTCAGAAGAAATAGTGACCACAATAGGTGGAACTTTCTCCTTTTTTAAAGATTTTATATTTTGTATAGTTTCATTATTAACAACTTCCATTTCACCAGCTTCTTGCTCAGGCAAAATATCAAAAGGATTGTCACTACAGACACTCGAAGTGTCAGAAAGAGATGCCTCTCTTTTCCTCCCCGCAGCGATGCGAGGTTTCTTTTTCCGTCCAGCCATTTCAGGTGATACGAAAAAAGTTAAAACAAATGTTAAATTCAAAAGTAGGTAGTCTTGAGAAAGACTGATGGGAAATAACTTTCAGGTAGTCTTTAAAAGACACACTGACAAAACACAAACTTTGAAGCTATAGGCAGTCAAAGACCAGTCCACAAGCAACCGAAAAAACGTCTGACCTGTAGGACAGTTCAAGACGCACTGAGGAGTAGCTCGTCTGCGAAACTACTCGACCCAGCGGTCACCAGCTAAGTTCCACTCTCGTTTTCCAGTATAACATTTTGTTCTCGTCTCGTCTGTGAGTGGAGGCGAGGCGGGTTGCTCACCTCGTTTGTAAAGGGCCCCAAAATCTAGAAAAATCAGCATTATTTATCTGAGAGATTAGACATCAAATCTACCTATCTGGATCTAAAAAATCTGGATAATCAAGATAAATCTTGATACCTGACCACACAGCGTTCACTGCGCGCAAATTATTTCTTTTTTGTTTGAGCCTGAGTAAAGTATACAGTATTAAACATCTGACAATTTTTAGCTTCAATTTTGAACAGTTTACGTGTGCTGAATTCGGGTACCCGCGAATGACTAACAATTGAAAGTTGGTCGATAAAATTGGATCGTTTGAGATACATGTTATATGAATAAACAACCGAATAGCATTTTGAAGTGCAAATCACCTACCACGAGTTTGATTTATTTTTACCTCGAAGAATAAAAATAATTTAGATCAAATTTGTGTCGAAAAAACAGGTGTCCTGATTTCTACCCCCGACCTGATGGTATCCCTAGGCAAGGTGTGCTCATTTCACCCCACCAAGGTGACCTTTTCGCCCCTATCGAATTAGTTTAAGTTAACATGAGATTTTAACACTAATTATAGCTTAAAATCAAAACTTTAATGATGATGAAATTTGGGGTACGACCCACACGTCATATTGATGTGTCTACATACTTGATTGAGCCATTCAAACGACCATAGAAGCTTATTTTGTAGTGCGCAATAATAATAATTTTTCCAACATCCGGGAACCAAGTTGATTTTTTCAGTATATTTTCATCTTTTAAGCAAACAAACCACTTTTGTTCTACGTAGAGATGCTGTAGTAACTACGGAAGAGTTTCACATATCATATTGTATTAAAAAATGCGTAGTTTCGCATAAAAGAGGGGTGCCCATTTCGCCCCGTGTGCTCATTATGCCCCTAGTCCCCCTATCTCCTGCAAGCTCTTCATAGTGCGTTCTGTCCCAATTTTAATTTTGATCGTTTTTAGGTAAAAGTTAGCGAAAGTTTGTGGAGTAAATTGAAATATTCATAGAATTATAAATTTCAAGAGTGTGTAAGTTAGAGGAATCACAGTTTTTTGTATTATTTGCAAGTCAGTTAATCATAAAAGCTTATATAAAATTCATGAATAATTACATGTTGGAGAGAACCACAGCCAATTGTGCAGTTTTTTTAAGTATACTAGTCTTTATGACATACTTTTCTATATGAGAACTGTAGGAGCTGGGTTTATGTGAGCAACGCGAAGAAATTCGTCATTAAAAGCCACATGTGTAAGTATTATGGGGATTTATTAGCATGGGCCATCTTACCCAACTGGTGCGTTTTGTTCGGTTCTCCCCTAGGTTTCGTCATCCACAAAAACACACCCCGATTTCCTAGCCTAGCCTTTTCGTTGCACAGATTCTGCCTGTTTGGTGCTTCGTTTTGACTGCTTCTCCTTCCGAAGAGTCTGTAGGCACATCCTATCCTTGGCACGCGTAACATTAGTCGATAAGACACCTAGTTTTTTCGAGACATCTCGTACTGGTTATTATTATTGTACTGATACTCAAATGATACTTAAGGATGTCGCTTGAAGTAATCTCTTATCTTACTGCCAATTGCGGAGTCAGGCTGGGGTTTACTACCACGTCTCGGGGTACCTGCAAACGTATACTCTTCACTATACTTCCTTAATACCGTTTGAATAGATCCGACACTCACACCTTCTTTCAGAAACAATGACAACATCTGCATCATTTGGATGTAAACAACAGGACGCAGCCAAAGTTTGGCAGAATACTGCACGTTATATAACGGCGGTTAATCATTAACTTATTTATAATTTTCAGAACAGTCTATAATATTTAAATGTATCACATCATACCGAAAGCTACTGGTGTTTTTTCCTGGATGCCTCGAAACTCATTCATAGGCTAAAATGAAAGTTTTAAGCAATTACTCTGCGGCCTTCTGACGCATTACTGCGTTCACTAGGGGCACCAAAATAATTTGGAAAGGCAACCTTTCCGTTTTGTCGACCAGTGTTATACAACTGACTATTAAGTAAAGAGGATGTGTACGGATCCCATGTGGGCAACTTTATTTTTTGTTTCACTTTTAAGATTTTTTTGCTAATTTGAAATTATATTTCATAAACTCAAAACAACGAATTTTAAGGAGAGGTGTTCCACAAAAAATTCTATTTTGTCGTGTCCAACGTACAGATAGGACATCTCAGTATTCAGCAAATGTTTTTCTTTTGAGCTTTTCCACGACTTTGCTGGAGGAAGCAATTTGGTATATTGAAAATTAGAAAAAAAAATTTTTTCATCTAACTGTTAGGTGGACTGATTGAAAAACCAAAAACTCCAAAAGTAAGGCCTTGTTCAATTAAACAATTTGCTGAAGACATTGAGTATATAAAATCAAATTTTCACAGTAAAATCTGAAGCGATCATGATTTTTCGAATTTTTACCACTGTGCACTGCGAGATTTTCAAATAAATCTTTTCACCAATTGTTAGTGTCTTGAAATATATCATAAAATGGCGGTTCAAAAGCGTGTTTTACAACAAGTATTTCGTCGATTTCATATCACTTTTTTGTACTTTACGACCAGCAAAAGGGCATTACTCAAAAATGTACCGTACGATGATTTTGAAATTATGACAAGAGATTCTGGACGTCATAACGAATCGAATGGTGTACTCAGATTCTTTGGTACATTTTTTCATAATAACGGTCTGTAGGAGCACCGTTCAATCTCCTAAACATATAAAAATGCAGTCTTGTCTGTCTGTCTGATTCATATAGACTCGGAAGCTATTAAACCGATCGAGGGGTCTTATACAATTGAAACACAAATCTCTGCGCAACTCAAGAATTATTCAAGCAAATGAAAAAATATGACATGTAGAGGTTTTTAGAGAGCAAGAAAGGAGGAGGGAGGGGTATATGCAAATGAAACATAAATTTCTGCATAGCTAGAGAACTAATCAAACAAATGAAATCAAATTGGGCGTGTGGATGTTTTTAGAGCAAAACATATTTTTGTGGTAGATTGAAACCTTTCGCTCCTCTGGAAGCCCATACAAATGAAACACAAATTCCTGCATAAATTAAGAATTAATCAAGCAAATAAAACCAAATTTTGTCTGCGGATGTTTCTAAGGGTAATGAAACTCTAAATACTAATTCGACACCCCTCCCTCCTCTAGAAGGAAAACAAACGAAAAACAACTATGCACAACTCGAGAACCAATTGAGCAAATAAAGCCAAATTGAGCATGTAGAGGTTTTAGGGGCAAAAAATATTTTCATGGAGGCTCGACACCCCTCCCTGCCTGGAACTTTGACATGTGGAAGTTTATGCGAGAAAAAATATTTCTATCATGGCTTGACACCCCGCCATAGTTTAAGAGAGGTTGGGGGTGTCGGTCACCCACAGCGTTGCCAGGTATCCAGGTTTATCCGGATTATCCAGATTTTTTAACATGTATCGAGGTAGACAGATTTGATGTCCATTTATCTAGATTTTTCATAAATAAACCAAATTTTATTTTTTCTGTTTCGCAAAAAGGTCATCACTTCAAATTTGGCGCAAAATTTTGCAATTTTGTCACTTCAAATGTTGGATACTCCGAGAATTTTATCTTTTGCCCCACAAAAAGACTGCCAAATTTTTTCCAGATTTTATTTTTGCTTTTTCCAGATTTTTGGAAAAATGACCTGGCAACGCTGGTCACCCATGCAAATGGAACAGATATTTCAACCAATTTTTCGGGAAACAGTCTAAAATGGTCGGGATGATGTACAACAGCAAAGTATCGACTACATACGCTCTGTTTTAATCCAAGATGGAATTTTGGAAAAACGGGTAAAAAAGGTCCATTATCACCTAATATCGGTAATTCCGGAATCAGTTTAATGCCCAGATGCCAGAAATGGACTCCACATGCCATTTTGAAATCCAAAATGTCTGGAAATCAGCTGAAAGGGTTCAAATACCACCCTATATGAATATTTCTGAAATCGTAATGCTGCGCAGAAGCCAAAAATCGACCTCAGACATCAGTTTGAATTCTAAGATAACGACTCCCGGTTTTGAAAAACAGCCAAAATGAGTTTGAGTGTTTTTGGAACCAGAATGATACACAAAAGTAAAATATCGACCACAGACTTCATTTTCAATTCTTTGATGGCGATTTCCGGTGTCAAATATCATCCATTATGAACATTTCCGAAACCAGAATGACACACAGAAGCCAGAAATTGACTTCCTTATACATAATTCAACGAAATGTTTAGGACGGCCTCCTAATAGAAAGGGAATAGGGCGCTTACCCAAGTTCCGGCGATCGGGTTGTCATATATAAAAGAAAGTCGTTACTATTTCTGCGTGTGAGGAAATGATTAGACCCAAGACACTCCCTTGAGGTACACTAACCCCAGCTGACGATCTATCAGATATAGCATTTAATTAGTTAACTTCGAATCTGAAACAGATTTCCAGGGAACTGGATTGAAAAATCTCATTGGCTGGGAATTTTGAACTCTAGGATACCCTTATATCACTGATTCCAACCCTTGCTACAATTCATTAGAAATTGGTGTGTCGCTCGAAACCATAAATTGTTTGTTTTGGTTAATTACGAAAGTGTTTGATATTTTATTTCGAGCAAGGATGACGGAACTCGAATGGAAGAATATATAAGATTCACTTTTCCTGAAAACTTCAAGAAATAGTCTGCGTAGTGAAGAATCCAAACATTTGATTTGAAGTGACACACTGAAATTTATTTGCTGTAGTTTGCTCTTATTAAATTTTAGTATGAACAAGGGAAAAATTCAAGTAAATATTCGCTCAGTATAGAAAACACTGACAAAGAACGACATCAAGTTTTTTGTTGATCAAATAAGAGAGCAAACATTTTTGCTCATATTATACGAGAAAAAAAAAATTAACCGTCGTAAAATGTAAATGAATATTGTTTCGTAATGCCCGCTTTAGTGCTACTATACAGTTTAATGTCGTCAGCTTTGCGTTTTGATTAGGTATTTAATTTGGTTTCTTTATTGTCTAGAAAACTATAGTGAATCATGAATTTTTTCTTGAAGAATTCGGGAATCTTCGGCTCCCGAGAATCAATATTTCTAATCCCGGGAAAAAGTGTTTCCCGGGATTGCAAATCCTAATCAGTTGTGTTATGACCGGGGCTGAAAAATATCAGCGCTTTTGCATGAACGTGAAAAATAGCCACCATAAACGTCAGTTCTTTTTTCACAATGAAATATTTCGCTTTCATGCAATATTCATTATCTCTTCCTCCATTTTTAAGTATTCGTAAAAAACAGAAGCCAAGTCATGCGTCAAGTGCAGTGAGAGCGTGTTCGTTTGTTGTTCCCTGTTTGAAATTTTCTGAAATTTATTATTTTGAGTTACATCTTGTGAACTGTAATGTTGTAAACTCGGTTTATGTACTGTATAGTATGTATTGCTGCCACGAAAGAAATTTCAGCGTTCTATTATGATAACGACAGCACGCGTCACGTTGATCACGTCACTTTCGTTTTACCAAAGGAACGGTGAGTATCATTTGTTTGGGTTTTCAGAAGATTTCATTGCGTGACCGTGAACGATGCGCGTGAATTATTTAATTGGAGGACAGCTCGTTTCAAGGATAAGTGTGTTTTTCGAAGGGAGCTACGTTCATTGGAAGTGAAAATTGAAACAGATTGGCTGTAATTTCCACGGAATTCCGGCAGTGGAAATGCTTTTTATCAGTCCTGGTTATAACCAACATACATTCGTTGTATTAGTGTCAAACATAGTCGACAGTTGCA